>NC_138305.1:22312500-22537500 GCF_965601325.2 Salmo salar
TACCATGTACCTACTTCTACCTACTGCCATGTACCTACTTCTACCTACTGCCATGTGCGCATTGCAGCGCTAATAATGTGAAGAAATAGCCTAATAGTTTATCAACATTTTAAGCTAAACGTTCTGATCTGTTGCATCAGTTTCATTGCTTTTAAAATGTTTTTTGATGCTAGTGGTTGTATTAATTTTGGATCTATCACATCCCACAACTGTCCCAAAATATGTCTGGAATAATTATTTCTTGCACAAAATAGAATAGGTCAACTTTTGTACTATGGGGGATAGTAGATTGACATAGGCTAGTGCTTTTACTGTTCATTAGGCCTACTCATCTTGTTGGTTGACGAAAAGTAAATGTGGACAGTAAATCCAATATCTTTTAAATATGCACCTCGGAATTGGATAAGGATGCGTCCCCGATGTGTCTGTCTTCACTTGTAGCCTGTGAGAAAGACCCGAGTCACATCATGCAACCTTACATTTTTTTACATTTTACATTTTACAATGTATTAAGAATCAAAACAAATAGCCCAACGTTTGTAGAACAGCTACAGTTACATGAATAATTAATAATAGGAGTACCTATTTCTTTGTTAACCGCTTCACACACTCCCTCAAATCGTTTGGAGAAAATTACCTTTCTATTTTATTCAGCATTGTTCAATTGTATTCTTCATACTATAAAATAAAGCCACGGAATTCTAAGCAAATCTTGTCTGCTAAATAAACTAGTGTAGCCCCACAGCCATTTGGTATAGCCAGATCAGGACCTAACACAAGGACAACTCAGAGTATGCTATTCTTTTCTTCTGAAATAACTACATTTTCTTCATATCATGTGTCACGTCTACTCCCTCTCCCCCTCTCTGGCGCTCCTTGTCGCCAGTTTTCTCATTATTATGCACACCTATCACTATCGTTACGCGCACCTGCACCTCATGAGACTCACCTGGACTCCATCCCCTCCTTGATGACCTTCCCTATATCTGTCACTCCCTTCGGTTCTTTCCCCAGGCGTTGTTGTTTCTGTCTGTACACTACTCGTGTTTCTTGTTTTGTTCCACGTTCGTTTATTTACTAAATTCACTCCCTGTACTTGCTTCCCGTTTATTAGCGTACACGTTGCATCATGTTTCTTTAGACCTGTCTAAAATAAATAATGGATTTATTGTGAATGTGTAGGCTTTATTACATGGATTTATTGTGATGGTGTAGACTATATTACATGGATTTATTGTGAAGGTGGAGGCTATATTACATGGATTTATTGTGATGGTGTAGACTATATTACATGGATTTATTGTGATGGTGTAGACTATATTACATGGATTTATTGTGGAGGTGTAGACTATATTACATGGATTTATTGTGGAGGTGTAGACTATATTACATGGATTTATTAGACTTTTTAAAATGTAGACGTTCCAAAGGTCTGCATCATGTGGCTTGTTGTCTGTGTGTGGAAGCCAGGAGATGCTAAATGTGTTAATGTTAATTAACGGTCAATTACCGTGAGACCGACAGTTATTTGCTTGACAATCACCGGCAGACTAAATTTCGTGACCACCACAGCCCTAGTCGTTACAAACAGGAAGGAAGCATTAACCTGATTCCCGTTTGGCTAACGTTACATTTATTAATTCATTAATTCAGGAGAATGTAAACTTGTCCGTTAGTTTGCTTTAAAATGTCTGAAATGTAAATAGAAAAGACATCTGGAGGGTTCCGTAGTTAAAATAGGGAATGATTTGGTTAGTTGTGATATTGATCCTTGTGAAAAGCTTCTTGTACAGAACGTCACCAGGAAGTGAATGTGTTTTGAACAGTTCATGTATGATGATTGGCTGGTCAAAACTGTCAACTACAATGCCTGATGAATGGTGATTGGCTGGTCAAAACTGTCTACTACAATGCTTGATGAATGGTGATTGGTTAGTCAATAACCTGTAATGAACTGTCTGCTACAATGACTGATTCAGGGCCAGCTAATACTAAGTAAGTCTATAGGAATTGTCCAGGGCACTGTTTAACCAACTGTTATAAAGAGTACAATTAGTCATTCTCATCCAAAATCCAGAAGACATTACAATTATACTAGAGGCTTTTAGTGAGACCACTGTTTTATATTGATGCTTGTTGTTTCTATGGTGCTTCCTGTTTCTCCTCAGGCCCCTTCATCTACTCTGACATCCTGGACTATAAGAACCTGCGTGAGATTGTGGTGAACAACCGCATCACGTGGTTGGTCCATTACAGCGCCCTGCTTAGCGCGGTGGGAGAGGCCAACGTATCTCTGGCTCGCGACGTCAACATCACTGGTGAGCAATGGAGAAACCGTCATTTTGGCTCAGCCTAGATCCTTGCCACACCAAAGCTTCATTTTAACCTGGCCTGGGATGGGCCCAGAGAGAGTAACTATTGAACTTCCTGTTCCTCAGGGCTCCACAACATCCTGGACATTGCAGCGGAGCACGGGCTGCGTCTGTTCGTCCCCAGCACCATCGGAGCCTTTGGGCCCACTTCGCCCCGGAACCCAACCCCTGACCTCTGTGTCCAGAGACCCAGGACCATCTATGGAGTGTCCAAGGTCCACGCAGAGCTCATGGGAGAGGTGAGATAAAAACACATGTTAGCAATACAGAATACAGAAGAAATGACCAATCAGCATTCAACCTCAGTCCAGAATCAGAATCACCTTTATTCCCCATTTACAAGTACCAGGAATCTGACCTGGCAAATCTGACCTGGTGAATTTGATCTGGTAAATCTGACCTGGTGAATTTGATCTGGTAAATCTGACCTGGTGAATTTGATCTAGTGAATCTGACCTGGTGAATTTGATCTGGTAAATCTGACCTGGTGAATTTGATCTGGTAAATCTGACCTGGTGAATTTGATCTGGTGAATCTGACCTGGTGAATTTGATCTGGTAAATCTGACCTGGTGAATTTGATCTGGTGAATCTGACCTGGTGAATTTGATCTGGTAAATCTGACCTGGTGAATTTGATGTGGTAAATCTGACCTGGTGAATTTGATCTGGTAAATCTGACCTGGTGAATTTGATCTGGTAAAGCTGACCTGGTGAATTTGATCTGGTAAATCTGACCTGGTGAGTTTGACCGCTTCAGTCATCTGAAATCATTGGTCTGTAATGTCGCTATAAGTGAAACATCTAACCCTTATTGCCCGTCTTCCCTCCAACAGTACTACCACCACCGCTACGGCCTTGACTTCCGCTGTCTGCGCTACCCAGGAATCATCTCTGCTGACTCACAGCCTGGAGGAGGAACGACAGGTGAGTTAGAGAGACACACACACACCCTCCCCAAGCACACACACGCCAAAGCGGTACACCAGGTTCCTCACTGTCATAACTCTATTTCAGTCCACCCTCCTGACTTCAACGTGTCGTTGGGGGTTATGTAACAGGGACATGTTATAGAACATTATGGTTATGGCCTTCAGCAATTTTAGCCAGGTTGATGACGTGAGAAAGTGATGCAGTATGTAATCCATGTCTAAACCCCTTGCCATCCTTCGACATACCCCTCCCACCATTCCTGGTTATCCAATGGGGTAACCTCACTTTGGGACAGGATTGTGGTTGTTGCTTTGGTAACTGTAAGGAAGTTAGTCTTGTCTAAGCCAGAATTTTTTGAATGTCCTGTTTCTGTAGCCAGTGTGAGGCAGCTTGATGTTCAAGCTAGTAAACCCCCTGGACACAGCCTGTTCTCATAGACTAGACGTAACACTGGACACTGAAATTGGTATGACATGTTACGTTTGGTATGGTTACATAAGACAGATGGTTACTTATGGCAAAAATTAAAGTAGGGTGGTTGGAATGGGTGGACGGGTGGGCATATAATGCGATCGTTTAGCAACCCGAAGGTTGCAAGTTCGAATCTCATCACTGACAATTTCAGCTAATTAGCAATTTTTCACCTACTTGCTACTTTGCAACTACTTAGCATGTTAGCTAACTCTTCCCCTATCCCTAACCTTATCCCTTTAACCTAACTCCTAAACTTAACCCTTCTAGCCAACCCTTTAACCTCTCTAGGGTCGGTGGGACGAAATCGTCCCACCTACGTAACAGCCAGTGGAATCCTGTGGCGCGTTATTCAAATACCTTAGAAATGCTATTACCTCAATTTCTCAAACATATGACTATTTGACACCATTTTAAAGACAAGACTCTCGTTAATCTAACCACACTGTCCGATTTCAAAAAGGCTTTACAACGAAAGCAAAACATTAGCTTATGTCAGCAGAGTACCCAGCCAGAAATAATCAGACACCCATTTTTCAAGCTAGCATATAATGTCACATAAACCCAGAAGACAGCTAAACGCAGCACTAACCTTTGATGATCTTCATCAGATGACAACCCTAGGACATTATGTTATACAATACATGCATGTTTTGTTCAATCAAGTTCATATTTATATCAAAAACCAGCTTTTTACATTAGCATGTGACGTTCAGAACTAGCATACCCCCCGCAAACTTCCGGTGAATTGACACATTTTTTTACTAAATTACTCACGATAAACGTTCACAAAAAGCATAACAATTATTTTAAGAGTTATAGATACAGAACTCCTCTATGCACTCGATATGTCCGATTTTAAAATAGCTTTTCGGTGAAAGCACATTTTGCAATATTCTCAGTAGATAGCCTGGCATCACAGGGCTAGCTATTTAGACACCCAGCAAGTTTAGCACTCACCAAAGTCCGATTTACCATAAGAAAAATTGTATTACCTTTGGTGTTCTTCGTCAGAATGCACTCCCAGGACTTCTACTTCAATAACAAATGTTGGTTTGGTTCAAAATAATCCATAGTTATATCCAAATAGCGGTGTTTTGTTTTTGCGTTCAAGACACTATCCGAATGGTAAAGAAGGGTCACGAGCACGACGCATTTCGTGACCAAAAATTTCTAAATATTCCATTACCGTACTTCGAAGCATGTCAACCGCTGTTTAAAATCAATTTTTATGCCATTTTTCTCGTAAAAAAGCGATAATATTCCCGACCGGGAATCTGCGTTTAGGTAAAAAGACGAAAGAAAATAAAGCATGGGGTTGACTCGTGCACGCGCCTAAGCCCATTGTCCTCTGATCGGCCACTTGCCAAAAGCGCAAATGTGTTTCAGCCTGGGGCTGCCTCGATATCATTCAGCTTTTTCCCGGTCTCTGAGAGCCTATGGGAGCCGTAGGAAGTGTCACGTTACAGCAAAGATCCTCAGTCTTCAATAAACAGAGACAAGAAGCTCAATGAATGGTCAGAGAGGGCACTTCCTGTATGGAATCTTCTCAGGTTTTTGCCTGCCATATGAGTTCTGTTATACTCACAGACACCATTCAAACATTTTTAGAAACTTTAGGGTGTTTTCTATCCAAAGCCAATAATTATATGCATATTCTAGTTTCTGGGCAGTAGTAATAACCAGATTAAATCGGGTACGTTTTTTTATCCGGCCGTGTAAATACTGCCCCCTACCCCCAACAGGTTAACCTAACCCTAACATTAACCCGAACCCCTAGCCTAGCTAACATTAGCCAGCTAGCTAACGTTGGCACCTAGCGAGATTTCGTAACATATCATACGTTTCACAAATTTGTAACATATTGTACGCTTTCTGTAAGGTAACAAGGTCAGATTGCAGCTCTAACATAACCTGGTGAACAGTTGGGACAATGGAATACATAACAGTATCGTCTGCATACAAATGACTATTACAAGTTAACAGATAGACCAATACTGGCCTTCCCTGTAGCTCAGTTGGTAGAGCATGGTGTTTGCAACGCATGGTGTTTGCAACGCCAGGGTTGTGGGTTTGATTCCCACGGGGGCCAGTACGAAGAAAAAAAACAACAACAAAAAAATGTATGAAATGTATGCATTCATTACTGTAAGTTGCTCTGGATAAGAGCGTCTGCTAAATGACTAAAAATGTAAATGTAAAATGAATTATTTATAGAAGTAATCAAGAGAACAGGTCCTAGTATCAAACCTTGCGGTACGCTTTTTGTAATATCCAGAAAACAAGACATAACACCATCAAAGATCACACTTTTTAAAACATTTGTTTACCTTTATTTAAGTAAGTCAGTTATGAACAAATTCTTATTTACAAATGACGGCCTACCGGGAAACAGTGGGTTAACTGCCTTGTTCAGGGTCAGAACGACAGATTTATTTTTATCTTGTCAGCTCTATGATTCGATCCAGCATCCTTTCGGTTACTGGCCCAATGCTATAACCACTAGGCTACCTACCACCATCTACATATTGAATCCTGTCTGAAAGATCATTTGCAAACCACTTGCAAGATACCTGATCCAGGCCTATTTCAACCTTTGAATCAGAGTGTGATGGTCAACAGTATCAAAGGCCTTGGAAAATGTGATTTTTATAATCTAAACAGCTTAACACATCATCTAGAACAAGCGTAGCAGCTGAAACAGTGCTTTGTCCAGGTCTAAAACCTGATTGGTCCAAATTTATAATAGAGTGAGAATTTAAACATGTTCTTAGCTGACAGTTGGCCAGGGATTCTAAAAACTTTGGAAAGGCGAGATCGTTTGGAAATTGGACGTTAGTTATCTAAGTCAGAAGGATCTCCTCCTTCTTGTAGGGGGAGGACATGGGGTCATTCCATGTCTTAGGGAGAACACCAGGAGCAATTGTGAAGTTCAAGGGGTCCTAGGCCTATTGGCAACGTTTGGAGTTATTTGGCAACCTTATCAAAACATATAGGTCTATGGACTAGAGTACATGATGCTGTGATACCCACCTCATCAAAACATATAGGTCTATAGACTAGACTACATGATGATAGGACAATAGGACCTGATGGAGGGACAATCGAGCCCTGAGTACCAGACCTTTAGGACCTGATGGAGGGACAATAGAGCCCTGAGTACCAGGCCTTTAGTGACCTGATGGAGGGACAATAGAGCCCTGAGTACCAGGCCTTTAGTGACCTGATGGAGGGACAATAGGGCCCTGAGTACCAGGCCTTTAGTGACCTGATGGAGGGACAATAGAGCCCTGAGTACCAGGCCTTTAGTGACCTGATGGAGGGACAATAGAGCCCTGAGTACCAGACCATTAGGACCTGATGGAGGG
This sequence comes from Salmo salar, assembly GCF_965601325.2. Taxonomy (NCBI): domain Eukaryota; kingdom Metazoa; phylum Chordata; class Actinopteri; order Salmoniformes; family Salmonidae; genus Salmo; species Salmo salar. The sequence goes on from NC_138305.1 coordinate 22,319,643, forward strand.
ACAATAGAGCCCTGAGTACCAGACCTTTAGGACCTGATGGAGGGACAATAGAGCCCTGAGTACCAGGCCTTTAGTGACCTGATGGAGGGACAATAGAGCCCTGAGTACCAGACCATTAGGACCTGATGGAGGGACAATAGAGCCCTGAGTACCAGACCATTAGGACCTGATGGAGGGACAATAGAGCCCTGAGTACCAGGCCAATAGCGACTGGCCGTTAGCAAGTTTGGTAGGCTACTAATGACCATCAGCGGTATCAGAACGCAGTTTTGGAGACACCTAGTTACCGTGACTCAACGGTCACGTGGAATTTGACTCGTGACTGTCGGTGTGATTGTAATGTGGTCACTGCAACAGCCCTACTCTAAATAGACTGAAAGTCATCAATTACTATGATCAGACCAAACCTATCTAAACCTCTCCTCCCCTCCAGACTACGCTGTAGCCATATTCCACGATGCCGTCAAAACGGGGAAGTTTGAGTGTAACCTGAAGCCAGAAACGCGGCTGCCCATGATGTACATCGACGACTGTCTGCGTGCCACCGTAGAGATGATGGAAGCGCCCGCAGACACCCTCTCCATGAGGACCTATAACATCAACGCCATGAGCTTTTCCCCTGAAGAGCTGGCTCAGGAGGTCCAGAAACAGCTGCCGGACCTAGAGGTCACCTACGACATCGATCAAGTCAGACAGGCCATCGGTAAGATCAATACATTTAATTGATCCTTTATTCAGACTGGTTTGTTGGGTGGGTTGCAAAATTCCTAGATTTTCCTGAAAACCCAGTTGGAGGATTCCCTCCTTGCTTATTCCCTCCTGATTCTGGCAATCATCCAACTGGGATTTCTGGGAATTTTGGGAAAAGTTACCCTAATACTGGTGGGTGATACCATTGAGATCAAAGATCGATGAATGAGGGAGACCTGTCTAAATGCGCCACTGAAGGGTCTTTTCGAGATTCTCTTGAACTTCCAAGCATTTATATTTGAGTTGAATGTAGAAACTAACAACAAATGTCTCATGTGACAATTTTACTAACTCTTTTACAGCCTTTAGAGTAAGAAGACATTATATTAGCAGACGCTCTTACCCAGAGAGACTAGCAGACGCTCTTACCCAGAGAGACTAGCAGACGCTCTTACCCAGAGAGACTAGCAGACGCTCTTACCCAGAGAGACTAGCAGACGCTCTTACCCAGAGAGACTAGCAGGCGCTCTTACCCAGAGAGACTAGCAGACGCTCTTACCCAGAGAGACTAGCAGACGCTCTTACCCAGAGAGACTAGCAGACCCTGTTACCCAGAGAGACTAGCAGACGCTCTTACCCAGAGAGACTAGCAGGCGCTTTTACCCAGAGAGACTTAGTCAGTGAGTCATTTAGCAGACCCTGTTATCCAGAGAGACTTACAGTCAGTGAGTCATTTAGCAGACGCTCTTATGCAGAGAGACTTACAGTCAGTGCATTCTTAAGGTAGCTAAGTGAGACGGACAACCACATATAGTAAGTGAATGTTTCCTCAATAACTAGCTGTCAGCGAAGTCAGTGCCAGTAATAGACATTCACATTATGAACACGCCCCCAACATGATGAACACGCCCCCAACATGATGAACACACCCCAACATGATGAACACGCCCCCAACATGATGAACACGCCCCTAACATGATGAACACGCCCCCAACATGATGAACACGCCCCCAACATGATCAACACGCCCCCAACATGATGAACACGCCCCCCAACATTATGAACACGCCCCCAACATTATGAACACGCCCCCAACATTATGAACACGCCCCCAACATTATGAACACGCCCCCAACATGAGGAACACGCCCCCAACATGATGAACACGCCCCCAACATTATGAACACGCCCCCAACATTATGAACACGCCCCCAACATGATGAACACGCCCCCAACATTATGAACACGCCCCCAACATTATGAACACGCCCCCAACATGAGGAACACGCCCCCAACATTATGAACACGCCCCCAACATTATGAACACGCCCCCAACATTATGAACACGCCCCCAACATTATGAACACGCCCCCAACATGAGGAACACGCCCCCAACATGATGAACACGCCCCCAACATTATGAACACGCCCCCAACATTATGAACACGCCCCCAACATGATGAACACGCCCCCAACATTATGAACACGCCCCCAACATTATGAACACGCCCCCAACATGAGGAACACGCCCCCAACATTATGAACACGCCCCCAACATTATGAACACGCCCCCAACATGATCAACACGCCCCCAACATGATGAACACGCCCCCCAACATTATGAACACGCCCCCAACATTATGAACACGCCCCCAACATGATGAACACGCCCCCAACATTATGAACACGCCCCCAACATGAGGAACACGCCCCCAACATGATGAACACGCCCCCAACATGATGAACACGCCCCCAACATTATGAACACGCCCCCAACATTATGAACACGCCCCCAACATGATGAACACGCCCCCAACATTATGAACACGCCCCCAACATTATGAACACGCCCCCAACATGAGGAACACGCCCCCAACATTATGAACACGCCCCCAACATTATGAACACGCCCCCAACATTATGAACACGCCCCCAACATGATGAACACGCCCCCAACAAAATTGATCCTCTTCTCTTCTCTCCCTTTACAGCTGACAGCTGGCCAATGAATTTTGACGACTCTAACGCACGGAACGACTGGGGCTGGAAACACGACTACGACCTCCCGGAGCTCGTCCAGACCATGCTCAACTACATCGGCTCAGACTCGCGCATCTCACAGGCCAACTGAGGGGCCAGCGGTGGCGTGCTGCTCGGTGGCGTGCTGCTCGGTGACGTGCTGCTCGGTGGCGTGCTGCTCGGTGGCGTGCTGCTCGGTGGCGTGCTGGAGCAGTGTTGTTTCTTTGTACATACTGTAAAAAACATTGTTATAGAGGAGACAGACACGTAGTCTATGAAGACTGTTGTTATAGAGGAGGGAGACACGTGGTCTATACAGACTGTTGTTATAGAGGAGGGAGACACGTGGTCTATACAGACTGTTGTTATAGAGGAGGGAGACACGTGGTCTATACAGACTGTTGTTATAGAGGAGGGAGACACGTGGTCTATACAGACTGTTGTTATAGAGGAGGGAGACACGTGGTCTATACAGACTGTTGTTATAGAGGAGGGAGACACGTGGTCTATACAGACTGTTGTTATAGAGGAGGGAGACACGTGGTCTATACAGACTGTTGTTATAGAGGAGGGAGACACGTGGTCTATACAGACTGTTGTTATAGAGGAGGGAGACACGTGGTCTATACAGACTGTTGTTATAGAGGAGGGAGACACGTGGTCTATACAGACTGTTGTTATAGAGGAGGGAGACACGTGGTCTATACAGACTGTTGTTATAGAGGAGACAGACACGTGGTCTATAAAGACTGTTGTTATAGAGGAGGGAGACACGTGGTCTATACAGACTGTTGTTATAGAGGAGACAGACACGTGGTCTATACAGACTGTTGTTATAAGACACGTGGTCTATACAGACTGTTGTTATAAGACACGTGGTCTATACAGACTGTTGTTATAGAGGAGACAGACATGTGGTCTATACAGACTGTTGTTATAGAGGAGGGAGACCTGTGGTCTATACAGACTGTTGTTATAGAGGAGGGAGACACGTGGTCTATACAGACTGTTGTTATAGAGGAGGGAGACACGTGGTCTGGAAATAGTCACTGTATTCTCTCTCTCCTCTCTTTGTCATTTGGAAGGGCTGTCTGTTTGTCTTTGTTTGTCTCTGTCTTTCTCCGTCTGTCTCAGTCTGTGTGGCAGAACAAGCTACTACAATGTGAAGGTTGGTCGCGCGAGAAATAGCGGTTTGACTCCCCTCCTCCGGAAAGGGGTTTGAACACAGGGACTGTAAGAACATTTATAGATGAAACATCTCAGAGAGGTTGACCTGCATGGCTATGAATTGTTCACTCTATTGTACCATTGTGACATTTTCAAGGCAAACAAACAAAGAATGTAGAATGTTCAATCTTAAACGCTTGAACCCTTCTTCTCTCTGTGGTGAGCTGATGTTCAAGGGTTACCTCTGTGTAACCCAATCATTAACCCCCCCTATTGTAAAGGGGTTAACGATTGTATAATTGTTTTTGCTAAGAGCTGAGAATTCAGGTATCAGAGGGTCTAAATGTACGGCCATAATCACATTAAGTTAAAGTTTTAGATTATGAGTTTTACTAATATATAAGCATTGTAATTTGATGCAGTTTAGCCTCTTACATCTAGACGTTCTGCTAGCGGAACACCTGCTCCAATATCCAATGATAGGCGTGGCGCGAATTACAAATTCCTCAAAAAACCCAAAACTTCAATTTTTCAAACATATGACTATTTTACACCATTTTAAAGACAAGACTCTCCTTTACCTAACCACACTGTCCGATTTCAAAAAGGCTTTACAGCGAAAGCAAAACATTAGATTATGTCAGCAGAGTACCCAGCCAGAAATAATCAGACACCCATTTTTCAAGCTAGCATATAATGTCACAAAAAACAAAACCACAGCTAAATGCAGCACTAACCTTTGATGATCTTCATCAGATGACACGCCTAGGACATTATGTTATACAATACATGCATGTTTTGTTCAATCAAGTTCATATTTATATCAAAAAACAGCTTTTTACATTAGCATGTGACGTTCAGAACTAGCATTCCCACCGAACACTTCCGGTGAATTTACTAAATTACTCACGATAAACGTTCACAAAAAACATAACAATTATTTTAAGAATTATAGATACAGAACTCCTTTGTGCAATCGAGGTGTCCGATTTTAAAATAGCTTTTCGGTGAAAGCACATTTTGCAATATTCTGAGTAGATAGCCCAGCCATCACGGCTAGCTATTTTGACACCCACCAAGTTTGACCCTCACCAAACTCCGATTTACTATTAGAAAAGTTTGATTACCTTTGGTGTTCTTCGTCAGAATGCACTCCCAGGACTGCTACTTCAATAACAAATGTTGGTTTGGTTCAAAATAATCCATAGTTATATCCAAATAGCGGTGTTTTGTTCGTGCGTTCAAGACACTATCCAAGGGTGACGAAGGGTTACGCGCCCGACGCGTTTCGTGACAAAAAATGTCTAAATATTCCATTACCGTACTTCGAAGCATGTCAACCGCTGTTTAAAATCAATTTTTATGCCATTTTTCTCGTAAAAAAGCGATAATATTCCGACCGGGAGTGGTTGTTTTCGTTCAAAGAGAGAGAAAGTAAACATGGAGTCGACTCGTGCACGAGCCTCAGTCTCATAGTACTCTGACTGGCCACTATCCAAACGCGCTAATATTTTTCAGCCAGGGCCTGCAAAGCCACGATTCAGCTTTTTGCCGCCTTCTGAGAGCCCATGGGAGCCGTAGGAAGTGTCACGTAACAGCAGAGATCCCCTGTTTTGGATAGAGATAATCAAGAAGGCAAAGAAATGGTCAGACAGGGTACTTCCTGTACAGAATCTTCTCAGGTTTTGGCCTGCCAAATGAGTTCTGTTATACTCACAGACACCATTCAAACAGTTTTAGAAACGTTGGAGTGTTTTCTATCCAAAGCTAATAATTATATGCATATTCTAGTTTCTGGGCAGGAGTAATAATCAGATTAAATCGGGTACGTTTTTTATCCGGCCGTGAAAATACTGCCCCCTATCCATAACAGGTTAAAGTAAGAGAGAACGATTGAAACCCTTTTAAAATCTTTTCAAAATCATCGAACAGTTGTAACTCTACATGTGTGTTTTAATATCGATGTGTGGAGGCACACATCGAGTACCAGCTCACCTTTTTCTATTATTTTATGTTATTTCAGCTGTTTTTTTCCCACTGATTTCACTCTTCTATGTATTCTGTCTGCTGGTGATAACTGACTGGGAATCATGTTGACTCAATGTGCTTCTTGCACTGCTTGTATGTAAAGTTTGAATGTTCCACAGCTCCTCTGGAATGTTTGGCTGCGTCTCAAATGGCATGCTATTCCCTAGATAGTGTCACCCTATTCCTTAAATATTCCCTATACACTATAAAAGGGAATCGGCTGCCATTTGGGATGCATCCTTTGACCGGTCAATTAGGGACTGTTTCCGTTAGTTCGTAAGTGACCTGTCAGGGATGTCCGTTTTCACTCCATCTGTCAAAGAGGTCCATGTGGATGTTATTAAAAAAGGGAAATGGTTTTGTGGTGGTTGTATATTTTTCTTTTCAGATGCTATTGTTGTAAATGAATTCAATGCTTTCTGTGTGTAAGTCGGGAACAAATGTGTGTTCTTTCAATCACAAATCTGCTTTGTCATTAAAGTATCTCTTTCTGTATCAATTTAATATGACATGTATTTGTCAGGGACCGTGTACAACATGCCATTGCACCATCTTTATATAGATAGTTCATTTTCATCTGTAGTCCCCTGGGCAGAAAACAGTCAACATTAAAACATCAGTACAATCATACAGTATAACGCACTGTTTTCCTCCTCACTGTTACAATGTACACAGACTCTTCCTCCTCACTGTTACAATGTAAACAGACTCTTCCTCCTCCTATTCATCCCCTGAGCTAACAGTAGAATGCCTGAGCTAACAGCAGAATGCTATTGGTTTCCCATTCATCCCCTGAGCTAACAGTAGAATGCTATTGGTTTCCTATTCTTCCCCTGAGCTAACAGCAGAATGCTATTGGTTTCCTATTCATCCCCTGAGCTAACAGTAGAATGCTATTGGTTTCCTATTCTTCCCCTGAGCTAACAGTAGAATGCTATTGGTTTCCTATTCATCCCCTGAGCTAACAGTAGAATGCTATTGGTTTCCTATTCTTCCCCTGAGCTAACAGTAGAATGCTATTGGTTTCCTATTCTTCCCCTGAGCTAACAGTAGAATGCTATTGGTTTCCTATTCATCCCCTGAGCTAACAGCAGAATGCTATTGGTTTCCTATTCATCCCCTGAGCTAACAGTAGAATGCCTGAGCTAACAGCAGAATGCTATTGGTTTCCTATTCATCCCCTGAGCTAACAGTAGAATGCTATTGGTTTCCTATTCATCCCCTGAGCTAACAGTAGAATGCTATTGGTTTCCTATTCTTCCCCTGAGCTAACAGTAGAATGCTATTGGTTTCCTATTCTTCCCCTGAGCTAACAGTAGAATGCTATTGGTTTCCTATTCTTCCCCTGAGCTAACAGAAAAATGTGTGTGTGTGTGTGTGTGTGTGTGTGTGTGTGTGTCTCTGAGTGATTGACTAACACTGTAAAACCAACCTGAGAGTAGCAGATATGTCACCACATGCTGGCACCGTTCTTCAATTTCAGCACGTCAGTAATAATGGTCCCAGTGGCCTGGGTGACCTTGGAGGGTTTTGTTCTGCAGCATAGGAGGAAGAGGAGCAGGACAGAGTAGGGGAGGAAGGGGGGGGGGGGGGGGGGGGGGAGAAGGGGAGGGGAGGGGAGGGGGGGGAGGACCGGGAGGGAGGGGGTGGGAGAGAGGAGGGAGACAGAGGGGGAGGGAGGGACAGAGGAAGAGGAAGGGGAGGACAGGGGAGGGAGGGAGGTAGAGGGGAGGAGGACTGAGGCAGGGAGTGGGGGAGTGTTGTTTGGGTGATAGCAGTGAAACCTGCTCTGCATAATCACACACTGTTCACTACCAGCTCTACTCTCTCTCTCCTCTTTCTCCTCTTTCTCTGTCCTCTCTCTCTGTCCTCTCTCTCTCTCCTCTCTCTGTCCTCTCTCTCTGTCCTCTCTCTTTCTCCTCTCTCTCTCTCTTCTCTCTTTCTCCTCTCACTCTCTCCTCTCTCTCTCCTCTCTCTCTCTCCTCTCAATTCAATTCAATTCAATTCAATTCAATTGACTTTATTGACATGGCAAGTTCATTATTACTTACATTGTCAAAGTATACATATAGAGAAAAAATAAATAAATAAATAAAATATATATATATATATATATATATATATATATATATATATATATATATATATATATATATATATATTAATATATGTCACAAAGTCTACGGAAGGTGGCTCCTCTCCCCGTTCAGGCGGCACTAGGCTGTCGTCGTCGCCGGCCTATTAGCTGCCACCGATCCCCTTTTAATTTTAGTTTGGTATTGTCTGTTTTGTGTTACCACCTGTTTTGAGTTAGTTCGTTAGTGGGGGTATTTAGTCTGGTTTCCTAGGTTTAGGTTTGTGCGGGATAATTTGTGTCTTTTGTCGTGAGGGTTGGGGATTGTTTTCCTCCACTGTGTGTTGTTGCAAGAACGGTTTTCCTGGGCTGCGTCCCGACTCAGTTCTGGTGTATTTTTCCCTATTGGGTTCCTTGTTCCCTGCCTAAGTGATTGGCATTTTTGGACTTGGTAACTATTTAAACGTGTTGCTACGTACCTTTGGTCTCCTGCGCCTGACTTCACCCCTCCTTCACTTCTAGTGCACCGTGACAATATATATATATATATATATATATATATATATATATATATATATATATATATAAATAAATAAATGGTGGGACCAACAGCAGTAATAATAGTAGTAGTGGACATGGGATTACCATTAACACCAACAACAATATTAATCAGAACAACAATACATTAAAGCAATGGCAGTAGACCAGTGTTAACTTGACTGAGAAGACACGTGACATGGGACGAAAGACAAAACAAAACAAGATGGGAAATATTATCCACATTACATTGCACTTTTCACTGGCTGTCCCTCAGGTTGTGACAGGAGGACACATGTTTGGCTGCCAAAATTGCACATTTTGGCTTTTCACCCAATAAATATTAGATTTTTTTTTCATCTTTTATAGTTTCAAATTCTTTGTATTGAATTATAATTTTGGGAAAGAAATATTCTCTTAGGTCTGAGTATTTGTCACAGTGTAATAGGAAATGCAGCTCTGTCTCTACCTCTCCCCTGGAGCAGAGTGAGCACAGCTTGTCCTCTCTGGGCAGCCAGACTGTCCTCTCTGGGCAGCCAGCCTGTCCTCTCTGGGCAGCCAGACTGTCCTCTCTGGGCAGCCAGTTTGGTCTGTGACGACTGGTCTCTATAGCCAGACTGTCCTCTCTGGGCAGCCAGGTTTGTCTGTGACGACCGGTCTCTATAGCCAGACTGTCCTCTCTGGACAGCCAGGTTTGTCTGTGACGACCGGTCTCTATAGTCAGACTGTCCTCTCTGGGCAGCCAGGTTTGTCTGTGACGACCGGTCTCTATAGCCAGACTGTCCTCTCTGGACAGCCAGGTTTGTCTGTGACGACCGATCTCTATAGCCAGACTGTCCTCTCTGGGCAGCCAGGTTTGTCTGTGACGACCGGTCTCTATAGCCAGACTGTCCTCTCTGGGCAGCCAGGTTTGTCTGTGACGACCGGTCTCTATAGCCAGACTGTCCTCTCTGGACAGCCAGGTTTGTCTGTGACGACCGGTCTCTATAGTCAGACTGTCCTCTCTGGGCAGCCAGGTTTGTCTGTGACGACCGGTCTCTATAGCCAGACTGTCCTCTCTGGACAGCCAGGTTTGTCTGTGACGACCGGTCTCTATAGCCAGACTGTCCTCTCTGGGCAGCCAGGTTTGTCTGAGATGACCGGTCTCTATAGCCAGACTGTCCTCTCTGGGCAGCCAGGTTTGTCTGTGACGACCGGTCTCTATAGCCAGACTGTCCTCTCTGGGCAGCCAGACTGTCCTCTCTGGGCAGCCAGACTGTCCTCTCTGGGCAGCCAGACTGTCCTCTCTGGGCAACCAGACTGTCCTCTCTGGGCAGCCAGACTGTCCTCTCTGGGCAGCCAGACTGTCCTCTCTGGGCAACCAGACTGTCCTCTCTGGGCAGCCAGACTGTTCTCTCTGGGCAGCCAGGTTTGTCTGTGACGACCGGTCTCTATAGCCAGACTGTCCTCTCTGGGCAGCCAGACTGTCCTCTCTGGGCAGCCAGGTTTGTCTGTGACGACCGGTCTCTATAGCCAGACTGTCCTCTCTGGGCAGCCAGGTTTGTCTGTGACCACCGGTCTCTATAGTCAGACTGTCCTCTCTGGGCAGCCAGGTTTGTCTGTGACGACCGGTCTCTATAGCCAGACTGTCCTCTCTGGGCAGCCAGGTTTGTCTGTGACGACCGGTCTCTATAGCCAGACTGTCCTCTCTGGGCAGCCAGGTTTGTCTGTGACCACCGGTCTCTATAGTCAGACTGTTCTCTCTGGGCAGCCAGGTTTGTCTGTGACCACCGGTCTCTATAGCCAGACTGTCCTCTCTGGGCAGCCAGGTTTGTCTGTGACGACCGGTCTCTATAGTCAGACTGTCCTCACTGAGTCTGTACCTAGTCAGTGTTTTCCTCAGTTTTCTATCAGTCACAGTGGTCAGATAGTCTGCCACCATGTACTGTCTGTTTAGAGACAAATAGCATTGAAGTTTACTTTGTTTTTTGTGGTGTCTTTCCAATACGTGATATATTTTTGTTTTCTTTTGTAATGATTTGGTTGGGACAGATTTTCTGAGTGCTGTCATGAGGCTCTATGGGGTTGGTTTGGGTTAGTGAACAGAGCCTCAGAACCAGCTGGCTGAGGGGACTCTTCTCTGGTTTCATCTCTTGACATTGTAGAGCTGTGTGATGGAATGTTTTGGGGTCACTTGTTTTTAGATGGTTGTGAAATTTGATGGCTCTTTTTTCTATTCGAATGAGGAGGGGGTATTGGTCCAATTCTGCTCTACATGCGTTATTTTGAGTTTTTCTCTGCACTTGCAATACAGTCTTGCAAAACTCTGCATGCAGTATTTCAATTGGATGTTTGTCCCATTTGGTGAATTCGTAATTAGAGAGTGGACCCCATACTTCGCTGCCATATAAAGCAATTGGTTCTACAACTGATTGGAACATTTTGAGCCAGATTCTAATTGGAATTTCGATTTTAATGGCATAGAATGCTCTTCTTGCTTTGTCTCTCAGCTCATTCACAGCCATGTGAAAGCTACCTGTGTTGCTGATATTTAGTCCTAGATAAGTGTAGTTTCTGGTGTGTTCTAATAGAACTGTGTCCAAATAGAATTTATATTTGTCATCCTGATTTCCGGACCTTTTTTGGAATATCATTATATATTTTTTTTTTAGGTTAATGGTCAGAGCCCAGGTCTGACAGAACCTGTGAAGACGATCTAGGTGCTGCTGTAACCCCTCTTTAGTGGGAGACAGCAGCACCAGGTCATCTGTCTACAGCAGACCCTCTTTAGTGGGAGACAGCAGCACCAGGTCATCTGTCTACAGCAGACCCTCTTTAGTGGGAGACAGCAGCACCAGGTCATCTGTCTACAGCAGACCCTCTTTAGTGGGAGACAGCAGCACCAGGTCATCTGTCTACAGCAGACACTTGATTTCAGTGTTGTGTAGGGTGATACCAGGTGCTGCCGATTCTTCTAATGTTTTTGCCAGTTCATTAATGTAGATGTTAAATAGTGTTGGACTTATTGGGCAGCCCTGTTTCACTCCCCGTCCCTGAGAGAAGACGCCTGTTTGCTTGTTGTTAATTCATTAATGTAGATGTTAAATAGTGTTGGACTTATTGGGCAGCCCTGTTTAACTCCCCGTCCCTGAGAGAAGAAGTCTGTTTGCTTGTTGCCAAATTGAATCAAATGCTTTCTTGAAATCTACAGAACACGAGTAGATTTTGCCTTTGTTTTGGTTTACTTGTTTGTCAATTAGAGTGTGGAGGGTGGAAATGTGGTCTGTTGTACGATCATTTTTTTTAGAAATCCAATCTGGCTTCTGCTCAGGACGTTGTGTTCGTCAAGGAAATGGTGTAGTCTGCTATTTATGATACTGAAGAGAATTTTCCCCAAGTTGCTGTTAACACAAATTCCTCTGTAATTACTTGGGTCAAATTTGTCTCCATTTTTATAGATTGGTGTGATCAATCCCTGGTTCCAAATATTGGAGAAAATACCTGCAGTGAGGATAATGTTGAAGAGTTTGAGTATAGCCAATTTGAATTTGTGGTCTTTATATTTGATCATTTAATTTAAAATACCATCAGCACCACAGGCCTTTTTGGGTTGGAGAGTGCGTAGTTTTTCCAATAATTCTTCTTCTGTAATTGGAGTATCCACAGGATTCTCATAGTCTTTGACTGCTGATTCAAGGATTTGTAATTTTTCTTGTATATCTTTTTGTTCTGGGCTCTTTGTTATATTGCTGTAGAGGTTTGCAAAGTGATTTTTTCACATATCCCCATTTTGGAGAGCCAATTCCTCCTGATGAGGTTTGTTTAATTTATTCCAATTCTCCCAGAAGTGATTTGATTCTATGGATTCCTCAATTCCATCCAGCTGATTTCTAATGTGCTTTTCCTTTTTTGTTCTTAGGGTGTTTGTATTGCTTCAGTGTTTCCCCATATTGAAGGCATATATTTTTGTTGTCTGGTTCTCTGTGTTTTTGATTTAGATATATTTCTCAATTACTTTCTTAAATTTTGCAATCATTATCAAACCATTTTGTATTATCTGTTATTTCTGGTTTGCTCTTATGCTTCTTTAGATTAGCCAAGGAGGCTAATTTGTCAAATATAAAGTTTATATTCCAAACGGCCAAATTTACACCTTCATTGCTGAAGGAGAATGTGAAGGCTAAAAAGTTGTAAAGGAGAGATTGTATTTTTTGGCTACTAATTGTTTTTTGGTAGATGTCTGTACTGTTTGCACTCCATCTATAGGCCTGTTTAGTACCATGTCATTTACTGGGCCGTGATGCTTCATGGTTGGGTTCCGCTCTTCTCAGATAGACTGTGTTTTTACTGTGGTCTGAGAGAGGTGTTAGTGGGCTGACTGTGAAGGCTCTGAGAGACTCTGGGTTTAGGTTGGTGAGGAAGTAGTCTACACTACTGCTGCCAAGGGATGAGCTGTAGGTGTACCTACCAAAAGAGTCCCCTCTCAGCCTACCATTGACTATGTACAGACCCAGTGTTCCACAGAGCTTCACGAGCTGTACTCCATTTTTGTTTTTCACTTTGTCCTAGTTGTTTCTGTGGGGGTATGTGGAGAGGGAAAGGTTGTTGCTTCCTGGTAGGTGTTTATCTCCATGACTGTTAATAGTGTCTAGTTCTTCTGCTGTTCTACCATTCAGGTCTCCACAGACCAGCACGTTGCCTTGGGCCTGAAAGTGACTAATTTCCCCCTCTAGAATGGAGAAACTCTCTTCATTGAAGTAGGGTGACTCTATCTCTCCTCTATCTCTCCTGGAAGGAGGACGTTTTTACAATACATGGTTTGAAACACGGTATAGCTTTCCCTGTGGTTCAGATGGTAGAGCATGGTGTTTGCAGCGCCAGCATGGTGTGTGCAACGCCAGGGTTGTGGGTTCGATTCCCACGGGGGGCCAGTACAAAAAACTGCATGAGATGAAATGTATGCATTCACTACTGTAAGTTGTGCTGGATAAGAGCGTCTGCTAAATGACTAAAATGTAAATTTTGAAGAAGCTCCTCTGCATTCCTTGCTGTCTCTAACTTTAGTGAGGTTACACGCGTTTAGTCAGAAAGGTACAGTCTACTCCTTCTCAAGTAACTGGTTTTAAATGAGTGTTTTATATAACCAACAACGTATAACTTGTTGCTGAACACTGTTCTGTACATCTGAGGATGGAAGCGGAATACACAGAACGGTGGAATAGTCAACATCACTCACACGTAAAGATTCAACACATTCAGCCTATTTTTAACACCACCATATCAAACGAGAACCTTGACAACGTATTCCAAATGCCTCCACATAACCCCGACGGAGGAATCTTCATGTCTTGTGATGTTAGACCAACACATTGCGGTTGTACAGCTAAATGTATGTTGATTACATCTAGAGGCAGATACTAGAAGCAGGTTCCACCCCATTCATAGAACACCTATACTGGTTCTAAGAATCCAGGGGGGGGGGGGGGGGTCAAATTGCTGTCACGTCTGTGTGTGGCTGGTGTTACTGTAGCGTAGAAATTAGAGACGGTTGGTGCTCTTTTCTTAGAGCCAAAGCCTTGAAAGAGGGGGGAGGGGGAGTTGGGAGTAGAGGAGGGTGGGAGTTGGGGGTATAGGAGGGGGGGTTGGGGGTAGATGGGGGGTTGGGGTAGATGGGGGGGTTGGGGGTAGAGGAGGGGGGAGTTGGGGGTAGAGGAGGGAGGAATTGGGGGTAGATGGGGGGGTTGGGGGTAGAGGGGGGAGGGAGTTTGGGTAGAGGAGGGGGGAGTTGGGGTTAGATGGGGGGGTTGGGGGTAGAGGAGGGGGGAGTTGGGGGTAGATGGGGTGGGAGTTGGGGGTAGAGAAGGGAGGGAGTTGGGGATAGAGAAGGGAGGGAGTTGGGGATAGAGGGGGGAGGGAGTTGGGGGTAGAGGAGGGTGGGAGTTGGGGGTAGAGGAGGGTGGGAGTTGGGGGTAGAGGAGGGAGGGAGTTGGGGGTAGAGGAAGGAGGGAGTTGGAGGTAGAGGAGGGGGGAGTTGGGAGTAGAGGAGGGAGGGAGTTGGGGGTAGAGGAGGGAGGGAGGGAGTTGGGGGTAGAGGAGGGTGGGAGTTGGGGGTAGAGGAGGGAGGGAGTTGGGGGTAGATGGGGTGGGAGTTGGGGGTAGAGGAGGGTGGGAGTTGGGGGTAGATGGGGTGGGAGTTGGGGGTAGAGAAGGGAGGGAGTTGGGGGTAGAGGGGGGAGGGAGTTGGGGTAGAGGAGGGAGGGAGTTGGGGGTAGATGGGGGTGGGAGTTGGGGGTAGATGAGAATGTGGGTTGGGGAGTTGGGGGTAGAGGAGGATGGGGGTTGGTGGTTGGGGTAGAGGGGGGTGGTTTTGTAATGTCTCTCAGTGTACACGTTCACATGCACATGCGTACTGGGCTGAACCAATGGCAGGGCCTGAACCAATGGGAGGGCCTGTGCCAACGGGAGGGCCTGTTCCAATTGGAAGGCCTGAGCCAATGGGAGGGCCTGAGAGCCCCGGAACTTGTTTTTGTTCCTTCTTCTCGTCCAGTAACAAGATGGATGTCAAGGAGGGGCTATGAGGGCGTTGCCTGACTGCTCTATCGTTCGCTACATACTTCAGTGTGAGACGGCCATCGTTGAAGTCGTTTGTGGTGACGTCAAAACGAGAGGTGTTGTACAAAACAAAATCATCAGCGATTGGATCATCTCTAACCAATCAGAGTAGCAAAGTCAATGACGAATTTTCAAACCTCCGTTTTACACGTGTGTTCTGGCTCTGGCCCAACCCATTGGCTTCTGGGACCAATCAGAACAGTTAGAATGTTTTTCCGTTGTAGAGATTGTTGTGGAGGTACTCATATCCAGACTGATAAAGAGAAGGAACTAACGTCCGTGGCCACAACGTATCATTTGGCTGGAGCAGGGTTTCATTTATTTACTGAGAACTTGCAATGTAAAAATGAGTGGGGCAGAGGGGGGCAGGGGGAGAGGGGCAGGGGAGAGGGGGGCAGGGGGAGAGGGATACATAGGGAGAGGGAGGTAGGGGAGAGGGAGACAGGGGAGAGGTAGTGTAGGGAGACAGAGGGAGACAGAGGGAGACAGTATTGTGAAGAAAATAAACGGTAATAAACCAGACTGAATAGAAGAGTTCATGGGGGACAGACCTGGGTTGAAATAGTATTCGTTATCTTTCAAATACTTTAAAACCTCTTAGAGACCCCTTTCCCGCTCGGATCCCGTTAACGGGATTGTTTTTGACAACAGCCAGTGAAAAATCAGAGCGCCAAATTCAAAACAACAAAAATGTCATAATTCAAATTTCTCACACATACAAGTATTATACACCATTTTAAAGATAAGAATCTCCTTAATCTAACCACATTGTCTGATTTCAAAAAGGCTTTACGGCGAAAGTAAAACATTAGATTATGTTAGGACACCATCTAAACAAGAAAAGCCACAAAGCCATTTTCCAAGCAAGGAGAGACGTTACAAATACCAGAAATAAAATTAAACACTAACCTTTGATGATCTTCATCAGATGGCACTCATAGGACTTCATGCTACACAATACATGTATGTTTTGCTCGATAAAGTTCATATTTATATCCAAAAACCCCATTTTACATTGGTGCGTAATGTTCAGAAATGTTTTCCCTCCAAAACCCCCGGTGAATGAGCACAATGAGCACACATATTACAGAAATACTCATCATAAACTTTGATCAAGATATAAGTGTTATGCACAGAATTATAGATACACTTCTCCTAAATGCAACCGCTGTGTCAGATTTCAAAAATGCTTCACGGCGAAAGCACACTTTGTAATAATCTGAGTACTGCGTTCAGACAACAACAACAAGCCAACCAGAAACCCGCCATCTTGGAGTCAATAAAACTAAGAAATTACATTATAAATATTCACTTACCTTTGATGATCTTCATCAGAATGCACTCCCAGGAATCCCAGCTCCACAATAAATGTTCGATAAAGTTTATCTTTATGTCCAAATACATCCATTTTGTTTGCACGTTAGGTTCACTATCCAAATCCACAAGGCGCGTGCTTACTTAGTCAAGACGAAACTCAAAAAAGTTATACTACAGTTTGTAGAAACATGTCAAACGATGTATAGAATCAATCTTTAGGTTGTTTTTAACATATATCTTCAATAAAATTCCAACCGGACAAATCCGTTCTCTTTAGGAATGAATATGAACTCAGCTCGCTCCCAAGGCGACTCGTGTGACTGAACCCATGCCTTATAATGGGACACCTACTTCCTTGGGCTGTTATTCCCTTCAAATTCACCATAGAATCCTCAAACAAGGTTTTAAAGACTGTTGACATCTAGTGGAAGCCTTAGGAAGTGCAACATGACCCCGTTAACACTACAAATTCAATAGACAATGGTTTGAAAAACTACAAGCCTCAGATTTCCCACTTCCTGGTTGGATTTTTCTCAGGTTTTTGCCTGCCATATGAGTGCTGTTATACTCACACTGGGCTGAACCAATCCTCAAGCTCATTAATGACAGAATGTCTCCTCAAGCTCATTAATGACAGAATGTCTCCTCAAGCTCATTAATGACAGAATGTCTCCTCAAGCTCATTAATGACATAATGTCTCCTCAAGCTCATTAATGATAGAATGTCTCCTCAAGCTCATTAATGACAGAATGTCTCCTCAAGCTCATTAATGATAGAATGTCTCCTCAAGCTCGTTAATGACAGAATGTCTCCTCAAGCTCATTAATGACAGAATGTCTCCTCAAGCTCATTAATGACAGAATGTCTCCTCAAGCTCATTAATGATAGAATGTCTCCTCAAGCTCATTAATGACAGAATGTCTCCTCAAGCTCGTTAATGACAGAATGTCTCCTCAAGCTCATTAATGACAGATTGTCTCCTCAAGCTCATTAATGACAGAATGTCTCCTCAAGCTCATTAATGACAGAATGTCTCCTCAAGCTCATTAATGACAGATTGTCTCCTCAAGCTCATTAATGACAGAATGTCTCCTCAAGCTCATTAATGATAGAATGTCTCCTCAAGCTCATTAATGACAGAATATCTCCTCAAGCTCATTAATGACAGAATGTCTCCTAAAGCTAATTAATGACAGAATGTCTCCTCAAGCTCATTAATGACAGAATGTCTCCTCAAGCTCATTAATGACAGAATGTCTCCTCAAGCTGATTAATGATAGAATGTCTCCTCAAGCTCATTAATGACAGAATGTCTCCTCAAGCTCATTAATGATAGAATGTCTCCTCAAGCTCATTAATGACAGAATGTCTCCTCAAGCTCAGAAAGGCCAGTCTCTTGGCACACGACAGGAGTGAAAAGCAGTGGAATGTAATAGCTGAACAGAGACAGCAGCCAGGCTAATAAAATGTCATAATTTGATTGATTTACGACTTTTGTACAGTAATCAAACATTTGGCTCTACATTTAGAACAGTTGGGTGTGTCAACTCAGGGGGGAAGGACATTGTCAGATACTGGAAAAAAATATATTTTGGTAGGTTAAAATCCTATATTTAACTAGACAAGTTGGTGAAGAACACTATCGTATTTACAATGACGGCCTACCCCGGCCAAACCCGTACGACGCTGGACTAATTGTGAGCCGCCCTATTGGACTCCCAATCACGTCTGGTTGTGATACAGCCTGGATTTGAACCAGGGTGTCTGTAGTGACGCCTCTAGTATGGAGATGCAGTGGCTTAGACCGCTGGTAGCCCAGTAAGGCAGCGCTAGTGTCAAATGCATGTTAGTTTGCAATTTCTTCATATAAAAACTTGCGCACTGGCATTTTCCGGCCCTAACGTCAGATTCAGCAATTTACCTGTCATATCAGCTTGCTTGCGCTCAGATGGGAGGGGTGGAAATATTTGAGGTGTGTCCTTTAAAAACATGATCCAAAGTGCTAATTTCAGGCAGTGCTGAAGAGGATATCAAATCAAATCAAATGTATTTATATAGCTCTTCTTACATCAGCTGATATCTCAAAGTGCTGTACAGAAACCCAGCCTAAAACCCCAAACAGCAAGTAATGCAGGTGTAGAAGCACGGTGGCTAGGAAAAACTCCCTAGAAAGGCAAAATAGAAAGGCAAAATCTATCTAGACCTTCCCCCTCTCCTTTCAGCTAAGGCTTTTTTTGTCTGCCCAATGCAATCGCAAAGTAGTCAAGTGTCGATAAACGGTTAACAACGGAATTGGAGTTGATTCGAAAACATAAAAGACTGTAAATACACAACTTGAAGCAAAACCACATATTTCGCCACAGAGCACGTTCTGATTGGCCCGGTGAGGGGCCAAGCCTCGACACACACACAAATAATGTTTTTGTTGTCATAGAAACCATCCCTTTTCGCGCTAACGCCAGCAAGTGCGCCAATAATTGTGACAGTGAAAACAGCAAAACTATTTCTAACACAACCCCTGAAACCGGAACACTACCGACTGCACTTACATTTACCACTGAGTTCGAATAGAGCCCTCCATCTTAATGAACTCCTCCTCCACGTTGACTGGATTGGTTCAACAGCGCAGAAGAGAACCTCCTTTTTTTTCTCTCATCAGGACCAGAAAGCACTCAGGCATTTCTTTCATCCCTGCTACGTTAGGGTTAGAGTAGTTTTACACGTTAGGAGTGTTCTTACAGGCCTTTGCTATTATGCTACAGTGATTCTCTCTCTCTCTCTCTCTCTCTCTCTCTCTCTCACTCTCTCTCTCTCTCTCTCTCTCTCTCTCTCTCTCTCTCTAATCATTCTGTTGGAAAGGCTGGCAGTCAATCAAAAATCATTCATCTAAACGGATGTAAACGGCTGTGTTCATCGCTATTTTTAAAAACAATTTAGGCCCTTTCTCTGGCAGCTCATTGCCTCGTGACTGTCCCATTTTCCTCTGGCCCAGTTCTCCAGCTCATTGCCTCATGACTGTCTCGTTTTCCTCTGGCCCAGTTCTCCAGCTCATTGCCTCGTGACTGTCTCGTTTTCCTCTGGCCCAATTCTCCAGCTCATTGCCTCGTGACTGTCCCGTTTTCCTCTGGCCCAGTTCTCCAGCTCATTGCCTCGTGACTGTCTCGTTTTCCTCTGGCCCAGTTCTCCAGCTCATTGCCTCGTGACTGTCTCGTTTTCCTCTGGCCCAATTATCCAGCTCATTGCCTCGTGACTGTCCCGTTTTCCTCTGGCCCAGTTCTCCAGCTCATTGCCTCGTGACTGTCTCGTTTTCCTTTGGCCCAGTTCTCCAGCTCATTGCCTCGTGACTGTCCCGTTTTCCTCTGGCCCAGTTCTCCAGTTCAGACTTACTTGAGGGTCATTCCATTTGATCTTTTTGATCACCTTTTGACCTCACTCCTTTTGATTTGAACAAAACTTTCCAGACATGTTTGCCCATGGATGAAGTGGGCAGAAAGTGACTTTTTGGATCTAAATGTCAAAACATTCAGGAGATGTAGGTGCTCAGAGTTGACCCCCACCCTACCATGAGACATGCCTTCATCACTGGAAAATATAAACGGTTGAGCTTGATATCATTTAAAAGCTTACAAACAATTTAATATACTGTACGTATTGTTTTTGGTTGTCAATTATCTAAAAATCTATAAACTCTTCAATACAGGGTTGGTGTCATGTTTTGGCTGATAAATGTACTAAAATGGGAATAAAAATAAATTTCTACTTTCAAATGGTACCACAAAGATGGTTGGAGGTTTTCATATCTGAGAATGTTGACTTGAATGGGAATATACGTTGTTTTAAATTACGCTGTCAATCCTCCATAGGAAACCTATTGAAATCATTGAAATATACACTAAACAAAAATATAAACGCAACATGCAACAATATCTAAGATTTTACTGAGTTACAGTTCATATATGGAAATCAGTCAATTGAAATAAATAAATTAGGCCATAATCCATGGATTTCACTATAGACTGGGCAGGGGCGCAACCATGGGTGGGCCTGGGAGGGCATAGGCCCACCCACTTGGGAGTCAGGTCCACCCATTGGGGAGCCAAGCCCAGCCAATCAGAAATATTTTTTTCCCCCACAAAAGTGCCCCCCCTCAGACGATCCCGCAGGTGAAGAAGCCGGATGTGGAGGTCCTGTACTGGCATGGTTATACGTGGTCTACAGTTGTGAGGCCGGTTGGACGTACTGCCAAATTCTCTAAAACTACGTTGGAGGCGACTTATGGTAGAGAAATGAACATTCAATTCTCTGCATGTTACCTCAAAACTTGCGACATCTGTGGCATTGTGTTGTGTGACAAAACTGCACATTTTAGTGCAGCCTTTTATTGTCCCCAGCACAAGGTGCGATCATGCTGTTTAATCAGCTTCTTGATATGCCACACCTGTCAGGTGGATGGATTATTTTGGCAAAAGAGAAATGCTCACTAACAGGGAAAGAAATAAGCTTTTTGTGCATATGGAACATTTCTGGGATCTTTTATTTCAGCTCATGAAACATGAGACAAACACTTTACATGTTGTGTTTATATTTAATAAAACATTTTTAGGAAAGAAATTCCACAAATTAACTTTTAACAAGGCATACCTGCTAATTGAAATGCATTCCAGGTGACTACCTCATGAAGCTTCCTCATGGCCTTCCCTGTGGCTTAATTGGTAGAGCATGGTGTTTGCAACTCCAGCATGGTGTGTGCAACGCCAGGGTTGTGGGTTTGATTCCCACGGGGGGCCAGTACAAAAAAAATATATATATAAAAAAAAAATGCATGAAATGAAAATGAAATGTATGTATTCACTACTGTAAGTCGCTCTGGATAAGAGCGTCTGCTAAATGACTAAAATGTAATGTAAGCTGGTTGAAAGAACGCCAAGAGTGTTCAAAGCTGTCATCAAGGCTTTGTACTGACTCGGAGATGGGTGAAGGACCACAGGGATGTCTGGCAAGAACAGAGCCAAAAGATAACAGGGCAAAGAGGTTTTCTTGTCACAGCAACGCACTTCGGTTCACTTTGGGTACCTAGAAAACAGGGTGTGTGTTTTCTAGGAGGAAAGTGATATATGGAAATAGAACCATAAAAAGTTACAAACTCTAAACAAGACAATTAGACCTATACATCATTACACACTACTGCCAGTAAGCTCA
Organism: Salmo salar; assembly: GCF_965601325.2. NCBI lineage: Eukaryota > Metazoa > Chordata > Actinopteri > Salmoniformes > Salmonidae > Salmo > Salmo salar. Next base: position 22,341,266 of record NC_138305.1, read on the forward strand.
CGGAAATTCTAAATAGCGAGTTCCAATCAGTACCTGAATAGGTGATTCATAAACTGGTCTTAAATACATCTAAAAATATTATATTGTCGTTCAAAACTTTCTCTAAGACCTAAACCTCAACTGGAGTTGTGTATAAAGGGTGTGACCATTGAGAATGTTGATGAAGCTAATCTCCTTGGTATAACATTGGGTGGTCAGTAAATTCACATTGACAAAGTTGTTATGAAGACGTATTCAGTTACCTTGATTTTTTCCCACATTTTGTTACGTTATAACTTTATTCTAAAATCTATTAAATAGTTTTCCCCCCTCATCAATCTACACACAATAGCCCATAATGACAAACTAAAAACAGGTTTAGACATTTTTGGGCCACTCAAGGACATTCAGAGACTTGTCCTGAAGCCACTCCTGTGTTGTCTTGGCTGTGTGCTTAGGGTCGTTGTCCTGTTGGAAGGTGAACCTTCACCCCAGTCTGAGGTCCTGAGCACTCTGGAGCAGGTATTCATCAAGGAGCTCTCTTCACTTTGCTCCGTTCATCTTTCCCTAGATCCTGACCAGTCTTCCAGTCCCTGCTGCTGAAAAGAATCCCCACAGAATGATGCTGTCACCCCCATGCTTCACTGTAAGGATGGTGCCAGGTTTCCTCAAAATGTGACGCTTGGCATTCAGGCCAAAGAGTTCAATCTTGGTTTCATCAGACCAGAGAATCTTGTTTCTCATGGTCTGAGAATCATTTAGGTGCCTTTTGTCAAACTCCTGTCATGTGCCTTTTACTGAGGAGTGGCTTCCGTCTGGCCACTCTACCACAAAGGCCTGATTGGTGGAGTGCTACAGAGATAGTTGTCCTTCTGGAAGGTTCTGCCATCTCCACAGAGGAACTTTAGAGCTCTGTCAGAGTGATCATCGGATTCTTGGTCACCTCCCTGACCAAGGCCCTTCTCCCCCAATTGCTCAGTTTCGCCGGGCGGCCAGCTCAAGGAAGAGTCTTGGTGGTTCCAAACTTCATCCATTTTAGAATGATGGATGCCACTGTGTTCTTGGGGACCTTCAATGCTGGAGAAATGTTTTGGCACCCTTCCCCACAATCCTGTCTCTGAGCTCTACGGACAATCCCTTCCACCTCATGGTTTGGTTTTTGCTCTGACATGCACTGTCAACTGTGGGATCTTATATAGACAGGTGTGTGCCTTTCCAAATCATGTCCAATCAATATATTTTACCACAGGTTGACTCCAATCAAGTTGTAGAAAGGTCTCAAGGATGATCAATGGAAACAGGATGCACCTGAGCTCAATTTCAAGTCTCATAACAAATGGTTTGAGTACTTATGTAAATAAGGTATTTCTGTTTTACATTTTAATACATTTAATACATTTGCAAAAAAGAATAAAAATCTGTTTTCGCTTTGTCGTTATGGGGTATTGTGATGTCATTATGGGGTATTGTGATGTCATTATGGGGTATTGTGATGTCATTATGGGGTATTGTGTGTAGATTGCTGAGGACAAACACATATTTAATCCATTTTAGAATAAGGCTGTAAAGTAACAAAATGTGGAAAAAGTCAAGGGGCCAGAAAACCTTCCGAAGGCGCTGTATGTCTGTTTTAAAAATGTTTTCTGTGTTTTTGGCACAAAGATCCACTGTACTAGTTGTTCAGGCTCTGATCTTGTCACATCTTGATTAATGTCCAGTAATATAGTCAATTGCAGCAAAGAAAGACCTGGCAAAGCTGCAGCTGGCCCAAACACAGAGCAGCATGCTTTGCCCTTCACTGCACATACAGAACTAACATCAGCATGCATGACGGTGTTTCCTAGTTGAGGGTTGACGACAGATTAACCGCTTGCCTTTTAGTTTTTATGAGAAATGTTACTGTGACAAAAAATCATACAGCTCAGACACCCACACATACCCCACAAGACATGTCACCGGGGGTCTCTTCAGACACCCACACATACCCCACAAGACATGTCACCGGGGGTCTCTTCAGACACCCACACATACCACACAAGACATGTCACCGGGGGTCTCTTCAGACACCCACACATACCCAACCAGACAATATAAAATAATATTCTACGAGTTGTTTATTAACCATTATTTGACCAGGTATATTAACAGAAAACACAACTCTTCTACACTAAGGACCTGGGAAAGAGTTGCAGGGTGGAGGAGAAGAGAAGAATGTTCCCATTTGAAATCTTTAAAAAAAATCTGTAACTTGCAACCCCTGATCGAGGCTACCCATTCCCCACTATAAGAATTGTTTCTTGTCCTTGTGTCACTTCTTTTCTCAGAACAACTTTTGTTTTACTACTGAACACAGGAATTGACATGGTACTCAATCTCCTCTCTCACTGGAATCTGGAAACGGAAACATGTCCAATGTAAACCTATTACCCATAGTGCACTACCAGAGCCCTGATCAATAAGTATTGTACTCTATAGAGAATTAGGATGCTTTGGGACACACTCCAAACGTTGCCCTTCACTCTCTAACACAGAAACCCAGGCAGGCAAGAGGCAGCTTGATTTGTCAACGTTAGAAGGTGAACCACAGTGTGTACATTACATAACACTCTTCAAGGTTACTCTGAGTCACTTTAAAAGGCAGGCTGTATTTCCCCAAGAAGATTATCTTAACTCTCTCTGAGATTAAAACACAATAAACTTGGAGACTGAGGCACATGTTTTCTTACCCAACCAGCCATGCCAGACCAGGGGTACAGATTTGTTTTTTATAAAAGTCTCAACCTTTCAAGAGCTCCAGCCTCCAGATAACTAGTATCAGGCAGGCCAGGCCAGCAAACATCTACTCCTTTAACACACGACAGAAAGAGAAGTGTAAACAGTGAGTGTGAGATAGATAAAGGTCCGTACTGTATCAAAACAATGTGCCCTGTGATAGAGAAGTCCTTTAAACCCAGCCCACTGGGCACACACTGGTTCAATCAATGTTGTTTCCACATCATTTCAAGGAAATTACGTTGAACCAACGTGGAATAGACGTTGAATTGACGTCTGTGCCCAGTGGGTATCCTCTCGATAGTGCACTAATATGAACCAGAGCCAATAGGGTGCCATTCCGGAAGCATCCAATGTGACTGAAAGCTAGGTATGATCCGTATCAAAACAACGCGTCCTGCTTAGTGAGCTGATAGAGACGTTTAGTCCATTCTCTACACAGAGGGCACCTTGTTTTAATACGGTACAGATCATATCTGTTTACAGGCACATTTTGTTTTGATACAGATATCTAGTTTACAGGCACATTTTCCTTTTCCTAAAGCTTGCATAAGACCATACCTGGCCCAGGGTCAACTGTTCAGTGTTCAGCGTTCTGAGCATCAACCAGCACGTAAGCTGCCTGCCAGCTTTTCTCCACACTAACTTTTCCCATCACTCACCACTGGAATAAGCAAATAATTATTGTAAAATCGGCCTATGGGAAACTTCAATAAACTCTCTCCTGCTGGACCATAGATGGAGAGGAGCTGTACAGTCGTGGCAAAAAGCTTTGAGAATGACGCAAATATTAATTTTCACAAAGTCTGCTGCCTCAGTTTATATGATGGCAATTTGCATATACTCCATAATGTTATGAAGAGTGATCAAATGAATTGCAATTAATTGCAAAGTCCCTCTTTGCCATGCAAATTAACTGAATCCCTAAAAAACATTTCCACTGCATTTCAGCCCTGTCACAAAAGAACCAGCTGACATCATGTCAGTGATTCTCTCGTTAACACAGGTGTGAGTGTTGACGAGGACAAGGCTGGAGATCACTCTGTCATGCTGATTGAGTTCGAATAACAGACTGGAAGCTTCAAAAGGAGGGTGGTGCTTGGAATCATTGTTCTTCCTCTGTCAATCATGGTTAACTGCAAGGAAACACATGCTGTCATCATTGCTTTGCACAAAAAGGGCTTCACAGGCAAGGATATTGCTGCCAGTAAGATTGCACCTAAATCAACCATTTATCGGATCATCAAGAACTTCAAGGAGAGCGGTTCAATTGTTGTGAAGAAGGCTTCAGGGCACCCAAGAAAGTCCAGCAAGCGCCAGGACCGTCTCCTAAAGTTGATTCAGCTGCGGGATCGGGGCACCATCAGTACAGAGCTTGCTCAGGATTGGCAGCAGGCGTGAGTGCATCTGCACGCACAGTGAGGCGAAGACTTTTGGAGGATGGCCTGGTGTCAAGAAGGGCAGCAAAGAAGCCTCTTTTCTCCAGCAAAAACATCAGGGACAGACTGATATTCTGCAAAAGGTACAGGGATTGGACTGCTGAGGACTGGGGTAAAGTCATTTTCACTGATGAATTGCCTTTCCGATTGTTTGGGGCATCTGGAAAAAAGCTTGTCCGGAGAAGACAAGGTGAGTGCTACCATCAGTCCTGTGTCATGCCAACAGTAAAGCATCCTGAGACCATTCATGTGTGGGGTTGCTTCTCAGCCAAGGGAGTGGGCTCACTCACAATCTTGCCTAAGAACACAGCCATGAATAACGAATGGTACCAACACATCCTCCGAGAGCAACTTCTCCCAACCATCCAGGAACAGTTTGGTGACGAACAATGCCTTTTCCAGCATGATGGAGCACCTTGCCATAAGGCAAAAGTGATAACTAAGTGGTTCGGGGAACAAAACATCGATATTTTGGGTCCATGGCCAGGAAACTCCCCAGACCTTAATCCCATTGAGAACTTGTGGTCAATCCTCAAGAGGCGGGTGGACAAACAAAAACCCACAGATTCTGACAAACTCCAAGCATTGATTACGCAAGAATGGGCTGCCATCAGTCAGGATGTGCCCAGAAGTTAATTGACAGCATGCCAGGGCGGATTGCAGAGGTCTTGAAAAAGAAGGGTCAACACTGCAAATATTGACTATTTGCATCAAATTCATGTAATTGTCAATAAAAGCCTTTGACACTTATGAAATGCTTGTAATTATACTTCAATATTCCATAGTAACATCTGACAAAAATATCTAAAGACACTGAAGCAGCAAACTTTGTGAAAATTAATATTTGTGTCATTCTCAAAACTTTTGGCCACGACTGTACACTGCACACTAGGGCTGTACACTACAGACTAGGGCTGCACACTACAGACTAGGGCTGTACACCACGTACTAGGGCTGTACACTACATACTAGGGCTGTACACTACAGACTAGGGCTGCACACTACAGACTAGGGCTGCACACTACACACTAGGGCTGTACACTGCACACTAGGGCTGTACACTGCACACTAGCGCTGCACACTACAGACTAGGGCTGCACACTACAGACTAGGGCTGCACACTACAGACTAGGGCTGCACACTACAGACTAGGGCTGCACACTACAGACTAGGGCTGCACACTACATACTAGGGCTGCACACTACAGACTAGGGCTGCACACTACAGACTAGGGCTGCACACTACAGACTAGGGCTGCACACTACAGACTAGGGCTGCACACTACAGACTAGGGCTGCACACTACATACTAGGGCTGCACACTACAGACTAGGGCTGCACACTACAGACTAGGGCTGCACACTACATACTAGGGCTGTACAGTACAAACTAGGGCTGTACACTACAGACTAGGGCTGTACACTACAGACTAGGGCTGTACAGGGACTGAGGTCTGTCCTTTATACAGTATGTTCCCTATATAGTGCACATTTTTTGACTACGGCCCAAACTATGCAAATATAACTCTCTATCACTAAAGACATTGATATGCATGATTTAGTTGTATGCCAATTTGTTGTTTATGACTTATAACTTATTGTTGATGTACTGTGCATATCGTTAGACTGATCCTGTATTTTAATTAGGCTTTACATTGTTTAACATGATATCTAATTTTATGTAAGTTTCTGCATATGTCCTAAGATGTTCAAATAAACATTTTAAAGTAGTGCACTATACAGTATAGGACATATGGTGCTATTTGGGACTCATAGACGGAATAGAGCTCACGGTTGGCTAGGTTAATTTGTAAATGTATTCTGTTAGTTACTAGTTACCTGTCCAAAATTGTAATCAGTAATGTTTCTTTTGGATTACCCAAACTCAGTAACTGTCACGCCCTGACCAGTAAAGGAGTAAAGGGGTTATTTGTTATTGTAGTTTGGTCAGGACGTGGCAGGGGGTGTTTGTTTAATGTGGTTCGGGGTTTGTTGGGATATGTTCTTATGTAAGAGGGGTGTTTGTTTTATGTGTTCCGGGGTTTTTGGGTATTGTTCTATGTTTTGTATTTCTATGTTGTGTGTTTCTTTGAGAGCCATACCAGGCCAACAATCAGGAACAGCTGTACATTGTTGTTGCTGATTGGGAGTCATACTTAGGTAGCCCTTTTTCACTTGTCTTTTGTGGGAAGTTGTTTTCGCATAGCTGTGTGTGTGTGTGTGTGTGTGTGTGTGTGTGTGTGTGTGTGTGTGTGTGTGTGTGTGTGTGTGTGTGTGTGTGTGTGTGTGTGTGTGTGTGTGTGTGTGTGTGTGTGTGTGTGTGTGTGGCCTGTAATACTGTCCGTTCGTTTTCTTGTTTTGTCATTTAAGTGTTCAATAAAAGTTAAAATGAGCACTCAACCCGCTGTGCCTTGGTCTACTACATACGACAACCGTTACAGTAACGTAATCTGATTACAGATACTTTTCTGAAAAACTAGATGATAATTTATTGGATTACTTTAAAATTCAGAAATGATTTTTTGCAAAATAAAATACATTATGACACCTTTCTGTTTTCTCAATGACATTCAATACAGCATTGAAAAAAGGCACAAGTTTAAGTTTGTTCCAGCTGAGCGAGTTTGACCGCTATGATGTCAGAGACCGCTATGATGTCAGAGACCACTATGATGTCAGAGACCACTAAATCACCAAATGCCTTTGATGGTTAAATTTTGTGTTCTTAGATGGGGATAGTAATCCAAAAGTAACTGAAAGTAATCTGATTACTATATATATATATCTATAATTTTTTTTGTAAGTGATTACAGTTATTTTGTAATGAGATTTCAATGTATTCTATTACTCCCCACCCCTGGCTGAGCTGCCTTCAAGGCCACTGGTGGTAAATGTGATAGTAGATTGATGACATCTGCTGGCACACTTAACATAACGAAACATTCATATGCACGTTATGACAGTCTTGACAAACTTAACGTGTACCTTTATTTGTATGACGGTAAATTGGCACCCCCCCGTGTTGAAAAACATAACCTACACTTCACTCGGGTAGGAAACATAGAAATATAGTCAGTAGAAGAGAGAATAATAATCCATTTTAGCTATATAGATAACTCAATGACATTAAAATGAAAGGAATCGAGGGTTTGTGTGTCTAGTTATCGAAATTGACGAAACGTAAGTCACATTTTATACAGGCACTTTTTAGGGCAAACACACACGGGCTTCCGTCAACGTGTTTAAAGGACGTCCGTTCTGGCAGAAACGGAGCGCTTCTTTGAATGTTTTTGGTCATATTTTTATGGTTTGTACATTACATAAATAATGGTGCTCGTTATGTCGTGCTGTCTGAACAAGTCAACATCGATATAGTGCGACTCGTGTCTTTAGAAAATGGCTCTAGTGTAGACTTCGGCGTTTTCACCACATTGTGCCGAAAAAAGGGTTAATTATATCTGCTGGGCAGTAAGAAATAGCAGCGTGTCATTATCACCTAGAGATTATTTTTCTCTCTCCACGGTTTTCATCAGCATTTCGTGGCGTAGCGGTAAATCGTTGGCTTAAATAGCCATTCATCTTTAAAAAAATATATATTTTTTTTTGTTAACAACAAATCAATAGAGAAATGACATGGGACAGCAGAAGTATATCTAAATAACATACCAAGGACAATATGGCTAGGGGTTACAGTATCACATTACACAAGGACCTGAAGGGACATACACACATTTAGAATTCTAACACATTTTTTGTTAGTAGAGTATTAAATTGTCTTAAAATATAGTTCCATTTCTTTTTATAAGGTAAGAAAATGTGGTGTTTTATTTGTAAATTTACATTTGTGAATATGAAATTTGGCCAAAAGAATAATGAAATTAATTACATAAAATTGTTTCAACTTATTTCTATCGTAGGTAAAGAATCCAAGCAGTACATCTCTCCACAATAGTGTAAAATCTTCAGAAATGTGTTTCAATTATAAATCTACTAATGTCTTGCCACAGTTTTCTTACATGAATACAATGCCAAAAGAAGATGCAGCACTGTTTCTGGGTGGTCATTACAAAAGGTACAATTTCAGCCGTTAATCAGTTGTAAAACCAACCAAGTTTGCATCTTGCCTCACTTTTATGCCTTCTAGTTTACTATTTAAAAAAAAAAGTTGTACTATTTAAAAACCCCCAAAAACATTATCTATGGTATTATTTAGGATACAAGAGAGAAGCTCATACTACACTAAATAAAACAAATTATTTGAACAACAGTGCAGAAAGTGTGGTTTCACAAAACAATGTTCAAAATAGTGTGCTTTGAACTTCACACCCTCACGTCCCTGAATGTTCTATAGTCAGTCCTTAAACTACCTGCTAAGGTACCGGTCAGGTAAAAACATTTAGGACAACGTCCTAACTATATAAAGCAGCTTGGAATAGAAGAAGACCCCGGAAACACGTCAAAATCAGTGGGAATCTCTCATTTTCACAACACATGGTTTGAAAAAGCACGTGATCACGCAAAGATTTGGACGTAGGCTACTTCTGATAAAGTTGCTTCTTTTAAAAACAACTGGAAACTCGGAAATATCCGAGGTCATGACAGCAGTAATCTTCAGGTCAGAAAGTCAGAGCTCTAGAAAGAGCCTCGAGTTCCCAAGTTGGAATTCCGAGTTGGATGTCAGTTCAAAACGTTTTTTTTCCCAGTCTGAGATATATTTTTCTTCTCTCGAGTTCCCAGTTATCTTGAATAGAGTGAAGTTGGCGTTTTCCCGAGTTCCCAGTTCCAAGTTGTTATGAACACGACAAGTGATACGCTACATGGCCAAAAGCATGTGGACACTTCTTCAAATTAGTGGATTCGGCTATTTCAGCCACACCTGTTTCTGACAGGTGCATAAAATCGAGCACATTTTGACCTCCACCTTTTCCCGCAGCAACCAATGATCCGGGTCAACAGCATCAATGTAACAGTTTAGCTTCCGTCCCTCTCCTCGCCCCAACCTGGGCTCGAACCAGGGACCAGAGTCCATGTTACCATAGAGTCCATGTTACCATAGAGTCCATGTTACTGTAGAGTCCTTGTTACTATAGAGTCCATGTTACTATAGAGTCCATGTTACTATAGAGTCCATTTTACCGTAGAGTCCATGTTACTATAGAGTCCATGTTACTGTAGAGTCCATGTTACTATAGAGTCCATGTTACCATAGAGTCCATGTTACTGCAGAGTCCATGTTACTATAGAGTCCATGTTACTATAGAGTCCATGTTACTATAGAGTCCATGTTACTGTAGAGTCCATGTTACTATAGAGTCCATTTTACCATAGAGTCCGTGTTACTGTAGAGTCCATGTTACTGTAGAGTCCATGTTACTATAGAGTCCATGTTACTATAGAGTCCATTTTACCGTAGAGTCCATTTTACCGTAGAGTCCATGTTACTATAGAGTCCATGTTACTATAGAGTCCATGTTACTATAGAGTCCATTTTACCGTAGAGTCCATGTTACTATAGAGTCCATGTTACCGTTGAGTCCATGTTACTGCAGAGTCCATGTTACTGTAGAGCCCATGTTACTGTAGAGTCCATGTTACTGCAGAGTCCATGTTACTGTAGAGTCCATGTTACTGCAGAAACGGACACAACCACACGAATGCTCAGCCGTCCCGTATTAAGTCAGTTGTTCTTTCCACACACATACAAAAAAAGGCTGTTATGTTATTTTCATGACGGTCTTCGTACATAACTGTCGGTTACGTGGTTGTCAGGGGTCGCATTAGATTTCAGAAATATGCATTTTCAAATTCCAGACCATTTCACCTTGGTTTTATATTGAAAGTCAACAGTTTTTTCTTCTTCAATAGAGTAATCTGGGGGTGTGCAACTCATTTTCCTTCACACAAAATACATTGATGCAACACATCTGGCAGAAAATAGCTTAATTTTCATCACATGACAACAGAAGTGTACCATTTTTTTGCCAGCAGCAGACCACCCTGCATACCACTGCTGGCTTGCCTGCTGAGGCTATGCAGGGTTGGTCCTGTGTAATCGATGTGAAATGGCTAGTTAGTTAGCGGTGGTGTGCGCTAATAGCGTTTCAATCGGTGACGTCACTCGCTCTGCGACCTTAAGTAGTTGTTCCCCTTGCGTTGCAAGGGCAGCGGCTTTTGTGGCGCGATGGGTAATGATGCTTCGTGGGTGACAGTTGTTGATGTGCGCTAAGGGTCCCTGGTTCGAGCCTAGGTTGGGGCGAGGAGAGGGACGGAAGCTATACTGTTACACCTGCTTGGTCCCTGGCATCTTTTTTTTATTTTTATTTTTTGCTCATCAATCTACACACAATACCCCATAATGACAAAGCAAAAACTGTTTTTAGAAAATGTTGCTTATTTATAAAATAAAAAAACAAGTATAAAATGTACATAAGTGTTCAGACCCTTTACTCAGTACTTTGTTGAAGTATCTTTGGCAGTGATTACTGCCTAGAGTCTTCTTGGGTATGATGCTACAAGCTTGGCTGACCTGTATTTGGGGAGTTTCTCCCATTCTTCTCTGCAGATCCTCTCAAGCTCTGTCAGTTTGGATGGGGAGCGTCGCTGCAAAGCTATTTTCAGGTCTCTCCAGAGATGTTCAATCAGGTTCAAGTCCAGGCTCTGGCTGGGCCACTCAAGGACATTCAGAGACTTGTCCCGAAGCCACTCCTGCGTTGTCTTGGCTGTGTGCTTAGGGTCGTTGTCCTGTTGGAAGGTGAACCTTCACCCCAGTCTGAGGTCCTGAGTGCTCTGGAGAAGGTTTTCATCAAGGATCTCTCTATATTTTGCTCCGTTTTTCTTTGCCTCGATCCTGACTAGTCTCCCAGTCCCTGCTGCTGAAAAACATTCCCACAGCATGATGCTAACACCACCATGCTTTACCGTAGGGATGGTGCCAGGTTTCCTCCAGAAGTGACGCTTGGCATTCAGGCCAAATAGTTAAATCTTGGTTTCATTAAACCAGATAATTTTGATTCACCTGGTCTGAGAGTCTTTAGGTGTCTTTTGGCAAACTCCAAGCTGGCTGTCATGTGCCTTTTACTGAGGAGTGATTTCCATCTGGCCACTCTACCATAAAGGCCTGATTGGTGGAGTGCTGCAGAGATAGTTGTCATTCTGGAGGTTTCTTCCATCTCCACAGAGGAGCTCTAGAGCTCTGTCAGAATGACCATCAGCTTCTTGGTTGCTTCCTCCCCCAATTGCTCAGTTTGGCCGGGCGGCCAGCTTTAGGAAGAGTCTTGATGGTTCCAAACTTCTTCCATTTAAGAATGATGGAGGCCACTTTGTTCTTGAGGACCTTCAATGCTGCAGACATTTTTTGGTACCCTTCCCCAGATCTGTGCCTCGACACAATCCTGTCTCGGAGCTCTACGGACAATTCCTTTGACCTCATGGCTTGGTTTTTGCTCTGAAATGCACTGTCAACTGTGGGACCTTATATAGACAGGTGTGTGCCTTTCCAAAGCATGTCCAATCAATTGAATTTACCACAGGTGGACTCCAATCAGGTTGTAGAAACATCTGAAGGATGATCAATGTAAACAGGATGCACCTGAGCTCAATTTTGAGTTTCATAGCAAAGGGGCTGAATACTTTTTTAAATAAGGTATTTCTGTTTTTTTGTTTGAATACATTTGCAAAAAATTCTAAAAACCTGTTTTCACTTAGCCATTATGAGGTATTGTGTGTAGATTGCTGAAGATTTTTTATTTATTTAATCAATTTTAGAATAAGGCTGTAACGTAACAAAAATGGTGAAAAAGTCAAGGGGTTCTAAATACTTTCCGAAGGCTCTTTCTGTGAGCAAGATGTTTTTTGGAAGATCGAATTGCAATATAATCTCAGTATGGCAATAAGAATCCTGATTAATCGTGATACATATAGAATCACAGTACATATTGTTTCAACCACCTCAGTATCATGATATTATCACGAGGACCCTGGTCATTCATCCTCCTCTACAAGTTATTTCCTAGTTTTGATGTCAAGTGTTCTGTTTCCAGGACAACTAGATTGCCAACACTGCCAACAGGAAACACACACACACACACACACACACACACACACACACACACACACACACACACACACACACACACACACACACACACACACACACACACACACACACACACACATACACACACACACACCTTCTGGCAGACCTCAATAACTGCCATGGTCAAAACACTACCAACAGGAAACGGAACACACACACACACACACACACACACACACACACACACACACACACACACACACACACACACACACACACACACACACACACACACACACACACACACACACACACACACACACACACACACACACACGCACACACACGCACACAGAGGGCATAATATACAATGCACAATAGTCTGTGCATAAACACACTCATCAGATATGCATGCTTGACCCACTTGGGGTTGCTATTGTAACATTTAGGGGAAGGTCCACTAGGGGGTGCTATTGTAACATTCAGGGGAAGGTCCACTAGGGGGTGCTATTGTAACATTCAGGGGAAGGTCCACTAGGGGGTGCTATTGTAACATTCAGTGGAAGGTCCACTAGGGGGTGCTATTGTAACATTCAGGGGAAGGTGGTTAACCACTTGGGGTTGCTATTGTAACATTCAGGGGAAGGTGGTAGACCACTTGGGGGTGCTATTGTAACATTCAGGGGAAGGTGGTAGACCACTAGGGGGTGCTATTGTAACATTCAGGGGAAGGTAGTAGACCACTAGGGGTGCTATTGTAACATTCAGGGGAAGGTAGTAGACCACTTGGGGGTGCTATTGTAACATTCAGGGGAAGGTGGTAGACCACTAGGGGGTGCTATTGTAACATTCAGGGGAAGGTCACTTGGGGGTGCTATTGTAACATTCAGGGGAAGGTGGTAGACCACTAGGGGGTGCTATTGTAACATTCAGGGGAAGGTGGTAGACCACTAGGGGGTGCTATTGTAACATTCAGGGGAAGGTAGTAGACCACTAGGGGGTGCTATTGTAACATTCAGGGGAAGGTGGTAGACCACTAGGGGGTGCTATTGTAACATTCAGGGGAAGGTGGTAGACCACTAGGGGGTGCTATTGTAACATTCAGGGGAAGGTAGTAGACCACTAGGGGGTGCTATTGTAACATTCAGGGGAAGGTAGTAGACCACTAGGGGTTGCTATTGTAACATTCTGGGGAATGTCCACTAGGGGTTGCTATTGTAACATCCAGGGGAAGGTTCACTAGGGGGTGCTATTGTAACATCCAGGGGAAGGTTCACTAGGGGGTGCTATTGTAACATCCAGGGGAAGGTCCACTAGGGGGTGCTATTGTAACATCCAGGGGAAGGTTCACTAGGGGGTGCTATTGTAACATTCAAGGGAAGGTCCACTAGGGGGTGCTATTGTAACATTCAGGGGAAGGGCCACTAGGGGGTGCTATTGTAACATTCAGGGGAAGGTTCACTAGGGGGTGCTATTGTAACATTCAAGGGAAGGTCCACTAGGGGGTGCTATTGTAACATTCAGGGGAAGGGCCACTAGGGGGTGCTATTGTAACATTCAGGGGAAGGCAGTTGAGGCAAAATTCCACTGTTAAACAATAGGAAGGTTTCCATTGACCCAGGTTTATTTAAGCAACGTCGCTAAAAAAGCATTTCGACATGTGTAATGGAAATGGCAGATATGAAGGGCATTCGGAAAGCATTCAAACCCCTTGACTTTTTCCACATGTTGTTACGTTACAGCCTTATTGTAACATTTATTGAATCATTCCCCCCCCCCCCCCCCATCAATCTACACACAATACCCCAAAATGACAAAGAAAAACAATATTTGTATTTTTTTTTTAACAAAAAATAAGAAATATCACATTTCATTAGTGGTGGTGAGTTAAGACAGTCAGAAATACTATCAGACTATCATCCAAATGATGGATGGTTTGAGTTACAAACTGTTAAAAGCCATCTATGAAAAGCTGTTTTTTGATCTATGACCTCACAAGGTACACAAGAGTCGTTAGAAGCTAAGAGGGTTTTTCTACATAGACCATAGTAAATCCCAGGACATAGTGTCTATAATACTGTAAGGGGTTCTTCTACATAGAAGACCATAGTAAATCCCAGGACCTAGTGTCTATAATACTGTAAGGGGTTCTTCTACATAGAAGACCATAATAAATCCCAGGACATAGTGTCTATAATACTGTAAGGGGTTCTTCTACATAGAAGACCATAATAAATCCCAGGACATAGTGTCTATAATACTGTAAGGGTTTCTTCTACATAGACCATAGTAAATCCCAGGACATAGTGTCTATACATAGTAAATCCCAGGACATAGTGTCTATAATACTGTAAGGGGTTCTTCTACATAGATCATAGTAAACCCCAGGTCATAGTGTCTATATTACTGTAAGGGGTTCTTCTACATAGAAGACCATAATAAATCCCAGGACCTAGTGTCTATAATACTGTAAGGGGTTCTTCTACATAGATCATAATAAATCCCAGGACATAGTGTCTATAATACTGTAAGGGTTTCTTCTACATAGACCATAGTAAATCCCAGGACATAGTGTCTATAATACTGTAAGGGTTTCTTCTACATAGATCATAGGAAATCCCAGGACATAGTGTCTATAGTACTGTAAGGGTTTCTTCTACATAGATCATAGGAAATCCCAGGACATAGTGTCTATAATACTGTAAGGGTTTCTTCTACATAGATCATAGGAAATCCCAGGACATAGTGTCTATAATACTGTAAGGGTTTCTTCTCTCTACATAGAAGACCATAGTAAATCCCAGGACCTAGTGTCTATAATACTGTAAGGGGTTCTTCTACATAGATCATAGTAAATCCCAGGACATAGTGTCTATAATACTGTAAGGGTTTCTTCTACATAGACCATAGTAAACCCCAGGACATAGTGTCTATAATACTGTAAGGGGTTCTTCTACATAGAAGACCATAGTAAATCCCAGGACATAGTGTCTATAATACTGTAAGGGTTTCTTCTACATAGACCATAGTAAATCCCAGGACCTAGTGTCTATAATACTGTAAGGGTTTCTTCTACATAGATCATAATAAATCCCAGGACATAGTGTCTATAATACTGTAAGGGGTTCTTCTACATAGACCATAGTAAATCCCAGGACATAGTGTCTATAATACTGTAAGGGTTTCTTCTACATAGACCATAGTAAACCCCAGGACATAGTGTCTATATTACTGTAAGGGGTTCTTCTAGGCTGATGGACTGTGCCATCCCTGTGGCCTCGACAATGGATTATTAGTCCACTGAGACAGGCAGGAATCAGACATGTGTCTCATGTGGCATGAAAAAATAAATACATTTGCAACTTAAAAAAATATATATCTGCCCGACCAACAGCCTATTGACCAAACTATCGACCAATTGACTAAATTATATTTTAATCAAATTAACCAGATGCAATGATTTACTGACCATGGGATGCAGTGCTGCCATTTGAATTCTAAATGCATAGGCTACTGCTTGCAAAATTAATTTTGTTCAAATAGCAAATTTATAAAAGTTTTACCATCCAATTATTTCAGATTAACAAGAGCGCAAATTTCACCATGGCGCAGTCCGTGACGATACGTTGGCACATGATAACTATTAGAATATGACAAATAGTCACATTTTTTAATTCTATCCATGCTGGCATTCGCTTGGCTACCCGAGACATTAAACAGAAAGGTGGGAGGGTCTTCAATTGTTGTAAAACATTTTTTTGTCCAGCTGTAAAACATTCATTATGTCCAGCTGTTTTTATTGTTACGAGATAGTCACATGGAAACGCACCTCAGTAGGCAATAAGTGTTGTCTATTTTTATCAGAACTTTAAAAAAAATCCATATTTAGCAGACATGTTTATCCAAAGCAACTTACAGCAGTATAGTTATTTTCGTAACCTTTATTTAACTAGGCAAGTCAGTTAAGAACAAATTCTTATTTACAATGATGACCTAGGAACAGTGGGTTAACTGCCTTGTTCAGGGGAGAGAACAACATATTTTTACCTTGTCAGCTCAGGGATTCGATCTAGCAACTTTATATTAAAAAAATATATAATAATAAAAAAATAAAAATAAAAATAATAATAATAATAAAAGTTATTGGCCCAATGCTCTAACCACTAGGCTACCTGTCGCCCCCATTCATCACAACTTACTTCATTTGCACAATTTTCTCTCAAAGCTGAAGGAAAAAAAAAAAAAAACGTTGAACTTGATGAACCTTTTCTTGGACATCTTTGACTTCATCTCCTGCTGTTTCTCCTCTGATGGGGCTTCCAAAACAAACACATTTTTTTTCCCAAACCATTAAAGTAGCTTGTCTAACCAACAAATGGGGGCGACAGGTAGCCTAGTGGTTAGAGCATTGGACCAATAGTGTTGACTCAGGAGACCTGAGTCCTACGGTCGACTGGGCTGTGACTCAGGAGACCTGAGCCCTACGGTCGACTGTCCTGTGACTCAGGAGACCTTAGTCCTACGGTCGTCTGTCCTGTGACTCAGGAGACCTGAGTCCTACGGTCGACTGTCCTGTGACTCAGGAGACCTGAGTCCTGCGGCCGACTGTCCTGTGACTCAGGAGACCTGAGTCCTACGGTCGACTGGGCTGTGACTCAGGAGACCTGAGTCCTGCGGTCGACTGTGCTGTGACTCAGGAGACCTGAGTCCTACGGTCGACTGTCCTGTGACTCAGGAGACCTGAGTCCTGCGGTCGACTGTCCTGTGACTCAGGAGACCTGAGTCCTACGGTCGACTGGGCTGTGACTCAGGAGACCTGAGTCCTGCGGTCGACTGTGCTGTGACTCAGGAGACCTGAGTCCTACGGTCGACTGGGCTGTGACTCAGGAGACCTGAGTCCTGCGGTCGACTGTGCTGTGACTCAGGAGACCTGAGTCCTACGGTCGACTGGGCTGTGACTCAGGAGACCTGAGTCCTACGGTCGACTGTGCTGTGACTCAGGAGACCTTAGTCCTACGGTCGACTGGGCTGTGACTCAGGAGACCTTAGTCCTACGGTCGACTGTCCTGTGACTCAGGAGACCTGAGCCCTACGGTCGACTGTCCTGTGAATCAGGAGACCTGAGTCCTACGGTCGACTGTCCTGTGACTCAGGAGACCTTAGTCCTACGGTCAACTGGGCTGTGACTCAGGAGACCTGAGTCCTACGGTCGACTGTGCTGTGACTCAGGAGACCTTAGTCCTACGGTCGACTGGGCTGTGACTCAGGAGACCTGAGTCCTACGGTCGACTGGGCTGTGACTCAGGAGACCTGAGTCCTACGGTCGACTGGGCTGTGACTCAGGAGACCTGAGTCCTACGGTCGACTGTGCTGTGACTCAGGAGACCTTAGTCCTATGGTCGACTGGGCTGTGACTCAGGAGGCTGAAGGTTACATGAGGCGTTGAATGAAAAATATAAATATTCAGAAAACACAGACATTGAATCACATTTATTTGGCACATGGGTATATTCTAACCCACGGTTCCTTGGCTGTGTGTAGACTGCAGACACGTGACTGTGGTCAGAGCAGCACTCCATCAGCTAGTGCTGGGCTGGTTGGATCGGTCCGGTCAACTTAACCAGAGCAGCTGGTCACTGAGCGAGGGAGAGGGAGGTGAAGGGGAAAAATGGAGAGAGAGAGAGAGGTAGGGACGGAGAGAGAGGGAGTGACAAGGTAAAGGAGAGAGATGGTGCAATGGAGGAGAGAGGGGAGGGAGGGAGGTAAGGAGAGAGAGGAGGTGAGAGACAGAGCGGGAGTGAGAGAGGGGATAGAGGGAGGTAAGGAGAGAGAGGAGGTGAGGGACAGAGAGGGAGTGAAAGAGGGGATGGAGGGAGGTAAGGAGAGAGAGGAGGTGAGGGATGGAGAGGGAGTGAGAGAGGGGATGGAGGGAGCTAAGGAGAGAGAGGAGGTGAGGGACAGAGAGGGAGAGAGAGGAGGTGAGGGACAGAGAGGGAGTGAGAGAGGGGAGGGAGGGAGGGAAGGAGAGAGAGGAGGTGAGGGATGGAGAGGGAGTGAGAGAGGGGATGGAGGGAGGTAAGGAGAGAGAGGAGGTGAGGGACAGAGAGGGAGTGAGAAAGGGGATGGAGGGAGGTACGGAGAGAGAGGAGGTGAGGGATGGAGAGGGAGTGAGAGAGGGGATGGAGGGAGGTAAGGAGAGAGAGGAGGTGAGGGATGGAGAGGGAGTGAGAGAGGGGATGGAGGGAGGTAAGGAGAGAGAGGAGGTGAGGGACGGAGAGGGTGTGACAGAGGGGATGGAGGGAGGTAAGGAGGGAGAGGAGGTGAGGGACAGAGAGGGAGTGAGAGAGGGGATGGAGGGAGGTAAGGAGAGAGAGGAGGTGAGGGATGGAGAGGGAGTGAGAGAGGGGATGGAGGGAGGTAAGGAGAGAGAGGAGGTGAGGGACAGAGAGGGAGTGAGAGAGGGGAGGGAGGGAGGTAAGGAGAGAGAGGAGGTGAGGGATGGAGAGGGAGTGAGAGAGGGGAGGGAGGGAGGTAAGGAGAGAGAGGAGCTGAGGGACGGAGAGGGAGTGAGAGAGGGGAGGCAGAGAGGTAAGGAGATAGAGGAGGTGAGGGACAGAGAGGGAGTGAGAGAGGGGAGGGAGGGAGGTAAGGAGAGAGAGGAGGTGAGGGATGGAGAGGGAGTGAGAGAGGGGAGGGAGGGAGGTAAGGAGAGAGAGGAGCTGAGGGATGGAGAGGGAGTGAGAGAGGGGAGGGTGAGGGAGGGAGTGAGAGAGGGGAGGGAGGGAGGGAGGTGGTTGTTATTAAACCAGCCATCCACTTCCATTACTCCTCAGTCAGCCAACCAGCCAACCAGCCAATCAGTCAGTCAGTCAGTCAGAGAGCACCAGGTCAACCATCAGGTCAAAGTCAGTTGTGCCTCCCCAATCGCACCCTATTCCCTTGATAGGGCCCGCGTTAAGTGTACTATATAGGGAATAGGGTGCTTTATGGGACGCTGCAGTAGGAGGGAAAGGAAGACTAGTACTGCCCACAGTACCGTTCTGGATCAGTAGACATGCATCCCAAATAACACCAAATGTGTTCCCTACATGGTGCCACATTGGCCCTGGTCAAAAGGGAACAGGGTACCGTTCAGGATCAGTGGAGATGAGATATGAACAACCATGCAGTAGCCAGCATATGGTTGACTGGCCTCTCTAGACCAGTGGCTCCTTTTAAACCGCCAAGAGAATTTTGCTCTGCCTGGAGTACCCCTGAAGTACCCCCACTTGTGCATTTTGCCAGTAGGCCTATGGTCTCCTGAGTCTTCTCAAGTACCCCCTGGGGTTAGATCCTAGTAGCCCTGGTTGGGAACCATTGCTCTCGACCATGCAGAGCAGTCACTCTGAGTGATGGGAGTTCCTCCAGTCTTGGCAGTCTTTAGACTTTTTAGATATTTGGACTCCAGACCTGGAGATATCCTTAAAATCGGTCTTCTCACGAAAACTGTGGGATCTTATATAGACAGGTGTGTGCCTTTCCAAATCATGTCCATTCCATTTGAATTTACTCCAATCAAGTTGTAGAAACAGAATGGAAACAGGATGGAAACAGGATGCACCTGAACTCAATTTCGATTCTCATAGCAAAGGGTCTGAATAGTTATGTAAATAAGGTATTTGTGTCTTTTTTTTATTTGTATAAATTAGCAAAAATTATCTTTCTGGGGTATTTTGTCTACATTGTGTGCCGGATTTCTATTTTTTAAATTGTTTTTAATCCATTTTATAATAAATCTGTAACTTAACAAAATGTTAAGGGGTCTGAATACTTTCCAAAGGAACTATAAAATGTCTGCCTTTCCCCATTTTGCATTTTAACAATCTACAAAAATATAAACACAATATGTAAAGTGTTGGCCCAATATTCCATGAGCTGAAATAAAAGAACGCTGAAGTTTTACATATGCGTAAAAAGCTTATTTCTCTAAAAAAATGTGTGGGCAAATTTGTTTACATCCCTGTTAGTGAGCATTTATCCATTGCCAAGACAATCCATCCACTTGAAAGGTGTGGCAAATCAAGAAACTGTTTAAACAGCATGATCATTACACAGGTGCACCTTGTACTGGGGACACTAAAAGGCCACTCTAAAATGTGCTGCTTTGTCACACAACACAATGCCACTGATGTCTCAAGTTTTGAGGGAGCGTGCAATTGGCATGCTGACTGCAGCAACGTCCACCAGAGCTTTTGCCAGATAATCTAATGTTCATTTTTCTACCATATGCCGCTTCCAACATCGTTTTAGAGAATTTGTCAGTCCGTCCAACCGACCTCACAACCTCAGACCACGTGAAACCATGTAATTAACATGTTGCCAGCAGCACAGTTACAGTCACCAATGCTCTGGATAACATGAAAACAGCCTAACCAGCTCTGCTAGAGAGAGTAAAATGGTCAGAGTGGGGTGCTTTCTCATTATGTGTCTGGAAGTAGCTAGCAAGCTAGCCAACGTTAGCCAGTTAGTTTGGGTGCTTGACTGCCGTTGGGTGCTTGACACTCGGATCAACCCTACTCCTCGGTCAGAGTGTCCAGTGTCAATACTGCAGTGTGTGCCCCCGAATTTCTGCACAGAGAATCTGACAACACTCTGAATTTAATAAGAACGTCCCAGAGTGCACTCTGACACACTGGAAGCAAATTTACGAACGCACCCTTAGTTTTCAATCAAATGTATTTTGGCATCGATCAAATGGGCGTGCAGGAAAGTTCCCATTCAGTTGTCAAAACGTTGGCTGGGACCAATGATGTGTATAAACCCTGGATGACTGACAGCGGGCACTGTATTAAAGCCACTGGGCAGACATCTTGGCTCTCCTCCAGGATGTGTATAAACCCTGGATGACTGACAGCGGGCACTGTATTAAAGCCACTGGGCAGACATCTTGGCTCTCCTCCATGATGTGTATAAACCCTGGATGACTGACAGGGGGCACTGTATTGAAGCCACTGGGTAGACATCTTGGCTCTCCTCCAGGATGTCTATAAACCCTAGATGACTGACAGGGGGCACTGTATTGAAGCCACTGGGCAGACATCTTGGCTCTCCTCCAGGATGTGTATAAACCCTGGATGACTGACAGGGGGCACTGTATTAAAGCCACTGGGCAGACATCTTGGCTCTCCTCCATGATGTGTATAAACCCTGGATGACTGACAGGGGGCACTGTATTGAAGCCACTGGGCAGACATCTTGGCTCTTCTCCAGGATGTGTATAAACCCTGGATGACTGACAGGGGGCACTGTATTGAAGCCACTGGGTAGACATCTTGGCTCTTCTCCAGGATGTGTATAAACCCTGGATGACTGACAGGGGGCACTGTATTGAAGCCACTGGGCAGACATCTTGGCTCTCCTCCATTATGTGTATAAACCCTGAATGACTGACAGGGGGCACTGTATTGAAGCAACCACATAGCCATCATTGCACTACTCCTAAATTGTAAAAAAATATTTTGGAAGTTATAGCATTTATTTAGATGCTTATTCTATTTCATACACCTTCATGCATACTTTTAAATTAAATTCTGTGAGCTTAACAAATATATTTTCCTTAGTATTTATTTTAGAGGGTACATATGTTACTGTCCAGACTACAAAGCCTTTCAATGGCCAATACATAGTCACAGCAATCCAGGGTTTATATGTGTCTTTGGTTGGGACAAGCATGCATTGGCAGGCAAGCTGCAGAAGGACCAGGCTAATATTCCCCATCGTTTATCAGTGCAGATTTGACATCCAAATAGCCAACTCATGTTCCCACATTAGAGTATAGCTCATCTCGCTCTAACATTAGTTGTTGATCTTGTTGTTGTTGATGTACATAGCCTACCTTTTAATTAAAAAAATAATTATCAATAGGACAGTAAAGTTCCCAAATGTCAGAGGACTCCCGTTGTGTTTACACATTTGCAAAAATCCATTCATGTGTCTTTTGTGGCTTTTGGCGTATGTGTCCTAATGATCTAAAGTCCTACTTCCTGTAAACACACAGTCCAGTTCAAAGTGAATGATGACAGGTCCTACTGCCTGTAAACACACAGTCCAGTTCAAAGTGAATGATGTCAGGTCCTACTGCCTGTAAACACAGTCCAGTTCATAGTGAATGATGACAGGTCCTACTGCCTGGTAAACACACAGTCCAGTTCAAAGTGAATGATGGCAGGTCCTACTGTAAACACACAGTCCAGTTCAAAGTGAATGATGGCAGGTCCTACTGCCTGGTAAACACACAGTCCAGTTCAAAGTGAATGATGACAGGTCCTACTGCCTGTAAACACACAGTCCAGTTCATAGTGAATGATGACAGGTCCTACTGCCTGTAAACAGTCCAGTTCAAAGTGAATGATGACAGGTCCTACTGCCTGTAAACACACAGTCCAGTTCATAGTGAATGATGACAGGTCATACTGCCTGTAAACACACAGTCCAGTTCATAGTGAATGATGACAGGTCATACTGCCTGTAAACACACAGTCCAGTTCATAGTGAATGATGGCAGGTCCTACTGCCTGTAAACACACAGTCCAGTTCATAGTGAATGATGGCAGGTCCTACTGCCTGTTATTAACACACAGTCCAGTTCATAGTGAATGATGACAGGTCCTACTGCCTGTAAACAGTCCAGTACAAAGTGAATGATGGCAGGTCCTACTGCCTGTAAACACACAGTTCAGTTCATAGTGAATGATGACAGGTCCTACTGCCTGTAAACACACAGTCCAGTTCATAGTGAATGATGGCAGCCCCTACTGCCTATAAACAGTCCAGTTCAAAGTGAATGATGACAGGTCCTACTGCCTGTAAACAGTCCAGTTCAAAGTGAATGATGACAGGTCCTACTGCCTGTAAACACAGTCCAGTACAAAGTGAATGATGACAGGTCCTACTGCTTGTAAACAGTCCAGTACAAAGTGAATGATGACAGGTCCTACTGCCTGTAAACAGTCCAGTTCAAAGTGAATGATGACAGGTCCTACTGCCTGTAAACAAAGTCTAGTACAAAGTGAATGATGACAGGTCCTACTTCCTGTTAACACACAGTCCAGTTCAAAGTGAATGATGGCAGGTCCTACTGCCTGTAAACACACAGTCCAGTTCATAGTGAATGATGACAGGTCCTACTGCCTGTAAACACAGTCCAGTTCAAAGTGAATGATGACAGGTCCTACTTCCTGTTAACACACAGTCCAGTTCAAAGTGAATGATGGCAGGTCCTAATGCCTGTAAACACACAGTCCAGTTCAAAGTGAATGACGACAGGTCCTACTGCCTGGTAAACACACAGTCCAGTTCAAAGTGAATGATGACAGGCCCATGTGGCAAATGGTTTATTTGCATAAAGGCCAGCTGTAGCTGTGAATGGCTATAGCGCACCCAGTCCCAGGTCCTCAGAGTGTTAGTTTAGTAACAACCCAGTCCCAGGCCCTCAGACTGTTAGTTTAGTAACAACCCAGTCCCAGGCCCTCAGACTGTTAGTTTAGTAACAACCCAGTCCCAGGCCTTTAGACTGTTAGTTTAGTAACAACCCAGTCCAGGCACTCAGACTGTTAGTTTAGTAACAACCCAGTCCCAGGCCCTCAGACTGTTAGTTTAGTAACAACCCAGTCCCAGGCCCTCAGACTGTTAGTTTAGTAACAACCCAGTCCCAGGCCCTCAGACTGTTAGTTTAGTAACAACCCAGTCCCAGGCCCTCAGACTGTTAGTTTAGTAACAACCCAGTCCCAGGCACTCAGACTGTTAGTTTAGTAACAACCCAGTCCCAGGCCCTCAGACTGTTAGTTTAGTAACAACCCAGTCCCAGGCCCTTAGACTGTTAGTTTAGTAACAACCCAGTCCCAGGCCCTCAGACTGTTAGTTTAGTAACAACCCAGTCCCAGGCCCTCAGACTGTTAGTTTAGTAACAACCCAGTCCCAGGCCCTCAGACTGTTAGTTTAGTAACAACCCAGTCCCAGGCCCTCAGACTGTAGTGGGTTAACAGCTTTTAGTTGTTGTTACCACCCCGATACTTGGAACAAACTCACTGACCCTCAGACACACTGACCCTCAGAGACCTTAGATTAACCATCACAGAATTCCTCCTCTTCTTCCTCTTCTTCCTCTTCATCATCTTCCTCCCATTCCACTTTCTTTCTCTCCTTTTCCTTTTCCTCTTCTCCCTCGCCCTCTTCCTCCTCTTCCTCTTTCTCCCCATCCTCTTCCTTTCCCTCCGCTTTCTCCTCTTCCTGTCCCTCCGCTTCCTCTTCTTCCTCGCCCTCTTTCTCCTCTTCCTGTCCCTCCCCTTCCTCTTCTTCCTCACCCTCTTCCTGCTCTTCCTCTCCCTCCCCTTCCTCTTCTTCCTCACCCTCTTCCTGCTCTTCCTCTCCCTCCCCTTCCTCTTCTTCCTCACCCACTTCCTGCTCTTCCTCTCTCTCCTTTTTCTCTTGTTCCTTGCCCTCTTCCTCCTCTTCCTCTCCCTCCTCTTCCTCTTGTTCCTCGCCCTCTTCCTCCTCTTCCTCTTCCTACAAATGGACAACATGATTTGTTGTTGCCCTTCCATCCAATCCTCAGGACAACTTCATTGATCCCAGATGAACTGTTAGAGATTTTATATTCCTCCTCTTCCTCACCTTTCTTATCTTCACATTCCTCTGTCTGTCTGTCTGTCTGTCTGTCTGTCTGTCTGTCTGTCTGTCTGTCTGTCTGTCTGTCTGTCTGTCTGTCTGTCTGTCTGTCTGTCTGTCTGTCTGTCTGTCTGTCTGTCTGTCTGTCTGTCTGTCTGTCTGTCTGTCTGTCTGACGAACCGTTTGCCAAGTGTGGAACAACTTCATTAATGATGTAATTTAATTTAACTGCTTAAGTAATTAAGAATTGAGGCCGTATTACCTAAGTACCTAACCGTAACGATTCTCTCTGTCCCTCAACTACCCTCATTTTTTTTTTTTTTTTTTTTACATTTTAGTCATTTAGCAGACGCTCTTATCCAGAGCGACTTACAAATTGGTGCATTCACCTTATAATATCCAGTGGAACAACCACTTTACAATAGTGCATCTAAATCTTTTAAGGGGGGGGTTAGGAGGATTACTTTATCCTATCCCAGGTATTCCTTGAAGAGGTGGGGTTTCAGGTGTCTCCGGAAGGTGGTGATTGACTCCGCTGTCCTGGCGTCGTGAGGGAGCTTGTTCCACCATTGGGGTGCCAGAGCAGCGAACAGTTTTGACTGGGCTGAGCGGGAACTGTGCTTCCTCAGAGGTAGGGAGGCGAGCAGGCCAGAGGTGGATGAACGGAGTGCCCTTGTTTGGGTGTAGGGCCTGATCAGAGCCTGAAGGTACGGAGGTGCCGTTCCCCTCACAGCTCCGTAGGCAAGCACCATGGTCTTGTAGCGGATGCGAGCTTCGACTGGAAGCCAGTGGAGAGAGCGGAGGAGCTGGGTGACGTGAGAGGGAAGGTGGGAAGGTTGAACACCAGACGGGCTGCGGCGTTCTGGATGAGTTGTAGGGGTTTAATGGCACAGGCAGGGAGCCCAGCCAACAGCGAGTTGCAATAATCCAGACGGGAGATGACAAGTGCCTGGATTAGGACCTGCGCCGCTTCCTGTGTGAGGCAGGGTCGTACTCTGAGAATGTTGTAGAGCATGAACCTACAGGATCGGGTCACTGCCTTGATGTTGGTGGAGAACGACAGGGTGTTGTCCAGGGTCACGCCAAGGCTCTTAGCACTCTGGGAGGAGGACACAAGGGAGTTGTCAACCGTGATGGCGAGATCATGGAACGGGCAGTCCTTCCCCGGGAGGAAGAGCAGCTCCGTCTTGCCGAGGTTCAGCTTTACAAGTTTGCTCATACCTTGAGTGCCAGACACACACACACACACACGCACACGCACACGCACACGCACACGCACACGCACACACACACACACACACACACACACACACACACACACACACACACACACACACACACACACACACACACACACGACACACGCACACACATTGTGATGGACAGCCTAAGTTTAAAAGCAGTAAGAATGTGCAGCAGGATTGTTGACCTGAGTGAGTTGCCATGGTCACCTCAGTGACGTTCCTGTCGCTGGTTGCCTGATGGACTAGTTCAACAACATGCTCCTCGTAATAGCATCCCCCTGTCTGATACTTGATAGGTCCATACTGTTCCTGTCTGCTTGGGGTTGATCACGTCAACCCCATCATGCCAGAAACCCGAGACCCACTCCAATTCACATACCGCCCCAACAGATCTACAGATGATGCAATCTCAATCGCACTCCACACTGCTCTTTCACACCTGGACAAAAAGGAACGCTTACGTGAGAATGCTGTTCATTGACTACAGCTCAGCGTTCAACACCATAGTGCCATCCAAGCACATCGCTAAGCTAAGGACCCTGGGATAAACACCTCCCTCTGCAACTGGATCCTGGACTTCCTGACGGGCCACCACCAGGTGGTAAGGGTAGGCAACAACACATCTGCCAAGCTGATCCTCAACAATGGGGCCC
This sequence comes from Salmo salar, assembly GCF_965601325.2. Classification (NCBI taxonomy): domain Eukaryota; kingdom Metazoa; phylum Chordata; class Actinopteri; order Salmoniformes; family Salmonidae; genus Salmo; species Salmo salar. The sequence goes on from NC_138305.1 coordinate 22,368,031, forward strand.
CCCAAGGGTGTGTGCTTAGTCCCCTACTGTACTCCCTGTTCACCCATGACTGCGTGACCAAGCACAACTCCAACACCATCATTACGTTTTCTGACGACACAATAGTGGTAGGCCTGATCACCGACAATGATGATACAGCCAATAGGGAGGAGGTCACATACCTGGCAGTGTGGTGCCAGGACAACAACCTCTCTCTCAATATGAGCAAGACAAAGCAGCTGATCGTGGACTACAGGAAAAAGGAGGGCCGAACAGGCTCCCATTAACATCGACGGGACTGAAGAGGAGCGGGTCGAGAGTTTCAAGTTCCTTGGTGTCCACATCACCAACAAACTATCATGGTCCAAACACACCAATACAGTTATGAAGAGGGCACGACAACAGCTTTTCCCTCTGAAAAGACTTAAAAGATTTGGCATGGCTCCCCAGATCCTCAAAAAGTTCTACAGCTGCACCATCAAGAGCATCCTGACGGGTTGCATCACTGTCTGGTACGGCAATTCCTCGGCCTCCGACAGCAAGGCACTTCAGAGGGTAGTGCGTACGGCCCAGTACATCACTAGGGCTGAGCTGCCTGCCATCCAGGACCTCTACACCAGGCAGTGTCAGAGGAAGGCCCTAAAAATTGTCAAAGACTCCAACCACCCAAGTCATAGACTGTTTTCTCTGCTACCGCACGGCAAGTAGTACCGGAGCACCAAGTCTAGGTCCAAAAGGCTCCTTAACAACTTCTAACCCCAAGCCATAAGACTGCTGAACAAATAGTTTACCCAGACTATTTACATTGACCTTGTAAGTAAGCATTTCACGGTAAGGTCTACACCTGTTGTATTCGGCAGATGTGACAAATAAAATGTGATTTGATTTGATGCTTGACGGGTATGGTACTGGTTGTGTCTGAAATGGTTCCCTATTGCTTCTAGAGATCTAGTCATAAGTGCTCTACATAGGGAATAGGGTGCCATTTGAGATGCAGGCAGAGTCTTGGGTGGGGAGGTGGGGAGGTGGGAGTGGGGCAGCAACCACGAGAGAGAGACAGAGAGAGAGACTAGCCTGCTTATCAAAGTAATTGTAAAGGGGGTAGGCCCTGTAATAGACTAGTGTCCTGTCCAGGGGGTGTACAGTACATCAAGCTGTCTCCCTACAGTAACAGGAGATAGACTAGTGTCCTGTCCAGGAGGTGTACTGGTACATCAAGCTGTCTCACTACAGAAACAGGAGACATACTAGTGTCCTGTTCAGGGGGTGTCCTGGTACATCACGCTTTTTCACTACAGAAACCAGCTCCTATCCTGTTGTTATGACTACTAGGGGTTAGGGACAGGACTGTTGTTATGACTACTAGGGGTTAGGGACAGGACTGTTGTTATGACTACTAGGGGTTAGGGACAGGACTGTTGTTATGACTACTAGGGGTTGGGGACAGGACTGTTGTTATGACTACTAGGGGTTAGGGACAGGACTGTTGTTATGACTACTAGGGGTTAGGGACAGGACTGTTGTTATGACTACTAGGGGTTAGGGACAGGACTGTTGTTATGACTACTAGGGGTTAGGGACAGGACTGTTGTTATGACTACTAGGGGTTGGGTACAGGACTGTTGTTATGACTACTAGGGGTTAGGGACAGGACTGTTGTTATGACTACTAGGGGTTGGGGACAGGACTGTTGTTATGACTACTAGGGGTTGGGTACAGGACTGTTGTTATGACTACTAGGGGTTAGGGACAGGACTGTTGTTATGACTACTAGGGGTTAGGGACAGGACTGTTGTTATGACTACTAGGGGTTGGGTACAGGACTGTTATGACTACTAGGGTTAGGGACAGGACTGTTGTTATGACTACTAGGGTTAGGGACAATTCTGGACGGCAGCTGTCACCTTCCCCTTATCTCCTCATCACGCCTCTTACAGTCTTCCATCCCAAACAGACCCCTGTTCCCTTCATGGTGCACTACTTTTAACCTGGGCCATATGAAATAGGGTGCCAATTGGAATGCACACTCAGTCAGCGGTCTGGTGTGGTCTGGTCTGGATTGCCACGACAACTACGACCAACCAAAAAGTTGCTTGGTAACCTGTGAATCGGCCAACGAGCCACGCCTCTTTGCACGCTGCCTCTGTCCTGTCGTGTCAGAGGCCTAAACTTGTACGTGGCTGGGAGCCATGTTTATGTTAAAGCTAGATAATGGATTAGGTAGAGTTACTCTGTTTATCTCTGATGTTAAAAAGGGTTGCTGCTGCCTTCTACCTGTCAGCCTGTCAGGTTCTACTCATAGTGCCTTTCAGAAAGTATTCACACCCCTTAACCTTTTCCAAAATGTGTTGTGTTACAGCCTAAATTTGAAAATGAGTTATTATTAGATGTTGTGTTTCTGGCCTACACACAATACTCCATAATGTCAAAGTGAAATTATCAACAAAAAAAATGTATGACAAATTAATACAAAATGAAAAGCTGAAGTGTCTTGAGTCAATAAATATTCAACCCCTTTGTAGTTGCAAGCTTAAATAAGTTTATGAGTAAGTAAAACATTGCTTATTAAACAAGTCACATAAGTTGCATGGACTCACTCTGTGTGCAATATTAGTGTTTAACATGATTAGGGGGTTTTAAAAGAGTACACATTTACTTAACAAGTCACACAATATACTGAACAAAGATATAAACACAACATGTAAAAGTGTTGGTCCCATGTTTCATGAGCTGAAATAAAAAGATCCCAGAAATGTTCCGTTCACACAATAAGATTATCTCTCTCATATTTTCGTGAACACATTTGTTTACATCCTTGTTAGTGAGTATTTATCCTTTACCAAGATAATCCATCCACCTGACAGGTGTGGCATATGAAGTAGCTGATTAAACAGCATGATTATTACGCAGGTGCACCTTGTGCTGGGGACATTAAAAGGCCACTCTAAAATGTGCAGTTTGGTCACACAACACAATGTCACATATATCTCAAGTTTTGAGGGAGCGTGCAATTTGCACGTTGACCGCATGAATGTCCACCAGAGCTGTTGCCAGAGAATTGATGTTAATTTCTCCACCATAAGCCGCCTCCAAAGTTGTTTTAGAGAATTTGGTAGTACGTCCAACCGGCCTCACAACCGCAGACCACGTGTATGGCGTTGTGTGGACGAACGGTTTGCTGATGTCAACGTTGTGAACAGAGGGCCCCATGGTGACGGTGGGGTTATGGTATGGGCAAGCATAAGCTACAGACAACGAACACAATGGCATTTTATCGATGGCAATTTCAATGCACAGAGATGCCGTGATGAAATCCTGAGGCCCCATTGTCGTGCCATTCATCCTTCCGCCATCACCTCATGTTTCAGCATGATGATCCTGGTGGTCCCAATTCCTGGAAGCTGAAAAATGTCCCAGTTCTTTCATGGCCTGCATACTCACCAGACAAGTCACCCGTTGAGCATGATTGGGATGCTCTGGATCGACCTGTACGACAGCGTGTTTCAGTTCCCGTCAATATCCAGCAACGTCGCGAGTGGGACAACATTCCACGGGCCACAGTCAACAGCCTGATTAACTCTATGTGAAAGAGATGTGTCGAGCTATAGTACATTGGTCCAATAGTGGTCACACCAGATACTGACTGTTTTTTCTGATTTTTTGTTGCATGGAATAACTGTGTGCAATAAGTGTTTAAAATGATTTTTTTTGATTGACTACCTCATCTCTGTACCCCACACATACAATTATCTGTAAGGTCCCTCAGTCGAGCAGTGAATATCAAACACAATTCAACCACAAAGACCAGGGAGGTTTTTCAATGCTTCGCAAAGAAGGGTGCCTATTGGTAGATGGGTACAATTAAAATAAGCAGACATTGAATATCCCTTTGAGCACGGTGAAGTTATTAATTACAATGTGGATGGTGTATCAATACACCCAGTCACTACAAAGATGCAGGTGTCCTTCCTACCTCAGTTGCCGGAGAGGAAGGAAACCGCCCAGGGATTTCAACATGAGGTCAATGGTGACTTTAAAACAGTTAAAGAGTTTAATAGATGTTTATTTTAATTTTTATTTAAACATTATTTAGCTAGGCAAGTCAGTTAAGAACAAATTCTTATTTACAATGACGGCCTACCCTGGCCAAACCCGGATGACGCTGGGCCAATTGTGCGCTGCCCTATGGGACTCCCAATCACGGCTGGATGTGATAGGAGAAAACTGAGGATGGATCAGCAACACTGTAGTTACTCCACAACACTAACCTAAATGACAGAGTTAAAAAAAGGAAGCCTGTACAGAATACATATACTCCAAAACATTCATCCTATTTGCAACAAGGCACCAATATAAAAATGTGGTAAACAAATTAACTTTATGTCCTTTATACAAAGCGTTATGTTTGGGGCAAATCCAACACAACAACACATCACTGAGAACCACTCTTTATATTTTCAAACATGGTGGTGGCTGCATCATGTTATGGGTATACTTGTCATCGACAACACTACTGTTAATAGCCTACATGGTTCTATTTATTCCCTGTATAGTAGTGCACTATTTTTGCCAGGACCAATAGGTAATTGATTGTTTGTTTCAGGAGTTGTGTGTTTTAGAGGACGTACTCCCTGGTCAAAAGTAGTGCACTATGTATGGAATAGGGTACCATTTGGGATTTGTCTGGGTGTTGTGTTGCTTGGAGAGATGGACAGAAGGAAAAAAGTATTAAGTTGGTCGATCCTCTCATGACCTGCTTCATTAAAAGGACAAGGTGCCATGTTTTTCCCATAACCCTTTGGGCATCAATTAACTATGTTAAAGATAAACCCCAAAAATAATCCTAGATTATAATTCTTCCTTTATGAATACAGGCCCTGGCTTCAGAAAGGTATCTCTCTCTCTCTCTCTCTCTCTCTCTCTCTCTCTCTCTCTCTCTCTCTCTCTCTCTCTCTCTCTGTCTGTTGTTAGTGATATTCTGTTCTCAATGCCAGTGTTTAGGATTGATGGCCTTAGTTTGTGGAGAAAGGCACAAGCCTCTACCCAGCTCCAGGCCCAGTGTGGCCGAGCCCAGCAGCCCACAGCGTAAACCAGTAACCCACTTTTAATTGTCTAACCATTTATCAGCTGTCAGGCTGTGGAGGAGGCTGATGTAGAGTTTAACTACGGTGCTCCATCTATCCGTCCTTCGCCTCAGCCTGGCTGCCCAGTTTACTTACTTACTTACTTACCACACACACACCACACACACACACACACACACACACACACACACACACACACACACACACACACACACACACAGACACACACACACACACACACACACACACACACACACACAAGGTAGAGGTTTAGTTTTTCAACTTATTAAGGCAACGTTTCCAACATACATTTTGTATCAATCAAAAAATGAAATGAGACTTGACAGATGTGTTCTTTGCCTGTTTCATCTAGCCCCCAGCTCTGTTTAGGACGGCCCAAAGACACAAAGACATTTCTGTCATTAGGAATCATTGGAACAATAGTAATGCCACAGATCACTCAGGTGTTAAAGTAACTGTTGGCAGTCTTTTGTGTCAGTCCTGTCAACCCCCTCTCTAAGAACAACAGACAGTTAAAGGTGAAGCACATGTGAATCACCCGGAATAACCCCACTTCTTCAATATCATTTCTTTGAGCGAATTCTATCTTCTAAGTCATGTACACTGAACAAAAATATAAACGCAACAGGTAAATTGTTGGTCCCATGTTTACATGAGCTGAAACAAAAGATCCCAGAATTTTTTTACATGCACAAATAGATTATTTTGGTCAATTTATATACACAAATTTGTTTACATTCCTGTTAGTGAACATTTCACCTTTGCCAAGATAATCCATCCACCTGACAGGTGTGGCATGTCTTGAAGGTGATTAAATAACCTTGATCATTACACAGGTGCATCTTGTACTGGGGACAATAAAAGGTCCATCTAAAATGAGCAGTTTTGTCACACCACACATACAATTATTAAGACATTAAAAGGGATTCTTAGGGATTCCACAGATATCTCATGTTTTGAGGAGGCGGAAAATATGCATGCTGACTACAGGAATGGCCACCAGAGCTGTTGCCAGAGAATGTTGAATGTTCATTTCTCTACCATAAGCCTCCAACTTCATTGCCTAGCAACGCAGACCACGTGTAATTCATTTTCGAATAAGGCTGTAAAGTATCAAAATGTGGAAAAAAGTCAAGGGGTCTGAATACTTTCTGAATGCACTGTATATAGTGTGTATAGATAGTCTGTATAATAATGATAATCACTGTATATAGTGGGTATATATAGTCTTTATACGCAAAAAAGACAAGGCAGCATGTCAAAATGGATTTTTCTGGTTGACACGTTCCCTGGCCTCCCTCATAGCTGATGACAGCGTATTCACCCCGTTCCCTGGCCTTCCTCATAGCTGATGACAGCGTATCCACCCGGTACCCTGGCCTCCCTCACAGCTGATGACAGCGTATCCACCCGGTACCCTGGCCTCCCTCACAGCTGATGACAGCGTATCCACCCAGTACCCTGGCCTCCCTCGTTGCTGATGACAGCGTATTCACCCCGTTCCCTGGCCTTCCTCATAGCTGATGACAGCGTATCCACCCGGTACCCTGGCCTCCCTCACAGCTGATGACAGCGTATCCACCCAGTACCCTGGCCTCCCTCGTTGCTGATGACAGCGTATCCACCCCATACCCTGGCCTCCCTCGTTGCTGATGACAGCGTATTCATCCCGTACCCTGGCCTCCCTCATAGCTGATGACAGCGTATTCACCCGTTACCCTGGCCTCCCTCATAGCTGATGACAGCGTATCCACCCGGTACCCCGGCCTCCCTCATAGCAGGGAGCAGTTCCAGTCTTTTCTTACCCAGTGTGTCGGAGAAGTCCTCATTGATGTACAGTACCAGTCAAACGTTTGGACAAACCTACTCATTCCAGGGTTTTAATTTTTACTATTTTCTACATTGTAGAATAATAGTGAAGACATCAAAACTATGAAATAACACTTTTCGAATCATGTAGTAACTAAAAAAGTGTTAAACAAATCTAAAAAGATTTTATATTTGAGATTCTTCAAAGTAGTTTTTGCCTTGAAGACAGCGTTGCACACTCTCGGCATTCTCTCAAACAGCTTCATGAGGAATGCTTTTCCAACAGAAAGAGTTCCCAACTATGCTGAGCACTTGTTGGCTGATTTTCCTTCACTCTGCGGTTCAACTCATTCCAAGCCAATTCAATTGGGTTGAGGTCTGGTGACTGTGGAGGCCAGGTCATCTGATGCAGCACTCCATCACTCTTCTTCTTGGTCAAATAGCCCTTACACAGCCTGGAGGTGTGTTTTGGGTCATTGTTCTTTTGAAAAACAAATGATAGTCCCACTAAGTGCAAACCAGATGGGATGGTTTGTGCCTTGAATTCTAAATAAATCACAGAAAGTGTCACCAGCAAAGCACCCCCACGCCATCACACCTCCTCCTCCATGCTTCACAGTAGGAACTCTGCTTCTCACAAAGACACGGCGGTTGGAATCAAAAATGTCAAATTTGGACTCATCAGACTAAAGGACAGATTTCCACCGGCCCAAGCAAGTCTGTTCTTCTTATTGGTGTCCTTTAGTAGTGTTTTCTTTGCCGCAATTTGACCATAAAGGCTTGATTCACATAGTCTCCTCTGAACAGTTGATGTTGAGATGTGTCTGTTACTTGAACTCTGTGAAGCATTTATTTGGCCTGCAATTTCTAAGGCTGGTAACTCTAATGAACTTATTCTCTGCAGCAGAGGAAACTCTGGGTCTTCCTTTCCTGGGACGGTCCTCGTGAGAATCAGTTTCATCATAGCGCTTGATGGTTTTTGCGACTGCACTTGAAGAAAATTTCAAAGTTCTTGAAATGTTCTGGATTGACTGACCATGTCTTAAAGTAATGATGCACTGTCGTTTCTCTTCCTTGTTATTTGAGCTGTTCTTGCCATAGTATGGACTTGGTATTTTACCAAATAGGTCTGTCTTCTGTGTACCACCCGTACCTTGTCACAACACAACTGATTGGCTCAAACGCATTAAGAAGGAAAGAAATTCCACAAATTATTTTTTAACAAGTCGCAACTGTTAATTGAAATGCATTCCAGGTGACTACCTCATGAAGCTGGTTGAGAGAATGCCAAAAGTTTGCAAAGCTGTCATCAAGGCAAAGGGTGGCTACTTTGAAGAATCTCAAATCTCAAATACATTTTGATTTGTTTAACTCTTTTATGGTTACTACATGATTCCATATGTGTTATTTCATAGTTTTGATGTCTTCACTATTATTCTACAATGTAGAAAATAGTCAAAATAAAGATAAAAACCCTTGAATGAGTAGGTGTGTCCAGACTTTTGACTGGTACTGCATACAGATTTTTTATTTAGGAATGATCTGGCCTTGGAGAAGATTAGCTGCTTGTCCTTGAACCTCAGCAGTTTAACCATCGCCAGCCGTGGTCTTGCAGCATCCCGTCTGAATTTTCATAGTTTTTGAGTCCAGCTTCAGATAGTTTGCAAACAATTTGCAGACTTTGCGCTTGATGTCAGCCCAATATAATTTGCACAGCCAAGTCAAAAGGTCACAAAATGCAACTAAATGGTTGCGGTCTGGAGCCCTGTAGGGAATAAGGGCCTCTCATGTAGTTAAGCCATTAGTTTGTTAGTTTTCAGATTAGTCCATCTATCTGGGCTAAAGCCATGGTTTGGCTGTGTGGGTTAAGGCCATGATGATTGGATAATCAGATTTTGTCAGGAGTCACTCTGACTGGCACCCGGCCGTTTCCATCTCAACAGTGACCTTGGCAACCACCAGGTATTCCATAACACTTCCTTGGCAACCAGCAGTACTTGCCTAGCGATAGAACCATCCTGATCCTGCCCAATGGCATCCATCCAGCCATGATGTTGGAACAAAGCTCTAAACCGCTTTAATCTCCATGTTGTCGCTAACTAGGGCCTGCGTCAAAAATGGCACACTAGTCCCTATATAGTGCACTACTTTGACCAGGCCTCCCTAGTCCCTATACAGTACACTACTTTGACCAGGCCTCCCTAGTCCCTATATAGTGCACTGCCTTTGATCAGGACTTCCTAGTCCCTATATAGTACACTAATTGTAACCAGGCCCCCTTATTTCTAATTGGCATATATCACTCCTCACCTCTCCACCATGCTAGGTGATGTGTGGTGTGCTTTCTTGTGCATCACCCAGGTGGGTGCTACACATTAGTGGTGGTTGAGGTGAGTTTCCCCTACTATGTAAAGCGCTTTGAGTACCTCAGGTCGTAGAAATTAGCTATATAAATCTATTATTATTATTATTAGCATTATTATTATTACCATTATCATGATCATTATTATTATTATTATTATTATGATTATCATTCTTATTATTATTATCATCATTATCATTGTTATTATTGTTATTATTATTATTATTATTATTATCATAATCATTATTATTATCTTTGTTATTATTATTATTACTATTATTATTATTATCATCATTATTATCATCATTATCTTTGTTTTTATTATTATCATTATTATCATTATCTTTGTTTTTATTATTATTATTATCATTATTATTATTATTATTATCATTATTATTATCATTATCATCTATATTATTATAATAATCATTATAATTATTAATATTATTATCATCTATATTATTGTAATAATCATTATAATTATTAATATTATTATTATTATCATCACCATTATCATCATCGTCATTATTATTATCATGATCATTATCATTATCTTCACTGTTATTATTATGATTATTATTATTAATATTCCCTATATAGTGCACTACTTCTGGCCAGGACAGGGTAGTGCACTCTATAGGGTGGCAGGGAGCCTAGTGGTTAGAGCGTTTGGCCAGTAACCGATAGGTTGCGAGATCGAATCCCCGAGCTGACAAGGTAAAAAGCTGTTGTTCTGCTCCTGTTGCCCGAAAGGCTGTCATTGTAAATAAGAATGTGTTGTTAACTGACTTGCCTAGTTAAATAAAGGCTAAATTGGGTACCATCTGGGACTGAGCCTAGGTTTATCACCTGAACGACTTCATCCTGACATATACAGTTGTGGCCAAAAGCTTTGAGAATGACACAAATATTAATTTTCACAAAGTCTGCTGCCTCAGTTTGAATGATGGCAATTTGCATATACCCCAGAATGTTATGAAGAGTGATCAAATGAATTGCAATTAATTGCAAAGTCCCTCTTTGCCATGCAAATGAACTGAATCCACAACAAACATTTCCACTGCATTTCAGCCCTGCCACAAAAGGACCAGCTGACATCATGTCAGTGATTCTCTCGTTAACACAGGTGTGAGTGTTGACGAGGACAAGGCTGGAGATCACTCTGTCATGCTGATTGAGTTCGAATAACAGACAGGAAGCTTCAAAAGGAGGGTGGTGCTTGGAATCATTGTTCTTCCTCTGTCAGACATGGTTACCTGCAAGGAAACACATGCCGTCATCATTGCTATGCACAAAAAGGGCTTCACAGGCAAGGATATTGCTGCCAGCAAAATTGCACCTAAATCAACCATTTATCGGATCATCAAGAACTTCAAGGAGAGCGGTTCAATTGTTGTGAAGAAGGCTTCAGGGCACCCAAGAAAGTCCAGCAAGCACCAGGACTGTCTCCTAAAGTTGATTCAGCTGCGGGATCGGGGCACCACCAGTACAGAGCTTGCATAGGATTGGCAGCAGGCAGGTGTGAGTGCATCTGCACGCACAGTGAGGCGAAGACTTTTGGAGGATGGCCTGGTGTCAAGAAGGGCAGCAAAGAAGCCACTTCTCTCCAGGAAAAACATCAGGGACAGACTGATATTCTGCAAAAGGTACAGGGATTGGACTGCTAAGGACTGGGGTAAAGTCATTTTCTCTGATGAATCCCCTTTCCGATTGTTTGGGGCATCGGAAAACAGCTTGTCCGGAGAAGACAAGGTGGGTGCTACCATCAGTCCTGTGTCATGCCAACAGTAAAGCATCTTGAGACCATTCATGTGTGGGGTTGCTTCTCAGCCAAGGGAGTGGGCTCACTCACAATTTTGCCTAAGAACACAGCCATGAATAAAGAATGGTACCAACACATCCTCCGAGAGCAACTTCTCCCAACCATGCAGGAAGTTTGGTGAAGAACAATGCCTTTTCCAGCATGATGGAGCACCTTGCCATAAGGCAAAAGTGATAACTAAGTGGCTCGGGGAACAAAACATCGATATTTTGGGTCCATGGCCAGTAAACTCCCTAGACCTTAATCCCATTGAGAACTTGTGGTCAATCCTCAAGAGGCGGGTGGACAAACAAAAACCCACAAATTCTGACAAACTCCAAGCATTGATTAAGCAAGAATGGGCTGCCATCAGTCAGGATGTGGCCCAGAAGTGAATTGACAGCATGCCAGGGCGGATTGCAGAGGTCTTGAAAAAGAAGGGTCAACACTGCAAATTTTGACTCTTTGCATCAACTTCATGTAATTGTCAATAAAAGTCTTTGACACTTATGAAAGGCTTGCAATTATACTTCCGTATTCCATAGTAACATCTGACAAAAATATCTAAAGACACTGAAGCAGCAAACTTTGTGAAAATTAATATTTGTGTCATTCTCACAACTTTTGTCCACGACTGTACTTCCTACCCCGCCGGTCCAAACAGAATAGAGATCACCCACACAGGGCCTCATTTAAACACAACATACACAGATCACTGAGATAACATACAGACCCTGTACACCAGACCGTCCACCTTCTGCAAGGTCTCAGGAGTGACTACACCGGCTCTGACGCTCATCAGATGTGAAAGGGCTTTCAAACCATTACAGACTACAAAGTGAAGCACAGCCGAGAGCTGCCCAGTGACACGAGCCTACCAGACAAGCTAAAGTACTTCTATGCTCGCTTTGAGGCAAATATCACTGAAACATGCATGAGAGCACCAGCTGTTCCGGAAGACTGTGTGATTACACTCTCTGCAGCCAATGTGAGTAAGACCTTTAAACAGGTCAACATTCACAGGGCCAGACAGATTACCAGGACATGTCCTGCGATCATGCGCTGACCAACTGGCAATTGTCTTCACTGACATTTTCAACCTCTCCCTGTCCGAGTCTGTAATACCAACATGTTTCCCTGTGCCCAAGAACACTAAGGTAACCTGCCTAAATTACTACCGACCCGTAGCACTCACATCTGAAGCCATGAAGTGCTTTGAAAGGCTGGTCGTGGCTCACATCAACACCATTATCCCAGAAACCCTAGACCCACTCCAATTTGCATACCGCCCCAACAGATCCACAGATGATGCAATCTCTATTGCACCCCACGTTGCCCTTTCCCACCTGGACAAAAGGAACACTTATGTGAGAATGCTATTCATTGACTACAGCTCAGCATTTAACACCAAAGTGCCCTCCAAAGCTTATTGAAGTGCCCTCAAAGCTCATCAATAAGCTCATCAATAAGGACCCTGAGACTCAACAACTTCCTCTTCAACAGGATCCTAGACTTCCTCACAGGCCGCCCCCAGGTGGTAAGGGTAAGTAACAACACATCCGCCACGCTGATCCTCAACACAGGGGTCCCTCAGGTGTGCGTGCTCAGTCCCCTCCTGTACTCCCTGTTCACTTATGACTGCGTGACCAAGCACGACTCCAACACCATCATTAAGTTTGCCGATGACGTAACATTGGTAGGCCTGACCACCGGCAACAATGAGACAGCCTATAGGGAGGAGGTCAGAGACCTGGCAGTGGTCCCAGGATAACAACCTCTCCCTCAATGTGATCAAGACAAAGGATATGATTGTGGACTACAGGAAAAAGAAGACTGAGCACGCCCCCATTCTCATCGACGGGGCTGCAGTGGAGCAGGTTGAGAGCTTCAAGTTCCTTGGTGTCCACATCACCAACAAACTAACATGGTCCAAGCACACCAAGACAGTCATGAAGAGGGCACGACAAAACCTATTCCCCACAAGGAGACTGAAAAGATTTGGCATGGGTCCTCAGAGCTGCCTGGTTGCATCACTGCCTGGTATGGCAACTGCTCGGCCTCCAACCGCAAGGCACTACAGAGGGTAGTGCGAATGGCACAGTACATCACTGGGGCCAAGCTTCCTGCCATCCAGGACCTCTATACTAGGTGGTGTCAGAAGAAGGCCCTAAAAATGGTCAAAGACACCAGCCACCCTAATCACAGACTGTTCTCTCTGCTGCCGCACGGCAAGCGGTACTGGAGCCCCAAGTCTAGGTCCAAGAGGCTTCTAAACAGCTTCTACCCCCAAGCCATAAGACTCCTGAACATCTAATCAAATGGCTACACAGACTATTTGCATTGCCACCCTGCCCCTCCTCCCCCTCTTTTACACTTCTGCTATTCTCTGTTGTTATCATCCGTGCATAGTCACTTTAATAACTCTACATGTACATATTACCTCAACTAACCGGTGCCCCTGCACATTGACTCTGTACCGGTACCCCCCTGTATATAGCCTCCACATTGACTCTGTACCGTAACACCCTGTATATAGCCTCCACATTGACTCTGTACCGGTACCCCCTGTATATAGTCTCCACATTGACTCTGTATCGGTACCCCCCTGTATATAGTCTCCACATTGACTCTGTATCGGTACCCCCTGTATATAGCCTCCACATTGACTCTGTACCGGTACCCCCTGTATATAGCCTCCACATTGACTCTGTACCGGTACCCCCTGTATATAGCCTCCACATTGACTCTGTACCGGTACCCCCTGTATATAGCCTCCACATTGACTCTGTACAGGTACCCCCCTGTCTATAGCCTCCACATTGACTCTGTACCCCCCTGTATATAGCCTCCACGACTCTGACGGTCCCCCTGTAGCCCCCGCCGTACCGGCCCCCTGTATATAGCCTCCACATTGACTCTGTACCGGTACCCCCTGTATATAGCCTCCACATTGACTCTGTACAGGTACCCCCTGTATATAGCCTCCACATTGACTCTGTACAGGTCCCGTGTAGCTCAGTTGGTAGAGCATGGTGTTTGCAACGCCAGGGTTGTGGGTTCGATTCCCACGGGGGACCAGTACCGAGAAAAAAATGTATGAAATGTATGCATTCACTACTGTAAGTCGCTCTGGATAAGAGCGTCTGCTAAATGACTAAAAATGTAATAAATGTACTGCTGCTCTTTAATTACTTCTTACTTTTATGTCTTATCCGTATTTTTTTAAACTGCATTGTTGGTTAGGGGCTCGTAAGAAAACATTTCTCTGTAAGGTCTACAACTGTTCGGCGCATGTGACTAATAACATTTGATTTGATTTGATTTGACACACTCTCTGACATCTCTCAGGATTTGTTGGTGTGGATCTTGAGAGCACGCCCGAAAGGCTTTGAAAGTTGAAAGCCAGGCCAGAGTGGGACCAGACTGTTAGCAGGAGACGGGTGGAGTAAGAGGATATAGCAGTAGGAACATGACTGGACTTGGACCTGAGACAGCTGAATGGTGCAGTAGGAACATGACTGGACTGGGACCTGAGAACTGACTGGAGGGGAACAGTAGGAACATGACTGGACTGGGACCTGAGAACTGACTGGAGGGGAACAGTAGGAACATGACTGGACTGGGACCTGAGAGCTGACTGGAGGGGAACAGTAGAAACATGACTGGACTGGGACCTGAGAGCTGACTGGAGGGGAACAGTAGAAACATGACTGGACTGGGACTTGAGAGCTGACTGGAGGGGAACAGTAGAAACATGACTGGACTGGGACTTGAGAGCTGACTGGAGCAGTAGAAACATGACTGGACTGGGACCTGAGAGCTGACTGGAGGGGAACAGTAGAAACATGACTGGACTGGGACCTGAGAGCTGACTGGAGGGGAACAGTAGAAACATGACTGGACTGGGACTTGAGAGCTGACTGGAGGGGAACAGTAGAAACATGACTGGACTGGAACCTGAGAGCTGACTGGAGGGGAACAGTAAGAACATGACTGGACTGGAACCTGAGAGCTGACTGGAGCAGTAGAAACATGACTGGACTGGAACCTGAGAGCTGACTGGAGGGGAGCAGTAGAAACATGACTGGACTGGGACCTGAGGGGGGGGATAAGGAGACAGGAGAGGCTGGTGGGAGACTAGTTGCCCCTGAAGGCTTTGAGCCTGGAAAATGTCCGGGAACCCAGAGGCCTGGTAGTGGCAGGTCCAGTGGATATTCTGTATTTTTATTCCATGCATGCCTCTTCTCTCTCACCACTTCAATCCGTTTTCCACCCAAACCCCACCGTCCCACATCCCCACCCTTCTCACTCAACCTCCTTGGCAGGGGTTCAAAACAGTGATCAGATGTTCTTAATGTTTTTCTCTGATAAATAATTAACTAAAAGTTTTGTGTGGTTGGACGAACAGTTGAGAAATGTCAATTTGTCAGTGTTCTGGCCTCGCAAGTCTGAGAGAATTTATTCCCTTTCAGGATGACCCAAGCTGAACCTCTATAGTGGACTACTGTACGCAGGTGATATGGTGCCATTTGGGATGTACACTTGATCACTTAGTCATGATGTCCCAATCTGGCCTCCTCTCTCTTTCTCTGATGTAATACCTCAGCCTTAAAGAACACCTCTCCTCTCTCTCTGTCTGATGCAATACCTCAGCCTTATAGACACCTCTCCTCTCTCTCTCTGATGTAATACCTCAGCCTTAAAGAACACCTCTCCTCTCTCTCTGTGTGATGCAATACCTCAGCCTTATAGACACCTCTCCTCTATCTCTCTGATGTAATACCTCAGCCTTATAGACACCTCTCCTCTCTCTCTCTGATGTAATACCTCAGCCTTATAGACACCTCTCCTCTCTCTCTGTCTGATGCAATACCTCAGCCTTATAGACACCTCTCCTCTCTCTCTGTGATGTAATACCTCAGCCTTATAGACACCTCTCCTCTCTCTCTCTGATGTAATACCTCAGCCTTATAGACACCTCTCCTCTCTCTCTCTGATGTAATACCTCAGCCTTAAAGAACACCTCTCCTCTCTCTCTGTCTGATGCAATACCTCAGCCTTATAGACACCTCTCTTCTATCTCTCTGATGTAATACCTCAGCCTTATAGAAACCTCTCCTTTCTCTCTCTGATGTAATACCTCAGCCTTATAGACATCTCTCCTCTCTCTCTCTGTCTAATGTAATACCTCAGCCTTATAGACACCTCTCCTCTCACTTTAATATAATACCTCAGCCTTATAGACATAACTCCTCTCTCTCTCTGATGTAATACCTCAGCCTTATAGAACATCTCTCCTCTCTCTCTCTGATGTAATACCTCAGCCTTATAGACACCTCTCCTCTCTCTCTCTCTGTCTAATGTAATACCTCAGCCTTATAGACACCTCTCCTCTCTGTCTAATGTAATACCTCAGCCTAATAGACACATCTCCTCTCTCTCTCTGATGTAATACCTCAGCCTTATAGACACCTCTCCTCCCTCTGATGTAATACCTCAGCCTTATAGACATCTCTCCTCTCTCTCTCTGTCTAATGTAATACCACAGCCTTATAGACACCTCTCCTCTCTCTTTAATGTAATACCTCAGCCTTATAGAACATATCTCCTCTCTCTCTCTAATGTAATACCTCAGCCTTATAGACACCTCTCCTCTCTCTCTCTGTCTAATGTAATACCTCAGCCTTATAGACACCTCTCCTCTCTGTCTAATGTAATACCTCAGCCTTATAGACACCTCTCCTCTCTCTTTAATGTAATACCTCAGCCTTATAGAACATCTCTCCTCTCTCTGATGTAATACCTCATCCTTATAGACACCTCTCCTCTCTCCGATGTAATACCTCAGCCTTATAGACACCTTTCCTCTCTCTGTCTAATGTAATACCTCAGCCTTATAGAAACCTATCCTCTCTCTCTCTGATGTAATACCTCAGCCTTATAGAAACCTCTCCTCTCTCTCTCTGATGTAATACCTCAGCCTTATAGAACACCTCTCCTCTCTCTGTCTAATGTAAATCCTTCTAGGAAAGGATCTGTCCAGCCGGAGCCAGACAGACCTGGCCTGTATCTTCTAGGAAAGGATCTGTCCAGCCGGAGCCAGACAGACCTGGCCTGTATCTTCTAGGAAAGGATCTGTCCAGCCGGAGCCAGACAGACCTGGCCTGTATCTTCTAGGAAAGGATCTGTCCAGCCGGAGCCAGACAGACCTGGCCTGTATCTTCTAGGAAAGGATCTGTCCAGCCGGAGCCAGACAGACCTGGCCTGTATCTTCTAGGAAAGGATCTGTCCAGCCCGAGCCAGACAGACCTGGCCTGTATCTTCTAGGAAAGGATCTGTCCAGCCGGAGCCAGACAGACCTGGCCTGTATCTTCTAGGAAAGGATCTGTCCAGCCGGAGCCAGACAGACCTGGCCTGTATCTTCTAGGAAAGGATCTGTCCAGCCGGAGCCAGACAGACCTGGCCTGTATCTTCTAGGAAAGGATCTGTCCAGCCGGAGCCAGACAGACCTGGCCTGTATCTTCTAGGAAAGGATCTGTCCAGCCGGAGCCAGACAGACCTGGCCTGTATCTTCTAGGAAAGGATCTGTCCAGCCGGAGCCAGACAGACCTGGCCTGTATCTTCTAGGAAAGGATCTGTCCAGCCCGAGCCAGACAGACCTGGCCTGTATCTTCTAGGAAAGGATCTGTCCAGCCCGAGCCAGACAGACCTGGCCTGTATCTTCTAGGAGGGGAGCTGTCCAGGAGGAGTCAGACAGACCTGGCCTGTAGTTTTGGTAAGCGGGGGATGAAGAGCATGACATGTGACCAAGAAGAGGTAAGACTCAGACCAATTAGCCCTTATGAGAATGGCAAATTGTAAAAATCTGCCCTCATCTTTTACACATCTGATATATGTCATTGGTACAAGACATGTCAAGATGTTACCACAACAATCACTAACCACTTTGGTCCTTATTGATTTCTCAAATAATTCACCAGTAATTTATCTCATCTGAACACTGCAGCTGGAAAAAGTGCCTTCACAGCTTTCAGTCAGCAGAAACCTACCATTTCTATTTCTCCCTGAGCCTGACACAGCAACGTGTTACTACCCCTCTCTGTCAACATCACAATCGGGCACTTGAGGACAGGTAGGGTAGGGATTTGTTCATCTGGCGCATGCCGACGCCTCAGGTGGCAAGGGTCAGGCTTATCCACCTCACCTGCGTCCTTCCCGTTAACTGTGAGGTAAATTAAGGCTAACTATGGATGTTGCTGCCTCACCACTTCCGACAGCGAGCCAAACCTCCCCTAACCCATGTCACGACACCCTATTCCCTATATGGTGCACTACTTTTGACCACGGCCCATAGAGAGCGAGTGCCATTTGGGAGGTACTGTAGGGAGCAGCCGGCGGCCTTAGATTAGCCGTGTCATAATGTGCAGGACTCACCATGCCAACGAGGCATCAGGCCACCGCTAGCCGCTGGCTGAGAACGCATCCAATTAAAGGATTTATACTCTTCTCCCCTGCTCTCTGTCTATCTTTCTCAGTGCTCTTTGCCTCTCTGCTTCTCTACCTGTCTCTCTCTCTCTCTCTTGCTCTCTCTTGCTCTCTCTCTCGGCTTCTCTACCTCCTCTCTCTCTCTCTCTCTCGGCTTCTCTACCTCCTCTCTCTCTCTCTCTCTCTCTCTCTCTCTTTCTCTCTCTCTCTCTCTCCGCTCTGCCTCTCTTGGACTCTCTGCCTCTCTACCTGTCTCTCTCTCGCTCTGCCTCTCTCTGTCTCTCTCTCGCTCTGCCTCTCTCTCTCTCTCTCTCTCTCGCTCTGCCTCTCTCTCTCTCGCATTGCCTCTCTCTCTACTTCTCTCTCGGCCTCTCTGCCTCTCTACCTCTCTCTCTGCGTCTATCTCTCTCTCTCTGCCTCTCTCTCTCTTTCTCTCTCTCACTCTGACTCTCTCTCTCGCTCTGCCTCTCTCTCTTTCTCTCTGCTTCTCTCTCTCTGCCTCCATTCCTCTCTCTCTCTCCCTCCCTCCATCAGTTTGGTCACTGTACCAGTGGGCATCTTAACTAGGTGTATCTAAGTGGGGTGAGGTGGGCAGAAATATCAATTGATGATGCCTGCAAAAGCAAGACATTTCTTCCTCTAAACTTTAGAGGGACAAGTCAGTCAGTCATTTTGCTGAATGGTTCTTTAAACAGTGGTTGCTGAAAGAAGCAGAAAATCTGGGACTCATCCCATTGTAGGGTCCTACAGCAGATTGGTTGTAGTGGAGCATTAAGATGACAGCAGTCTGCTGTAGACAGTGTTAGAGTTATCTCTTTGTTTCCTCAGTCCATCCTCAAACCAGCGGCACAGTTGAGACTTCAGGCAGCTACACGGCTGATGGCTGAAGGTCAGGGAGGAAAGGCGAAGGGAGGACAAGAGAGTCGGTGGTGAGAGGGTGGTGAGTGGCTGGTGAGAGGGTGGTGAGTGGGTGGTGAGAGGGTGGTGATGCGTGGTGAGTGGGTGGTGAGTGGGTGGTGATGGGTGGTGAGTGGGTGGTGATGGCTGGTGATTGGCTGGTGAGTGGGTGGTGATGGTTAGTGATGGGTGGTGAGTGGCTGGTGATGGGTGGTGAGTGGGTGGTGAAGGCTGGTGATTGGTTGGTGATGGGTGGTGATTGGGTGGTGAAGGCTGGTGATTGGTTGGTGATGAGTGGTGAGTGGGTGGTGATGAGTGGTGAGTGGGTGGTGATGGCTGGTGATTGGCTGGTGAGTGGCTGTTGATTGGGTGGTGATGGTTGGTGATGAGTGGTGAGTGGGTGGTGAGTGGGTGGTGAGTGGCTGGTGATAGGTGGCGATTGGTTTTGGGAAGTTCATCCAGAAAGAGAGCCCGTGGTGAGGGTCCCCTGGTCCTTCCTCCTCTGAGAGCTGATGTGGACTGGAGAGGCAGTGATTACCTGCAACCTTCCCAGCCAGCCCTCCTATTGTAGATACCCATTAGACACACCTCTTCCTGTTGTAGATACAGACCTGACCCACTGGACACACCTCTTCCTGTTGTAGATACAGACCTGATCCACTGGACACACCTCTTCCTGTTGTAGATACAGACCTGATCCACTGGACACACCTCTTCCTGTTGTAGATACAGACCTGATCCACTGGACACACCTCTTCCTGTTGTAGATACAGACCTGACCCACTGGACACACCTCTTCCTGTTGTAGATACAGACCTGATCCACTGGACACACCTCTTCCTGTTGTAGATACAGACCTGATCCACTGGACACACCTCTTCCTGTTGTATATACAGACCTGATCAACTGGACACACCTCTTCCTGTTGTAGATACAGACCTGATCCACTGGACACACCTCTTCCTGTTGTAGATACAGACCTGATCCACTGGACACACCTCTTCCTGTTGTAGATACAGACCTGACCCACTGGACACACCTCTTCCTGTTGTAGATACAGACCTGACCCACTGGACACACCTCTTCCTGTTGTAGATACAGACCTGATCCACTGGACACACCTCTTCCTGTTGTAGATACAGACCTGACCCACTGGACACACCTCTTCCTGTTGTAGATACAGACCTGACCCACTGGACACACCTCTTCCTGTTGTAGATACAGACCTGATCCACTGGACACACCTCTTCCTGTTGTATGTAGAGGTCATGATCCAGGTGTTACTCCAGCACTGTTTTCTGTGGATATACATCTACACTCCCCCGACAGACAGACAGACAGACAGACAGACAGACAGACAGACAGACAGACAGACAGACAGACAGACAGACAGACAGACAGACAGACAGACAGACAGACAGACAGACAGACAGACAGACAGACAGACAGACAGACAGACAGACAGACAGACAGACAGACAGACAGACAGACTCAGGTATGCATAATGTGGCTTTGTTGTTTATGTTAGACAGACAACATGTTAGTACTATTCTGTGGGCTGGTAGAGGAAACCGTCACAGGAGAGTGCACGCACAAATACACACAAACCGGAGCATCCGGCATGGCCTCAGCCCCCTCTACCTGTACCCACTACCCAGAATCCTTTGCTGGTCCAGTTCCTAGACCTGAGCACCTCGTACCACCGCACGGCCTCCTGGGATGGCATTGTGATTGTGTTCTGTGTTTTGTCCGAGGAGTCTCTACAGGCCAGGACAATAACCAGCCCTGACAATACGATTAGAAACAGCCCAGCTACATATTGAAACAGGCAAACCTTGTATTGCTGCCTCTCCAATGTGAATCAGCACGGGAGGTGAGGAGTCTATTGTGATGCCATGGCTCGCCAGGGGCTCCTTAGCTAGAGTTATGGATTTCTGAGTGCCAATTTCATCGAGCCAAAAGGCTGGAGAGGGAGGAGGGCTTGGATGGGTTGTAGCAGTGTCCTAGTCAAAGCTACACCTGGCTTTTTCACAGACACACACACACACACACACACACACACACACACACACGCACGCACGACACACACACACACACACACACACACACACACACACACACACACACACACACACACACACACACACACACAGGACCGTCCCCGTGCATCCCCTACTCTCCAAAGCGTCTGTGAGTTAAGCATTTGCCATGGGGCTAAGTCAATAGACGTAAGATACCTTGCTGCTGACGCCTTGTCAAGTCGGCCTCGGAAAATACGTTTCTAACCTCAAAAGGTATTTTCCTGGTTTAATGGAGGTTACATGAAAGACAGTTTAGAGAAATCACAGGTGTTGTTTAGAGAAACCACAGGTGTTGGTGAGATCCTGTTGTTTATGTGAAAGATCAACGCTCCAGGTCATCTCAGGGCTCTAAGCTGACCTTTTTTTACAAGGAGTAAGTGTGTGCCTTTGTTGAAAAATGTAGACGCACACAAAGACATTTAGGAGCACAATGAAAAAAGATTTGAGGTTGTAAAGCTAGAATCCTTGCTCACTGGTGCTCCTAAACTAAAATTCCAGTTACCACAACAAAATATTTGGGCGCATATGAAAGTAAAATGGTCGCAGTGTAGAACACCGCATTAGATAAGTATGTGTTAACATCCATCCATCCATTCATCCATCCATCCATTCATCCATTCATTCATCCATTCATTCATTAATGAATCTATCAATCCATTCATTCATTAATTCATCCATCCATCCATCCATCCATCATCCATCCCCATCCATCCATCATCAATTCATTAATTCATCCATCCATCCATCCATCCATCATCCATCCATCATCCATTCATCCATTCATCCATCCATCATCCATTCATCCATCATCATCATCCATTCATTCATCCATTCATTCATCCATCCATTCATCCATCATCCATCCATCATCCATTCATTCATCCGTTCATCCATCCATCCAATCCATCATCCACCCATTTATCCATCCATCCATCCATCATTCATCCATCATCCATCCATCAATCATCCATTCATCCATCCATCCGACATCCATCCATCATCCATTCATCCATTAATTCATCCATCCATCCATCCATCCATCCATCCATTCATTCATTCATTCATTCATTCATTCATTCATTCATTCATTCATCCATCCATTCATTCATTCATTCATCTATCCATCATCATCCATTCATTCATCCATTCTTCCATCCATCTATCCATCCATTCATTCATTCATCCATCCATCCATCCATCCATCCATCCATCCATCCATCCATCCATCCATCCATCCATCCTCCATCATCAATTCATTCATTCATCCATCCATCCATCCATCATCCATCCATCATCCATTCATCCATTCATCCATCCATCATCCATTCATCCATCATCATCATCCATTCATTCATCCATTCATTCATCCATCCATTCATCCATCATCCATCCATCATCCATTCATTCATCCGTTCATCCATCCATCCAATCCATCATCCACCCATTTATCCATCCATCCATCATTCATCCATCATCCATCCATCAATCATCCATTCATCCATCCATCCGACATCCATCCATCATCCATTCATCCATTCATCCATTCATCCATTAATTCATCCATCCATCCATCCATCCATTCATTCATTCATTCATTCATCCATCCATTCATTCATTCATTCATTCATCTATCCATCATCATCCATTCTTCCATCCATCCATCTATCATCCATCCATTCATTCATTCATTCATCCATCCATCCATCCATCCATCCATCCATCCATCCATCCATCCATCCATCCATCCATCAACATCCATTCATTCATCCATCAACATCCATTCATTCATCCATTCATCCATTAATTCATCCATTAATTCATCCATTCATCTATCCATCCATCCATCCATCCATCCATCATCCATCCATCATCCATCCATTCTCTTTAAGAAGTAGCTAAGTGATGTCTTAGCCTTCTCTTAATCTGAGATTGAAGAGCAGGGTGAGTGTTGATAGACTGAAGAAGGTAAATCTCTGTGTGTGCGTGTGTGTGTGTGTGTGTGTGTGTGTGTGTGTGTGTGTGTGTGTGTGTGTGTGTGTGTGTGTGTGTGTGTGTGTGTGTGTGTGTGTGGTGTGTGTGTGTGTGTGTGTGTGTGTGTGTGTGTGTGTGTGTGTGTGTGTGTGTGTGTGTGTGTGTGTGTTCAGTGCTCAGTTGGTACAGCATGGTGCTTGTAAGGCCAGGGTTGTGGGTTCGATTCCCAGAACCACCCAAAGTTAAAATGTACTGTGTGCACACTAGACTGTAAAATACTTTGCATAAAAGCATTTACTAGCAACATATTCAGTTGGCTACATTATTGTTTTGAACATTTTATAATCTACAACAACATCTTGTAATCTACAACAACGTCTTGTAATCTACAACAACGTCTTGTAATCTACAACAACGTCTTGTAATCTACAACAACATCTTGTAATCTACAACAACGTCTTGTAATCTACAACAACATCTTGTAATCTACAACAACGTCTTGTAATCTACAACAACGTCTTGTAATCTACAACAACGTCTTGTAATCTACAACAATATCTTGTAATCTACAACAACGTCTTGTAATCTACAACAACGTCTTGTAATCTACAACAACGTCTTGTAATCTACAACAACGTTGTGTAATCTACAACAACGTCTTGTAATCTACAACAACGTCTTGTAATCTACAACAGCATTTTATAATCTACAACAACGTCTTGTAATCTACAACAATATCTTGTAATCTACAACGTCTTGTAATCTACAACAACGTCTTGTAATCTACAACAACGTCTTGTAATCTACAGCAACGTCTTGTAATCTACAGCAACGTCTTGTAATCTACAGCAACGTCTTGTAATCTACAGCAACGTCTTGTAATCTACAACAACGTCTTGTAATCTACAACAACGTCTTGTAATCTACAGCAACGTCTTGTAATCTACAGCAACGTCTTGTAATCTACAGCAACGTCTTGTAATCTACAGCAACGTCTTGTAATCTACAACAGCGTCTTGTAATCTACAGCAACGTCTTGTAATTTACAACAGCGTCTTGTAATCTACAACAACGTTTTGTAATCTACAACAGCGTTTTATAATCTACAACAACGTCTTGTAATCTACAACAACGTCTTGTAATCTACAACAACGTCTTGTAATCTACAACAACGTCTTGTAATCTACAACAGCGTCTTGTAATCTACAACAGCGTCTTGTAATCTACAACAACGTCTTGTAATCTACAACACCATCTTGTAATCTACAACAACGTCTTGTATTCTACTCTCTATAAAGCGATGGGACTCAAACTTGGCTGTTTCACCTAGGCGTTGCTTTTTGTATTCCTCTTTGATAGTCTTGATCAAATGATTACAGACCATGTCCAACTTCCACTTCCTACTGAGATCTGTAGTCCTGTATAACTGGAGTGGGACACCTGGAGTGTGACAGTTGGAGTCTTGCTGAGGCAATTAACAGCTCAGGTGAAGTAATTACTAAATCCTTTCTCCTCCCCATATTGCCTGTCAGTGAAAAGGCAGTTATGTTTTATGTTTAAAGATAGTGTGTGGGGGATTCCTTCCTGATTGTGTTGTCGTGTATTTGCCCGCTGAATACACGGTACCATTGAAGCAGGATGACATGTTTTACCTCCCTTATTCTAAGAGTTACTGTGTAGATACAGGGCCATCAGAAAGTATTCACACCCCTTGACTTTTTCCACATTTTGTTGTGTAACAGCCTGAATTTAAAATGGATGACATGTAGATTTTTGTGTCTCTGGCCTACACACAATACCCCATAATGTCCAAGTGGAATTCTGTTTTTTTGCAATTTTTACAAATGAATAAAAAATTTAAATCTGAAATGTCTTGAGTCAAAAAATATTCAACTCTTTGTTATGTATGACAAGCCTAAATAAGATCTGGAGTAAACATTTGCTTAACAAGTCACATATTAAGTTGCATGGACTCACTCTGTGTGGAATAATAGTGTTTAACATGATTTTTGTAATGACTACTCATCTCTGTACCCTACACATACAATTATCTGTAAGGTCCCTCAGTCGAGCAGTGAATTTCAAACACAGATTCAACCACAAAGACAAGGGAGGTTTTTCAATGCCTCTCAAAGGCACCCATTGAGCATGGTGATGTTATTAATTAAACTTTGGATGGTGTATCAATACACCCAGTCACTACAAACATACAGGCGTCCTTCCTAACTCAGTTGCCGGAGAGGAAGGAAACTGCTCAGGGATTTCACCATGAGGCCAATTTTGACTTTAAAACAGTTCCAGAGTTTACTGGCTGTGGAGGATGGATTAACAACGTTGAAGTTACACCTCAATACTAACCTAAATGACAGAGTGAAAAGAAAGAAGCCTGTACAGAATACAAATATTCCAAAACATGCATCCTGTTTGCAACAAGGCACTAAAGAAATACTGCCGAAGATTTGGCAAAGCAATTCACTTTTTGTCCTGAATACAAAGTGTTATGTTTGGGGCAAATCCAATACAAAACATTTACCTTTTTTTCTCCCCAAATGGTAGTTACAGTCTTGTCCCATTGCTGCACTGCTTCTTGACACAATGCCCGCTTAACCCAGAAGCACCAATGTGTCAGAGGAAAAACTGTACACCCGGCGACCGTGTGTTGGACCCGGCCCACCACAGGAGTTGCTAGTGCACGATGGGTCAAGAACATCCCTGCCGGCCAAACCCTCCCCTAACCCAGACAACGCTGGGCCAATTGTGCGTCGCCCCATGGGTCTCCCGGTCACAGCCGGCTGAAACAGTGCATGGACTCAAACCAGGATCTTTAGCTTGCACTGCATTGCAGTGCCTTAGACCACTGCGCCAATTGGGAGGTATATTTTCAAGCATAGTGGTGGCTGCATCATGTTAGAGTATGCTTGTCATCTTTAAAAACTGGGGAGTATTTCAGGATAAAAAAATGAAACAGAATTGAGATAAGCACAGGCAAAATCCTAGAGGAATACCTGGTTCAGTCTGCTTTCCACCAGACACTGGGAGATTCATTCAACTTTCAGCAGGACAATAACCTAAAACACCAGTCCAAATTGATACTGGAGTTGCTTACCAAGGCGACATTGAATGTTCCTGAGCAGCCGAGTTACAGTTTTGACTTAAATCTACTTGAAATTCTATGGCAAGATATGAAAATGTCTGTTAAGTAATGATCAACAACCAATGTGACAGTGCTTGAAGAATTTAGAAAATAATAATGGGCAGATATTGTTCAATCCAGATGTGGAAATCTCTTAGAGACTTACCCAGGAAGACTCACAGCTTTAATCGCTACCAAAGGTGATACTAACATGTTTTGCCAGTATCTATTTCATTTTCACTACATTTGCAAACATTTCTAAAAACACGTTTTCACTTTGTCATTATGGGGTATTGTGTGTAGCTGGGTGATACAAAAAAACATATATTTAATCCATTTGTCACACCTGCTCCCCCTCCCTGACGCTCGAAGGTGCCAGGCTCCCCAGCATTACGCACTCCTGCCACCATCATTACGCACACCTGCCTTTCCCAGTCACGCGCATCAGCGATTATTGGACTCACCTGGACTCAATCACCTGTGTCATTACCTCCCCTATATCTGTCTGTTCCCAAGCTCTGTGCCCTGCTTCAGGATTAATGTTCGTCATTTTGTTACCTGGTTCTGACGCTGTTCCTGTCCTGTTCGATGTCTGTTCCACATTAAATGTTCAACTGTGTCGGTCCTTCCAGTGTCGGTCCTTACACATTCTGAATTCAGACTGTGACAACAAAATAAGTCAAGGGGTGTGAATACTTTCCGAAAGCTCTGTACATATTCAGTCAAGGCTTAATAAGACAAATCTGAGAAATTAGATCTTAAACACATTTAGTGTGACACATTTTTGTTATGTTGTAGACGTGTAATCCCATAGTTTGTTTCCTATATAATAAAATTGTGTAATGATTTAAATCAAAAGTTATAACAAATACCTGACAATGTTATATCAACTACATCCAGTCGATTGATGTTGAGCAGTCCTGTTGACTGTTTAATTACGACACGATCTTCCATGTTTTTTTTTCACGGTGATGGAGTAGCTCGCTACGCCTCTCCCTTCCCTGATTACTAACTAACCTCAGGGTTCACACTGTTTCCACTGGTTGTGTCACGCCCTGACCTGAGAGAGCCTTTTTTATGTCTCTATTTAGGTTTGGTCAGGGTGTGATTTGGGTGGGCATTCTATGTCCTTTTTTCTATGCTTTGTATTTCTTTGTTTTGGCCTGGTATGGCTCTCAATCAGGGACAGCTGTACATCGTTGTTGCTGATTGTGAGTCATACTTAGGCAGCCTGTTTTCCTTTGGGGTTTGTGGGTAGTTATTTTCTGTTTTGTACATTTTGTGACCTGACAGAACTGTTGGCTGTTAATTTTCTTGTTTGTTTGAAGTGTTTCTTATTATTAAAACATTAATATGAACACTCACCACGCTGCGCTTTGGTCCCCTTCTTCTACAGACGACAATCGTTGCAGGTTGCTACAGTGCTATCAACGTTTCAGTTGATGGCACCAGCACATGATTTGGTAGCACCAATTTTTGGTCACTATGCACCTATAATGACATGTCCGGTGTCCCATAATGACATGTCCTGTGTCCCATAAAGACCTGTCCTGTGTCCCATAAAGGCCTGTCCTGTGTCCCATTATTGACCTGTCCTGTGTCCCATAAAGACCTGTCCTGTGTCCCATTATTGACCTGTCCTGTGTCCCATAATGACCTGTCCTGTGTCCCATTATTGACCTGTCCTGTGTCCCATTATTGACCTGTCCTGTGTCCCATAATGACCTGTCCTGTGTCCCATAATGACCTGTCCTGTGTCCCATAAAGACCTGTCCTGTGTCCCATAATGACCTGTCCTGTGTCCCATAATGACCTGTCCTGTGTCCCATAAAGACATGTCCTGTGTCCCATTATTGACCTGTCCTGTGTCCCATAATGACCTGTCCTGTGTCCCATAAAGACCTGTCCTGTGTCCCATAAAGACCTGTCCTGTGTTTCTTTTTTTGCAGAGTTTTTTTTTAAACTAGGCAATTCATTTAAGAACACATTTTGGGGAACCCCTAGGTTATATTATTCACCACTAAATATGAGCATGTTGCTAGATAGCCATAATTGATTTATCTATCAGTAAATGTAATGTCTTAAGGCTAATTGATGTAGGCTTATTCACCGCAAATGGCGCTCTCTGCTCTGATCTCTTGGCTCTGCAGGCACATCTTTGCCTACTCCGGTTATAAAGTGGTGCCATGAACTCAATAGTAAGAGGTGAAGAAAAAAATGATGTACTCACTGAAAGCTGTGATTCTCCTCTCTGTAACTAGAACAACAGTAGCTGCTTTGAAAACTGTATTCTATAAGGGCACAAGGCGAGACCCAGATGCAGACACAGGAGGCAGATGGTTGGAGTCTTAGATGTTTATTAATGCAAAAAGGGGTAGGCAAGAGAATGGTCGAGTACAGGCAAAAAAGTCAAAACCAGTTCTGAGTCCAGTAGGTACCGAATGGCAGGCAGGCTCGAGGTCAGGACAGGCAGAATGGTCAGGCAGGCAGGAATGGAGTCCAGAAAACAGGCAAGTGTCAAACCCGGGAGGACTAGCAAAAGAGAATAGAAAAAAGAGTACGGGAAAAAATAGGCCGTTTGACTTGAAAAAGCATACAAGACGAACTGGCACAGAGAGACAGGAAACACAGGGATAAATACACTGGGGAAAATAAGCGACACCTGGAGGGGATGGAGACAATAACAAGTACAAGTGAAACAGATCAGGTTGTGACATATTCTTCCTGCAATTGCATTTTGAGCAACGGTCATATGCTTGTGCTTCTCAGAATACATCTTTCCCTGCTCTGTCCTTCTCAGAATGCATCTCTCCCTGCTCTGTGCTTCTCAGAATGCATCTCTCCCTGCTCTGTTCTTCTCAGAATACATCTCTCCCTGCTCTGTCCTTCTCAGAATACATCTCTCCCTGCTCTGTGCTTCTCAGAATGCATCTCTCCCTGCTCTGTGCTTCTCAGAATACATCTCTCCCTGCTCTGTGCTTCTCAGAATACATCTCTCCCTGCTCTGTCCTTCTCAGAATACATCTCTCCCTGCTCTGTGCTTCTCAGAATACATCTCTCTTTCCGGTGCGCACAGTAGGGAGATGCAGTGAGAATGGCTTGCTCAAACAGCAGCCGATAGCGAAATAGGGACAGGCAGATACTGTCATATGGTTTATTTTTGGTAAATTACATATTACTGTTTGAATAAATCATTATAATAAAAAAAAGCAAATTGTGAACCAAAAACTAATGTGACCAGCAAAAAACTATTTCAGCTTAGCGACCGGCCAAAAAAATGGCTGTCGCACTGCCAAGTCAAAGGCTCACAAATGCGGGTTGTTTTGGTTGCAGTTTCAAACACTGAACCTGTTGGGGCAGAAACTCTACACGGTCAAGACAAACATCAGATAGGTGCAGTACAGGAGAGCCAGGGACAAAGTGTTTAACCTGTGATGTGTGTGGAGCTTATTAAGTTCATACTACAACAAGATTGCATACAAGTCTTGTGGTTGTACAAAAAAATACAAAATGGAAATAAAAACCAGTATTGGTACTGTGTTATTCCTTATCAATAAACAAACAAAGACTAAACATCAAATATCCAACTAATTCCCCCAATTTGCCTCTTGGTCTTTATGTCAGTTAAAACCCTGAAGGAACCTTAGTTATTTCTTCCTTAAATATACTTCTTAGCATTACTGTCCGTTTTCAGATAATGTCCGGACAGTATTGGAAGGTTGGTAAATTATGTGACGGTGGCATCATTGTCCTGTCCTGATAATACGTCTGGAGATAGCCAGGGTGTATGGATTAGAGCCGCTCGACACAGCTGTCATGTCCCTGATGAGAGGGAGGGGGTCGCCAGGAGAGGAGAGGGGTCGCCAGGAGAGGAGAGAGGAGAGGAGTAGTCAGGAGAGGGGAGAGGAGAGGAGTAGTCAGGAGAGGAGAGAGGGGAGGAGTCGCCAGGAGAGGAGAGAGTAGAGGAGTAGTCAGGAGAGGGGAGAGGAGAGGAGTAGTCAGGAGAGGAGAGAGGGGAGGAGTAGTCAGGAGAGGAGAGAGGGGAGGAGTAGTCAGGAGAGGAGAGAGGGGAGGAGTAGTCAGGAGAGGAGAGAGGAGTCGCCAGGAGAGGAGAGGAGTAGTCAGGAGAGGAGCGAGGAGAGGAGTCGCCAGGAGAGGAGAGGAGTAGTCAGGAGAGGAGCGAGGAGAGGAGTCGCCAGGAGAGGAGAGGAGTAGTCAGGAGAGGAGAGAGGGGAGGAGTAGTCAGGAGAGGAGAGAGGAGTAGTCAGGAGAGGAGAAAGGAGAGGAGTCAGCCTGTCCCTCATAGCCCTGATGTGCGACGACAAGAAAAACAGATGGATACCACCTCCCCACCCCTGCCTCTGCCTCCACCCCTGCCTCTGTCTCCACCCCTGCCTCTGCCTCCACCCCTGCCTCTGCCTCCACCCCTGCCTCTGTCTCCACCCCTGCCTCTGTCTCCACCCCTGCCTCTATTTCCACCCCTGCCTCTGCCTCCACCCCTGCCTGTCTTCAGTAAGGCCTATACAGTGTATGGATTTTGCCTCATTTTCCATCAGTTGTTTTTCTGTGTGGAATACGATCGCTTCCCTCCGGAAGATAGTCGGATAAGAACGTCAGATGACAAAACGTCTCTTATTTTATGAAATTCTGTCTTCGTGGCTTAACGATGATGAAATAGTGGCGACTTGAATGAGTCATAAGGTTATAGGCCTAATTTATGCAGGAGCATGTTTTATTTTATTGGAAACACTTATCTCCCTCACTAGCTTTAAGCACCAGCTGTCAGATCAGCTCACAGATCACTGCACCTGTACATAGCCCATCTATAATTTAGCCCAAACAACTACCTCTTCCCCTACTGTATTTATTGATTTTATTTTGCTCCTTTGCACCCCATTAACTCTTTTTCTACTTTGCACTTTCTTCTACTACAAATCTACCATTCCAGTGTTTTACTTGCTATATTGTATTTACTTTGCCACCATGGACTTTTTTTGCCTTTACCTCCCTTATCTCACCTCATTTTGCTCACATTGTACATAGACTTATTTTTCTACGGTATTATTGACTGTATATTTGTTTTACTCCATGTATAACTCTGTGTTGTTGTATGTTGTCGAACTGCTTTGCTTTATCTTGGCCAGGTCGCAATTGTAAATGAGAACTTGTTCTCAACTTGCCTACCTGGTTAAATAAAGGTGAAATAAATTCAATTAAATTAAATTGACGTCCTGTAGAAATGCCAGGCAGGTGTTTACATGTACACACAGGAGTAACCTAAATGTATAAATTCAAGTTGGTGTTTCTATCACAGTGTGAGAGGTCAAAGGTCAAGTCTCATACGTTAATTCATCCAATACGCTATCTCAGGTGGCCTTGTCTTTTGTTCAAGGGACATGAATCTCTGTTTCAAGTGAGATTCTCCTTTTGCCATCACAACACAGCCAAAGTTATGTTTACATTAACTTATCCAGTGATTTTGTGTCGACATTTAGAAAGTCAAGTTTAAGGTTGAACTATTTTGTGTCGCCAAAAACAGCAAGAGGTAATTAATTACGTCACACCTCAAAAAAAAAAAATGGTGTTTCAATTACCCAATTTGGGCAAATTGTGTGTGTGTGTGTCTGTGTGTGTGTGTCTGTGTGTGTGTGTCGTGTGTGTGTGTGTGTGTGTGTGTGTGTGTGTGTGTGTGTGTGTGTGTGTGTGTGTGTGTGTGTGTGTGTGTGTGTGTGTGTGTGTGTGTGTGTGTGTGTGTGTGTGTGTTATTTAACCATTTAATCACGGCCTCTTTAAAAGAGAAGAGCAAAACGGCCAACGGCCACTTTATAAACACAGAGGGGGTGGAGGTAACATGTATCACTCAGCTGTTTACCCCCCCCCCCCAAAAAAAAAGCGGCGGGGTGTCCGCTTTGTTAAAAGTGGCCATGATTCAACGGGTTTCGGTGGTCATAAAATGCACGCGCACACACTATCTCATTGTAGGCTGGCAGTTAGCTGTCCCACGGTGTCTGTAATTACCTAGAACTCCATGCATTCCAGTTTAACCCACGTAACCAGGAGACAGACGCTTTTCTCTTTCTCTTTATCCCACGGAGCTAATCTGTACGAGTCAGCGAGCTGGCACAGCTAAGGGGGGCCGCCGAGAGCTGCAAGAGAGAAGGGTGAGGTGAGGGAGGGAGGGGGATTGTGGGAGGGGGGGGTCACTTGGCAGGTTCTGTTGTTCCCGGTGGCGGTGGCAGCAACAGGCCGACAGGCCCTGTCAACGGACGCACTCTCTGAGAGACTGTGCTTTTGTTTCAGGCAATTAGATGTTATCTGAGAGCGAATTAGAGCTCGTCGCTTTCACAACAAACACAACATGGTGCCCCAGAGCAGCGCGATACACACACACACACACACACACACACACACACACACACACACACACACACACACACACACACACACACACACACACACACACACACACACACACACACACACACACACACACACACACACACACACAAACACGGCTGGAGTGCATTATCACTCTGACTGCCGAACATGCCGTCCACACCATGAGCACAACGCAAGTTCACGGCCACGCAGCCTGCTTTACTGAGCCAAAACTGATCCTACGGTGCATTGTGCGATAAGATAAATCTATTTCAGTGGAGGATGTTTCATCATACATTTTCTTCTCAGTTACGTAACAAAGCTAATGAAACCAGCCTTGGGGTGGGGATAACATACACTGACCCAGTAACACGTTCTACACTAACAGAACATGTGGAAATATAGATTAACAAAAATATGTCAGCCTGATACCAAGCAATGCCAAGATAATGAGAACACGTCTGAGAAGATAAAATCTCTGAGTGATAATCTACTGCTACGTTCAAAACAACAATTAGGTCTAATGATATAGGCCTACTGTTTAACATCTAGTGGTATAGGCCTACTGTTTGACGTGTAGTGGTATAGGGCTACTGTTTAACGTCTAGTGATATAGGCCTACTGTTTAATGTCTAGTGATATAGTCCTACTGTTTAACATCTAGTGGTATAGGCCTACTGTTTAACGTCTAGTGATATAGTCCTTCTGTTTAACATCTATGAATTATAGTTCTACTGTTTAACGTCTAGTGATATAGTTCTACTGTTTAACATCTAGTGATATAGGCCTACTGTTTAACGTCTAGTGATATAGGCCTACTGTTTAATGTCTAGTGATATAGTCCTACTGTTTAACATCTAGTGATATAGTTCTACTGTTTAACGTCTAGTGATATAGTCCTACTGTTTAACGTCTAGTGGTATAGTCCTACTGTTTAACGTCTAGTGATATAGGCCTACTGTTTAACATCTAGTGATATAGGCCTACTGTTTAACGTCTAGTGATATAGTCCTTCTGTTTAACGTCTATGAATTATAGTTCTACTGTTTAACGTCTAGTGATATAGTCCTACTGTTTAATGTCTAGTGATATAGGTCTACTGTTTAACATCTAGTGATATAGTCCTACTGTTTAATGTCTAGTGATATAGGCCTACTGTTTAACGTCTAGTGATATAGGCCTACTGTTTAACGTCTAGTGGTATAGTCCTACTGTTTAACGTCTAGTGATATAGGCCTACTGTTTAACGTCTAGTGGTATAGTCCTACTGTTTAACGTCTAGTGATATAGGCCTACTGTTTAACATCTAGTGATATAGGCCTACTGTTTAACGTCTAGTGATATAGTCCTTCTGTTTAACGTCTATGAATTATAGTTCTACTGTTTAACGTCTAGTGATATAGTCCTACTGTTTAACATCTAGTGATATAGGTCTACTGTTTAACGTCTAGTGATATAGTCCTACTGTTTAACGTCTAGTGATATAGTTCTACTGTTTAATGTCTAGTGATATAGGCCTACTGTTTAACGTCTAGTGATATAGTCCTACTGTTTAACGTCTAGTGATATAGTCCTACTGTTTAACGTCTAGTGGTATAGTCCTACTGTTTAACGTCTAATGATATAGTCCTACTGTTTAACGTCTATGTATTATAGTCCTACTGTTTAACGTCTAGTGGTAGAGTCCTAATGTTTAACGTCTAATGATATAGTCCTACTGTTTAACGTCTAGTGATATAGGCCTACTGCTTAACATCTAGTGATATAGGCCTACTGCATAACATCTAGTGATATAGGTCTACTGTTTAACGTCTAGTGATATAGTCCTACTGTTTAACATCTAGTGATATAGGCCTACTGTTTAACGTCTAATGGTATAGTCCTACTGTTTAACGTCTAATGATATAGGCCTACTGCTTAACGTCTAATGATATAGGCCTACTGCTTAACGTCTAATGATATAGGCCTACTGTTTAACGTCTAGTGATATAGGCCTACTGTTTAACATCTAATGATATAGGCCTACTGTTTAACGTCTATGTATTATAGTCCTACTTTTTAACATCTAGTGATATAGGCCTACTGTTTAACGTCTAGTGATATAGTCCTACTGTTAACGTCTAATGGTATAGGTCTACTGTTTAACGTCTATGTATTATAGTCCTACTATTTAACGTCTAAAGATATAGTTCTACTTTTATACTTCAATAATGAATCTTACTACTAGATATATGATAAACCCTAATACTGGATATATAATGAAACGTACTACTAGATATACAGTAAACAAACTTTACTACTAGATATACAGTAAACACACTTTACTACTTGATATACAGTAAACAAACTTTACTAGTAGATATACAGTAAAGAAACTTTACTACTTGATATACAGTAAACAAACTTTACTACTAGATATACAGTAAACAAACTTTACTACTAGATATACAGTAAACACACTTTACTACTAGATATACAGTAAACACACTTTACTACTTGATATACAGTAAACAAACTTTACTACTAGATATACAGTAAACAAACTTTACTACTTGATATACAGTAAACACACTTTACTACTAGATATAAAGTAAACAAACTTTACTACTAGATATACAGTAAACACACTTTACTACTATATATACAGTAAACACACTTTACTACTAGATATACAGTAAACACACTTTACTACTAGATATACAGTAAACAAACCTTAATACTTGATATACAGCAAACAAACCTTACTACTAGATATACAATAAAGAAACTTTACTACTTGATATACAGTAAACAAACTTTACTACTAGATATACAGTAAACAAACCGTACTACTAGATATACAGTAAACAAACTTTACTACTAGATATGCAGTAAACAAACTTTACTACTAGATATACAGTAAACAAACCTTACTACTAGATATACAGTAAACAAACTTTACTACTAGATATACAGTAAACAAACTTTACTTCTTGATATACAGTAAACACACTTTACTTTTAGATATACAGTAAACAAACGTTACTATTAGATATATAATATATAATAAACCTTAATACTGGATATATAATAAACCTTAATACTGGATATTTAATAAACCTTAATACTGGATATGTAATTAACTTTACTACTAGATATATAATAAACCTTAATACTGGATATGTAATTAATTTTACTATTAGATATATAATAAACCTTAATACTGGATATGTAATTAACTTTACTACTAGATATATAATAAACCTTAATACTGGATATGTAATTAACTTTACAACTAGATATATAATAAACCTTAATACTGGATATGTAATTAACCTTACTACTGGATATATAATAAACCATACTACTAATTGTACAATAAACTTTACTACTAGATATATAATAAACCTTATGATCAACAATGTTTCAGAGTGCAGGGGCTCTGTGGACTCCACCTGTGGACTCTGCCCGTGGACTATGCCCTGCCTGCCACACCAACAGCATCTGCCAAATGCCTCAATGCCAAACCTCCAACCTGCTCCATCCCTCACCCCCCTGCTCTACCCCGCACCTTCCTGCTCCCCCTGCACCACCCTTTTCCTTACCCTTTTCCTTCCTTCAGACTGTGTTGCCCGGGATCCCCCGCAACCCCCTCCCCCACTGACTAGCCATCCTTCATGTGGACGGGCGTGGGCAGAGGGAGCGGGCAACAGGGGCCGAGGCCTGGCCTCTTTGTGGCGGAGCAGGGAGTGGGAGTGGGAGAGGGCAGGTAGGTCAGCACGACCCCCAGGAGGAGCACTCCGTACCGACCGCCTAGCTGGAACCTAGTGGGCCCTAGAACCAGCCAGGCCCATGCAGCCAGCCAACTCACTAACTCACTAACTCACTCAATCACTCACTAACTAACTGCTAGGCCTATCCATCACCGTCATCCAGGCATGTTATGTTGAGGAGAACAGCACAAGTGGAATCTACAGAACTAACCATGCAAATAAATAGAGATTCTATGTTCTGATACACAAGCTTATCAATATAAACTTAGATAATGCTGGGTAGTCGTTTACCACCAAATTATAAATCAGTCAAAAAGCACAAAAAAAAGCACAAATGGTTTTGCCATTTCAAAGTGCAATCAACTTTGCACTACATCAATATACAATACCAGCCAAAAGTTTGGACACACCTACTCATTGAAGTTTTTTTTTTTTACTATTTTCTGCATTGTAGAATAATAGTGAAGCCCTCAAAAGTATGAAATAATACATATGGAATCATGTAGTAACCAAAAAAGTGTTAAACATTCTAAAGTAGCCACCCTTTGTCTTGATGACAGCTTTGCACACTCTTGGCATTCTCTCAACCAGCTTCACCTGGAATACTTTTCCAACAGTCTTGAAGGAGTTCCCACATATGCTGAGCACTTGTTGGCTGCTTTTCCTTCACTCTGCGGTCCAACTCATCCCAAACCATCTCAATTGGGTTGAGGTAGAGTGATTGTCGAGGCCAGGTCATCTGATGCAGCACTCCATCTCTCTCCTTGGTCAAATAGCCCTTACACAGCCTTGTGGTGTGTTTTGGGTCATTGTCCTTTTGAAAAAACAAATGATAGTTCCACTAAGCGCAAACCAGATGGAATGGCACATCGCTGCAGAATGCTGTGGTAGCCATGCTGGTTAAGTGTGCCTTGAATTCTAAATAAATCACAGACAGTGTCATCAGCAAAGCACCCCCACACACCACAACACCACCTCCTCCATGCTTCATGGTGGAAACCACACATGCCTAGATAAACAGTTCAACTACTCTGCGTCTCACAAAGACACGGCGGTTGTAACCAAAAATCTCAAATTTGGTCTCATCAGACCAAAGGACAGATTTCCACTGGTCTAATGTCCATTGCTCGTGTTTCTTGGCCAAAGCAAGTCTCTTCTTCTTATTGGTGTCCTTTAGTAGTGGTTTCTTTGCAGTAATTTGACCATGAAGGACGGAATCACACAGTCTCCTCTGAACAGTTGACGTTGAGATGTGTCTGTTACTTGAACTCTGTGAAGCATTTATTTTGGCTGTAATTTCTGAGGCTGGTAACTCTAATGAACTTCTCCTCTGCAGCAGAGGTAACTCTGGGTCTTCCTTTCCTGTGGTGGTCCTCATGAGAGCTAGTTTCATCATAGCGCTTGATGGTTTTTGCAACTGCGCTATGATGAAACTTTCAAAGTTCTTGAAATGTTTTCTATTGACTGACCTTCATGTCTTAAATTAATGATGGACTGTTATTTCTCTTTGCTTATTTGAGCTGTTCTTGGCGTAATATGGACTTGGTATTTTACCAAATAGGACTATCTTCTGTATACCCCCCCCACCTTTTCACAACACAACTGATTGACTCAAACGCATTAAGAAGGAAAGAAATTCCACAAATTAACTTTTAACAAGGCACACCTGTTAATTGAAATGCATTCCAGGTGACTACCTCATGAAACTGGTTGAGAGAATTCCAAGAGTGTGCAAAGCTGTCATCAAGGCAAAGGGTGGCTACGTTGAAGAATCTCAAATATAAAATATTTGTTTAACACTTTTTTGTTTACTACATTATTTCATATGTGTTATTTCATAGTTTTGATGTCTTCACTACTATTCTACAATGTAGAAAATAGTAAAATATAAAGAAAAACTTGAATGAGTAGGTGTGTCCAAACATTTGATTGGTTCTGTACATACAACACCCGTCCTGTAAATGATCTCTCTGCTTTAGATATAGCAAATATACAGAAGACCCGAACTGCATATTGGAGTGAAATGCATGCGCCAAGCCGAGACTCTAGACTGAATTTGCATTCAAATACATTTGCACAAAGGAGATGGGGGTTATTCATGATTCAATAGGGTTGTACTGTTTCCCTTACCGTATTGAAACAACCAGTATGATAGCACAGGTAGCCTAGGTACACTCAGTATCAGTCAAATTACAGTTTAAACACATCAGAGACTAATCTCTATTCCCGGATATACTGTAGAGTAATCCTAGTTGTGTTATAAATTATATTATATTATAAATAAAATACATTTCAATGAATATTCTCCATTCAGCATTTTTTTTCTAGTCTAAAGAAAAAGAACAGTGCTCTCTACAAAGAGAACAATTACACAAGATTCAAAAAAGTGAGCCATTTTCTAAAAATGTAATTATCTGTCGAGTAGAGGAGTCATTTCTCCACATTGACAAATACATATAAATAAAGCAAGCGAAATAAATAAAAACTGTAGCTAGGTTTACTTCGGCGGCGATACCTACCCCTTCCTGCACCTTTCACAGCCATCTTTGGGCTTTAGAAAAATGACTAACTTT
This sequence comes from Salmo salar, assembly GCF_965601325.2. Classification (NCBI taxonomy): domain Eukaryota; kingdom Metazoa; phylum Chordata; class Actinopteri; order Salmoniformes; family Salmonidae; genus Salmo; species Salmo salar. The sequence continues at coordinate 22,407,357 of NC_138305.1, forward strand.
TGTTGATGTATGAATCGGGCAGGGAGACTATTTATCAGCGGGCCCTCTGCAGGCGCCTGCTTCGGTCCCTCCAGTCAGAGGCCGCGTCGCTCCCGTTTGACTGATTAATTAGCCAATCACAGGACATTTTTCACCTGCAGGAAGGTTTACTCCAGCTAATGCTGTGTTGGAACCACTGGAGTCGTTGGAGCCTCGTCGGCTGTTTCAGCCGTGGTGGTGGTGGTGTCCAGGCTGGGGGCTGGTACCTGGGGTTGGGAGCCGAGGGTGGGGGCCAGGAGAAGGGGCTAGAGGGGCAGGGGAGATAAATCAACCAGGCTGGTCCTCCATGTGTCTCCCCTAACTAAACCCCTTGAGGAGGGGGACAGAGAGGAAAAAGGCTGGGGGTGACAGAGGAGGGAGGCTGGGGGGTGGAGGAGGGGGTGGCTAGGGGCACTGCTCGCCTGCCGATAAGCATGATGGGGAGCGAGAGACTGGGGAGATGGAGAGGGGGAAATATAAGGAGCCACAGCAGCGCTGCCAAAGCACCTTCATTTAGAAGTGGCTGGACTCTCTGATACCAGCAGCAAGAGCCTGTCATTTGTCTTCTTGTGAGTAATTGTGTCATGGACCAGAGGAGGGGGACAGGAGGAAAAAGGGCTAACAGGAGGAGGCAAAGGGGAGAGGCTGTGAGGAGAAGGGGGAGGAAGGAAAAGAGGAGGAGGAAAGGAGGAGGCAGGCAGAAAAGGGGGGCACCGGGAGAAAGGGAGAGGTGGGAGGAGAAGGGGGAGGCAGGGAGAAGGAGGAGGCAGAGAGAAGGGGGAGAGGCGGGAGGAGAAGGGGGAGGCAGGGAGAAAGGGGAGAGGTGGGAGGAGGATAACCCATGTAACATCACCAGCTGGGCTAGTTCATGACTTTCACAGAGAATATGTTCAGGTACCTGGAGGTAGCTGCTGGCGTTATGGTGGGGTGGCTGTGTAGGTGACAAGGTGATGCCTGTATCATCTACAGTGCCTTGCAAAAGTATTCACCTTCCTTGACGTTTTTCCTATTTTGTTGCATTACAACCTGTAATTTAAATGGATATTGATTTGGATTTCATGTAATGGACATACACAAAATTGTCAAAACTGGTGAATAAAAAAGAAAAGAAAAACTTGTTTCAAAAAGTTTTAAAATTTTAAACGGAAAAGTGGTACATGCATATGTATTCACCCCCTATTCACCCCCTATGAAGCCCTCAATAAGCCCCTAAATAAGCCCCTAAATATAATCCATTATTAAAACATTTAAAGAATATGGCACCACAACAAACCTTCCAAGAGAGGGCCGCCCACCAAAACTCACGGACCAGGCAAGCAGGGCATTGATCAGAGAGGCAACAAAGAGACCAAAGATAACCCTGAAGGAGCTGCAAAGCTCAACAGCGGAGATTGGAGTATCTGTCCATAGGACCACTTTAAGCTGTACAGTCCACAGAGCTGGGCTTTATGGAAGAGTGGCCAGAAAAAAGCCATTGCTTAAAAAACTAAATAAGCAAACACGTTTGGTGTTTGCCAAAAGGCATGTGGGAGAGTCCCCAAACATATGGAAGAAGGTACTCTGGTCAGATGAGACTAAAATTAAGCTTTTTGGCCATCAAGGAAAACGCTATGTCTGGCACAAACCCAACACCTCTCATCACCCCGAGAACACCATCCCCACAGTGAATCATGGTGGTGGCAGCATCATGCTGTGGGGATGTTTTCTATCGGCAGGGACTGGGAAACTGGTCAGAACTGAAGGAATGATGGGTGGCTCTAAATACAGGGAAATTCTTGAGGGAAACCTGTTTCAGTCTTCCAGAGATTTGAGAGTGGGAAGGAGGTTCACCTTCCAGCAAGACAATGACCCAAAACATACTGCTAAAGCAACACTTGAGTGGTTTAAAGGGAAACATTTAAATGTCTTGGAATGGCCTGGTCAAAGCCCAGACCTCAATCCAATTGAGAATTTGTGGTATGACTTAAAGATTGCTGTACACCAGCAGGACCCATCCAACTTGAAGGAGCTGGAGCAGTTTTGCCTTGAAGAATGGGAAAAAATCCCAGTGGCTAGATGTGCCAAGCTTATAGAGATATACCCCTAGAGACTTGAAGCTGTAATTGCTGCAAAAGGTGGCTCTACAAAGTATTGAATAGTTATTTCAGTATAAAAAATATTTTGCATCTTCAAAGTGGTAGGCATGTTGTGTAAATCAAATGATACAAACCCCCCAAAATCTATTTTAATTCCAGGTTGTAAGGCAACAAAATAGGAAAAATGCCAAGGGGGGTGAATACTGTCGCAAGTCACTTTAACTATGGTACTATACACTGAGTGTACCAAACATTAGGAACACTTGCTCTTTTCAGGACATAGACTGACCAGGTAAATCCAGGTGAAAGCTATGATCCCTTATTGTCACTTGTCACCTGTTACATCCAGTTCAGTCAGTGTAGATGAAGTCTTTGAAGCCTTGAGAGAATAGAGACATGGATTGTGTATACGTGCCATTTAGACAAAAGATTTAAGTCCCTTTGAACGGTGTATGGTAGCCAGGGACACCGGGATAAGTGTGTCAAGATGCCCTAACGAATTGAGGCTATTCCTGATGTTTTGTGCACTCAGTGTATATTACCGTGTAGATCTAGTCAGTGATATGACATTAGACTTTTTCATTATATCACAACATTGAATAAGTAGGTATTGATCCCATAACACTAGGAGAGTTGAATAAGTAGGTATTAATCCCATGACACTAGGAGAGTTAAATAAGTAGATACTGATCCCATGACACTAGGAGAGTTGAATAAGTAGGTATTGATCCCATGACACTAGGAGAGTTAAATAAGTAGGTAGTGATCCCATGACAGTAGGAGAGTTGAATAAGTAGGTAGTGATCCCATGAAACTAGGAGAGTTGAATAAGTAGGTATTAATCCCATAACACTAGGAGAGTTGAATAAGTAGGTAGTGATCCCATGAAACTAGGAGAGTTGAATAAGTAGGTATTGATCCCATGACAGTAGGAGAGTTGAATAAGTAGGTAGTGATCCCATGAAACTAGGAGAGTTGAATAAGTAGGTAGTGATCCCATGACACTAGGAGAGTTGAATAAGTAGGTAGTGATCCCATGACACTAGGAGAGTTGAATAAGTAGGTAGTGATCCCATGACACTAGGAGAGTTGAATAAGTAGGTATTGATCCCATGACAGTAGGAGAGTTGAATAAGTAGGTAGTGATCCCATGACACTAGGAGAGTTGAATAAGTAGGTATTGATCCCATGACAGTAGGAGAGTTGCTGACACGGCAGAAATAAAAATAGCACTTGATATATGTGGGACTTATTTACCATGTGACAAGTTCTGATTCGTTTTTAGTTTCCTTAAATAACTTAATCACTGTCTGAGAATCTTTAGACTGGTACATTTTGTATACAGGCAAAGTGTTTAAACATAGTTTAGTTAGTGAAAAAGTGGCTGATAGATCATGTTGAACCTTTCCCTTGATTGACCGTTAATGTCACGGCTGTCGTAGGAATGAGCGGACCAAAGTGCAGCATGTGTGTCGTTCCACATTTTATTTTACACTGTGAAACTATGCAATACATAAACAAACTGATTGACAAAAACAACAAACCGTGACGCAGAGGTGAAACATACACTGACTCAAAGATAATCTCCCACAAACCCAGGTGGGACAAACACCAACTTAAACAGAGATGATACCAACTTAAACAAAGCCATTTTGGGTTTACAAAGCCATTTTGGGTTTACTACCTTTTTATTTGGGCATTTTTATTCTTCAGAAATGTGGTGGGTACTCTCTTCCTTCGCTGGACTTTATCCTGCTAACTGTTCCAAATGTCCGAACTGAATTTGGTAAAAGGGCTTTTATGTACTCTGCGCCATCGTCTTGGAACGCCTTACAAAATACTTTTAAACTGGAAGAACTTGTCCCGATTGGTATTTTTAAATCACTGATGAATGATCTTGAGATTGATTCCCTGACCTGTCAATGTTTTTAATTTGCTGTTTTTGATTTTGTTATACTCTTGTGAATTCTATGGTTTTTACTAGATTACTTGTAGTTTTTCATGTTGTTTGTCTGTAATTTTTGTAATGACTTGGTGCTGCCTTTCTTGGCCAGGACGCTCTTGAAAAAGAGATTTTAAATCTCAATCAAATCAAATCAAATCAAATCAAATTTATTTTTATATAGCCCTTCGTACATCAGCTGATATTCTCAAAGTGCTGTACAGAAACCCAGCCTAAAACCCCAAACAGCAAGCAAAGCATGTGAAAGAAGCACGGTGGCTAGGAAAAACTCCCTAGGAAAAACTCCCTAGAAAGGCCAAAAACCTAGGAAGAAACCTAGAGAGGAACCAGGCTATGAGGGGTGGCCAGTCCTCTTCTGGCTGTGCAGGGTGGATATTAAAACAGAACATGGTCAAAATGTTAAAATGTTAAAATGTTCATAAATGACCAGCATGGTCAAATAATAATAATCATAGTAGTTGTCGAGGGTGCAACAAGCACGTCCGGTGAACAGGTCAGGGTTCCATAGCCGCAGGCAGAACAGTTGAAACTGGAGCAGCAGCACGGCCAGGTGGACTGGGGACAGCAAGGAGTCATCATACCAGGTAGTCCTGAGGCATGGTCCTAGGGCTCAGGTCCTCCGAGAGAAAGACAGAAAGAGAGAAAGAGAGAATTAGAGAGAGCATATTTAAATACACACAGGACACCGGATAAGACAAGAGAAATACTCCAGATGTAACAGACTGACCCTAGCCCCCCGACACATAAACTACTGCAGCATAAATACTGGAGGCTGAGACAGGAGGGATCAGAAGACACTGTGGCCCCATCCGATGATACCCCCGGACAGGGCCAAACAGGCAGGATATAACCCCACCCACTTTGCCAAAGCACAGCCCCCACACCACTAGAGGGATGTCTCCAACCACCAACTTACCGTCCTAAGACAAGGCCGAGTATAGCCCACAACGATCTCCGCCATGGCACAACCCAAGGGGGGGGGGGGGGGGGGGGGGGCGCCAACCCAGACAGGAAGACCACGTCAGTGACTCAACCCACTCAAGTGACGCACCCCTCCCATGGACGGCATGGAAGAACACCAGTAGGCCAGTGACTCAGCCTCTGTAAAAGGGTTAGAGGCAGAGAATCCCAGTGGAAAGAGGGGAACCGGCAAGGCAGAGACAGCAAGGGCGGTTCGTTGCTCCAGCCTTTCCGTTCACCTTCACACTCCTGGGCCAGACTATACTTAATCATAGGACCTACTGAAGAGATAAGTCTTCAGTAAAGACTTAAAGGTTGAGACTGAGTCTGCGTCTCTCACATTGGTAGGCAGACCATTCCATAAAAATGGAGCTCTATAGGAGAAAGCCCTACCTCCAGCCGTTTGCTTAGAAATTCTAGGGACAATTAGGAGGCCTGCGTCTTGTGACCGTAGCGTACGTGTAGGTATGTACGGCAGGACCAAATCGGAAAGATAGGTAGGAGCAAGCCCATGTAATGCTTTGTAGGTTAGCAGTAAAACCTTGAAATCAGCCCTTGCCTTAACAGGAAGCCAGTGTAGGGAGGCTAACACTGGAGTAATATGATCAAATTTTTTGGTTCTAGTCAGGATTCTAGCAGCCGTATTTAGCACTAACTGAAGTTTATTTAGTGCTTTATCCGGGTAGCCGGAAAGTAGAGCATTGCAGTAGTCCAGCCTAGAAGTAACAAAAGCATGGATTAATTTTTCTGCGTCATTTTTGGACAGAAAATTTCTGATTTTTGCAATGTTACGTAGATGGAAAAAAGCTGTCCTTGAAACAGTCTTGATATGTTCTTCAAAAGAGAGATCAGGGTCCAGAGTAACGCCGAGGTCCTTCACAGTTTTATTTGAGACGACTGTACAACCATCCAGATTAATTGTCAGATTCAACAGAAGATCTCTTTGTTTCTTGGGACCTAGAACAAGCATCTCTGTTTTGTCCGAGTTTAAAAGTAGAAAGTTTGCAGCCATCCACTTCTTTATGTCTGAAACACAGGCTTCTAGCGAGGGCAATTTTGGGGCTTCACCATGTTTCATTGAAATGTACAGCTGTGTGTCGTCTGCATAGCAGTGAAATTTAACATTATGTTTTCGAATGACATCCCCAAGAGGTAAAATATATAGTGAAAACAATAGTGGTCCTAAAACGGAACCTTGAGGAACACCGAAATTTACAATTGATTTGTCAATGAGCCCTTCTTGGTCAATAAAGGTTAAATAAAAAAAAATAAAAAAAATATATGACCTCCAATTAGAGACAACGATGACCAGATGCCTCTAATTGGAGATCACCCCAAACAAAGCCCAACATAGAAACACAAAACTAGAACAACCCAACATAGAAATAAAAAACTAGAACATAACAACATAGAAAAACTAAACTAGAAAAAAACCCTGTCATGCCCTGACCTACTCTACCATAGAAAATAACAGCTTACTATGGTCAGGACGTGACAGTACCCCCCCCCCCCCCCCAAAAAGGTGCAGACTCCGAATGCATCTAAAACATTGTTTTTTTAAATGGGGGGGTAGGGAAGGTGACAAGTGTCTATGGCGGCTCTGGTGCAGTACACAGAACCCTATCATCCAGCGGATCCTCCAGCAGAGGAGGTGGCTCCGGTTCGGGGCGTAACCCCCGCTCCGCCCGCTGATCCCTCTGCTTCAGTACCACCGGACCGTGGATCGTCGGAGGAGGAACCGGACTGTAGATCATCGTCGGAGGCTCTGTACTGCAGACCGCCCCGGAGGTTCCGGACCGCAGGCCGTCTCAGGAGGTTCCAGACTGCAGGCCGTCTCAGGAGGTTCCAGACTGCAGGCCGTCTCAGGAGGTTCCGGACTGCAGGCCGTCTCAGGAGGTTCCGGACTGCAGGCCGTCTCAGGAGGTTCCGGACTGCAGGCCGTCTCAGGAGGTTCCGGACTGCAGGCCGTCGCTACAGGCTCCATGCCATGGATCATCACTGCAGGCTCCTTACCATGGATCACCACTGGAGGCTTTGTGCCATGGATCACCACTGGAGGCTTTGTGCCATGGATCATCACTGGAGGCTCCGGGCCATGGATCATCACTGGAGGCTTCGTGCCATGGATCATCTCTACAGGCTCCGGGCCATGGATCATCCCTACAGGCTTCTTGCCATGGATTATCCTTACAGGCTCCAGGCCATGGATCATCACTGGAGGCTTCGTACGTGGAACTGGAACAGGTCTCACCGGACTAGGGAACGTCGCTGGAGGCTCCGGACTAGGGAACGTCGCTGGAGGCTCCGGACTAGGGAACATCACTGGAGGCCGGGTACGCAGAGCAGGCACAGGGTATACTGGGCCGTGGAGGCGCACTGGAGGTCTGGAGCTTATGGCTGGCACAACCCGTCCTGGCTGGATGCTTACTTTAGTCCGGCAAGGGCGGGTCGCTGGCACAGGAAGAACTGGGCTGCGGAGGCGCACTGGCGACACAGTGCGTAGAACTGGCGCAGGATATACTGGGCCTTGGAGGCGCACTGGAGGTCTGGAGCTTATGACTGGCACAACCCGTCCTGGCTGGATACACCCCGTAGCCCGGCAAGCGCGGGGCGTTGGAACAGGCCGCACTGGTTTGTGCTGGCGAACTGGGGGTACCGTGCGTAGAGCTGGCACAGGATAACCTGGGCCGAAAAGAGACACACCGGAGACCAGGAACACTGAGCCAGCACAATCCTTCCTGGCTGAATGCCAACTCTAGCACGGCCACTGCGGGGAGCTTGCACAGAGCACACCGGGCTGTGGCTGCGCACTGGAGACACCGTGCGCATTACCGCATAACCCGGTGCCTGACCAGTCCTATTCTCCCCACGGTAAGCACGGGGAGTTGGCTCAGGTCTCCACCCTGACTCTGCCAATCTCCCCGTGTGCCCCCCCCCCAAAAAAAAATGTTTTGGGGCTGCCTCTTGTGCTTGCCTCATTGCCGGGCTACTTCCTCTTCTCGTTGCCACTCTGCTCTCGCTGCCTCCACCTGTTCCCATGGGAGGCGATCCCATCCAGACTGGATCTCCTCCCACGTCCAGGATCCCTTGCCGTTCAGAATGTCCTCCCAGGTCCACTCCTGATCACGTTGCTTGGTCCTTTTTAGGTGGGAGATTCTGTCACGGCTGTCGTAGGAATGAGCGGACCAAAGTGAAGCGTGTCTGTCGTTCCACATTTTATTTACACTGTGAAACTATGCAATACATAAATAAACAGAATGACAAAAACAACAAACCGTGACGCAGAGGTGAAACATACACTGACTCAAAGATAATCTCCCACAAACCCAGGTGGGACAAACACCAACTTAAATATGACCTCCAATTAGAGACAACGATGACCAGCTGCCTCTAATTGGAGATCACCCCAAACAAAGCCCAACATAGAAATACAAAACTAAAACAACCCAACATAGAAATACAAAACTAGAACATAGCAACATAGAACAACTAAACTAGAAAACCCGTGACAATTGACGTGACAATTGACCCCATCTCTATCCCCTTTCTCTCTCTATCCCACCTCTCAATTCCCCTCTCTCTATCCCCCTCTCTCTCTCTATCCCCCTCTCATCCCCCTCTCTCAACCCCCTCTCTCTACCCCCCTTTCTCTCTCTATCCCCCATCTCTATCTCCCATCTCTATCCCCCTTTCTCTCTATATCCCCATGTCTATCCCCCTTTCTCTCTCTATCCCCCTCTCAATACCCCTCTCAATCCCCCTCTCAATCCCCCTCTCAAACCCCCTCTCAAACCTCTTTCTCAATCCCCCTCTCTCAATCTCTCTCTCTATCCCCCTCTCTCTATCCCCTTTCTCTCTCCCACCCATTTCTCTTGCTCTATCTCTCCCTCCTACCCCTCTCTCTGCATATCTCTCTCGTTCTCTCTCTTTGGGACCCTCCCTGTGTTCCCGGCCCGCCTCCCACCAAGGGAGAGAAGAGAGAGGGAGCAGGAAGAGGACTGATAGCCGGCCAGGCCGCTCCTCAGCAGAAGGAGTCTTATCTATAGGCTGCACAAGGCACACAACGCACCCTCCTTCCTGGAGCTCTGTGGAGGAGGAGGTTAGCTATGTTTACCGACCCTCGTCCACCACTCCTCCTTCCTGAGGTGTTCATCTTCCTCTCTTTCTTCATGTGTGTCTTCCTCACCGTGTCTTTCAGACTGTAAGGGAGGATGTGTTCTGCTCTATTTGGGGCCTTGGTCTGTGTCTCATCCTGAAAGTTTTCTGCAGCCTCAGATCCTCACTGAAATGACTGGAACTTCTAACAAGGTGGGAGTTAGCAACACAACACAACAGAGCTGCAGGTGAGGTGCCATTAGGACAAAACTTTCCAACTTCAAAACCCAGAAAAAAAATCTATACTGTCTGTAACTGGACAATAACAATGGTCTCCCTCCTCTCTGGTTTACCGATAGACCGGGGCTATAGAGCTGATGGGGTCCAACTACATGGGCTCTAGCAGGGATTGGGGATGATGGTTAGCCTAGGGGGTACTTTCAAACTGCCTGTGAAATCACTCTCAGGAGAGGGATGGAGGGGAAAGAGAGACGGGATGGAGGGGAGAGGGGGAAAGAGAGAAGGAAGGGAAAGTGGTGACTTGGTGTGTGGCTCTTCTCTCACTATGCCTGGGGACCTCCATTAGGCTCATCTCTGATACTACGGGGGGGGGGGGGGGGGGGAACTGCTGCGCTGAGCATACAGGAACCTGGACACCGACAGACACTCAAATATTTCACTAATCCAGTTAGTATTTTAAGAACCATAAATATCCCACATAACATCTACCACACTGTTTGGATTGATCATATTTACAATAAAACATCAAACGGTATTTCATGGTTTAAAAAGATAATGATTTCAGAGTTTTTGCCAATGGATCAATAAGTCCTCCAAACAATGCCTTTACTCCCCCGTCCTGTATGGAACAGTATTGACTATAATCTGTGTTCTGGTTGGTCGAGGACAGAGACTAATGACCAGTGGAATGCAGGCTTTAATCCCATGTGGCCTAACCAAGAAGTATATGTGAATCTTGCAATATTCCTGAATTACTTAAATTAATAACGAGCTGCATGAGCAAAGAGCAAAAAACACAGGGGAGATGCATCCCAAATGGCATCCTATTCCCTAAGGGGCTCTGGCCAATAGTAGTGGACTATGTAGGGAATAGGGTGCAATTTGAGATGCAGATCCATGATAATGTAAATGCTGTATGCAGATGAATAAATTCGCCTAAAGGAGTGAAGCTGACTCCAGAGCCATGGGCAACGGCATTTGTAGCCAAATATCAGAGGACGACAACGTTGTGTTTATAACTCCATATTACATTTTGTTTATAACTCCATAATACATTGTGTTTATAACTCCATATTACATTGTGTTTATAACTCCATAATACATTGTGTTTATAACTCCATATTACATTGTGTTTATAACTCCATAATACATTGTGTTTATAATTACATTGTGTTTATAACTCCATATTACATTGTGTTTATAACTCCATAATACATTGTGTTTATAACTCCATATTACATTGTGTTTATAATTACATTGTGTTTATAACTCCATATTACATTGTGTTTATAACTCCATAATACATTGTGTTTATAATTACATTGTGTTTATAACTCCATATTACATTGTGTTTGCCTCTCGATTTCTAGACATGATACTTACTTCAAACCATCAATACGCTTGTCTAACTCCCTACTCACTCATTTACCTCAGTACTTATTACCGACGTTGTTGAATAGAATAGAATATATACTTTACTGTCCAGAAATACATTTGCTGTTTTCCCCAACAACCCCAGAAACACACACACACACACACACACACACACACACACACACACACACACACACACACACACACACACACACACACACACACACACACACACACACACACACACACACACACACACACACACACACACACACACACAATTATGAAGCATGTGACAAATATAATTTGGGAGTACTTTGGAAGATATCGAAAATATAAAAGATATTTAAAATGTAAATCACTTGGAGCTGTTTTGCTGGTGTTTTTACAACTTTTTTCTGTACAACATTTCAAAAAAACAAAAACAAAAAAACTTGGGGGGCCAAATTTGGCTCGCGGGCCGCCATTTAGGGAACCCTGCTCTACGGTGTAATGTACCGTAATTACCCAGTAGCATTGTTCAGTCCTCCATGGACTAGGTCTTATTTTTAAGGACCAATCATTAAGCATTGAGTAGGCCCATTGAGTAGGCCATTAGGAAAATTAAGACCGATGAGTCGTTGTGGCTTGGCCTGACAAAGTACTGTAGCTGTTATATACAGACTGTTCCATTCTGGTCCTAGATGGCGTGGCTTGGCCTGACAAAGTACTGTACTTGTTATTAAATACACCATCCAAACCGTGAAGCACAGGGGTGGCAGCATCATGTTGTGGGGGTGCTTTGCTGCAGGAGGGACTAGGGCACTTCACAAAATAGATGGCATCATGAGGATGGAAAATTATGTGGATATATTGAAGCAACATCTCAAGACATCAGTCAGGAAGTTAAAGCTTGGTCGCAAATGGGTCTTCCAAATGGACAATGACCCAAAGCATACTTCCAAAGTTGTGGCAAAATGGCTTCAGGACAACAAAGTCAAGGTATTGGAGTGGCCATCACGAAGCCCTGACCTCAACCCTACAGACAATTTGTGGGCAGAACTGAAAAAGCGTGTGCGAGCAAGGAGGCCTACAAACCTGACTCAGTTACACCAGCTCTGATAGGAGGAATGGACCAAAAAGCACCCAACTTATTGTGTTAAGCTTGTGGAAGGCTACCTGAAACGTTTGACCCAAGTTAAACAATTTAAAGGCAATGCTACCAAATACTAATTGAGTGTATGTAAACTTCTCACCCACTGGGAATATGATGAAATTCCAGACTGAAATAGAGATGGTAGTGCCAGACTGAAATAGAGATGGTAGTACCAGACTGAAATAGAGATGGTAGTGTCATACTGAAATAGAGATGGTAGGGCCAGACTGAAATAGACATTGTAGTGCCAGACTGAAATAGAGATGGTAGCGCCAGACTGAAATAGAGATGGTAGTGTCATACTGAAATAGAGATGGTAGTGCCAGACTGAAATAGAGATGGTAGCGCTATACTGAAATAGAGATGGTAGCACTATACTGAAATAGAGATGGTAGTGCCAGACTGTGTAGCCATGTTTGGAACTGAGCTGACTTCCTGGGCGTGAGCCAGATGCCCTGTTCAAAGCGCACTGCAAAGTTGTCTCAAATCAAAACTGACGTAATTAAGCACATGTAGTAATTAGTAGGATTCTGTGTTTTCTCATGCAAAAGTTTTTGCTTTTGATAAAATGTGTTTTTAAGGAAAAATTATTTTGTATTTTTCTGGACGATGCACCATACTGATTTTTTTTACAAAACGACAGAGCTGAACAGATTACTGTTCGATTGGAAAATGGCGCTCCTCCTTCCCCGCTTTTCGCCAGATGACGTGATGAGCCTTTTCCTGGTGCCCTGCAGCTCAGCATAAACTAATTTGTCCCCTGATTGACATTAATTAATAGGCGGGACTACAGGAAAACAGATTCTCCTATTGCAGAAAATATTGAATGTGGGCTCATTTTGGCACTAAACATCAGAGGCCTCATTTATCAATCATACGTAGGCACAAATCTGTGTATAAACCAAGTGTGGGATCATTCCCACCAAGGTGTGAGATGTATCAATATGAACGTTGTAATGATTGTCGTGTGTGGAGGACCAAGCCGCAACAGGGTAGGGTATACTCATCTTCTCTTTTTAATATATAAGAAGAGAAACACGTCTACAATTAACAGAAACGACACTAACAGTTCTGTCCAGTGACAAGCACAAAACAGAATACAACTACCCACAAACCACAATACAAACACACCCCTAATTATAGGACCTTCAATCAGAGGCAACGATAGACAGCTGCCTCCAACTGAAGGCCCCAACACCAATTAACTAAACATAGAAATACAAATGACCAGACAGAACATAGAAATAAACTAACATAGAACAATAACCAAAACCCTGGACTAATAAATCAAATACCCCTCTCTACATGGACACATACACACAACCACCCTGAACCACATAAAACAAATACCCCCTGCCACGTCCTGACCAAACTAAACACTAACAAATAACACCTTTACTGGTCAGAACGTGACAAACGTTTGCTTGACAGTGTTCGTAAATTTATGGAAAGCCATGACCATGTATATAAACACAGTGGTGGAATAAGGGAACTGGTTATCATGCGTAGAATAGGCGTAGAATGGGCTGAAAATATAATTTTGAGAGTAATAATTAAATAATTTTTCGATTACATTATATTTCCACTGGGAATTCATGCATTATATCTTAACATGCTATATAATTTGACCACATCAGTGCATTTGTTACAATAATAATCCAAATAAAGTACAGTTTTTTTCTTAAATTAGAGGTACGTGTGAAAGTGAAACCATTGTTGAAATACTATAAAAGACCATGGGAAATGGAATGAGTCTGATCTTCCTCTGTTGGAAGATTTGACACACGCTGCATTTCGCAAGAGAACACATTTTTACAGACATTCGGGACTTTTCTTTTTGCAGAAAGTACAGATTGCATATTATTTCCCAAAACCCATCTTATGTGATTTTGGTGAGGATTTAAGACCTACTTTAAAAAAGACAAACGTGTCATAGTTCACTACGTGTCATTCCGGTGCTGTCCACCCTTTGGTTCTTAGTAGAGGGAGCTTGCTGATCGGGCATCTCTCAGCCCTCAACGAGCCAATGTTTAGGATGCAATCATCAGCAAAACGATCTGTAACATAAAATGTCCATACTCCATGACACAACAGGTTGACGTCAACAGCGGTTTCAAATATCAATGGGTTCCAAATATGAATGGAGCAGTAGACGGCCCCCACATGCCCTGTGGTCCCCTGTGGCTCAGTTGGTAGAGCATGGTGTTTGCAACACCAGGGTTGTGGTGTATGAAATGTATGCATTCACTACTGTAAGTCGCTCTGGATAAGAACACCATCCGAAAACAAGTTCAACTATGTGAGCAAGAAATGTTTCTGTTCCTAATGTGAGGGTGAGGCATCGCATCTACCCTCTGTTGGTGGTTTAGGCCATGGAGGATTACATCCAAGAGGTGCTCTAACAAGGTTTCATCTGTAACGTCCACGTTGCCTGGTTTCTTTGTGGCCAGGAAGGATGGACGGTTACATCCATATATTGATTACCGTGGACTCAATGAAATCACCACGAAGTACCATTATCTTCTCCCGTTGGTGCCGGAAGCCATCGAACAGCTCCGCGGGGCCCGGTTCTTTACCAAACTGGACCTGCGAAGTGCATACAATCTCATCCACATCCGGGAGGGGGATGAGTGGAAGACTTCGTTTAGCACGATGTCTGGTCACTACGAGTACTTGGTGAAGCCATTTGGTTTAGCCAGTGCTCACTCAATGTTCCAGACATTCGTTAACGAGGTGTTCGGGGACATGCTCGGATGCCAGGTGGTCGTGTATATCGATGACATCCTGGTCTACTTGGCTACCCTGGAGGATCACGTCACTCACGTTCATCAAGGCTGAGAAGTGCCAATTTCATCAGAAGGCTGTTTCCTTCTTAGGCTACAAAATCAGCCCGCAGGGAGTGAGGATGGGCAACAAGAAGGTAGATGTGGCCATTCCCAACCACCATAAAAGGGGTTACAACAGTTTTTTGGGGTTTGCCAACTTCTACCGCCGTTTCATCAGGAACTTCAGCACCGTCGTCGCCCCTCTCACCTCTCTCCTCAAGGGTGGTCCCTGCCTGTGGGTTGGTGTGGAGCTCGGCAGCTGACGAGGCCTTCCGTTGATGGTATGTAGCTTCTCCAGGCTGTTAGTTCACTTCAGGTGCACCGGGTTGCCGATGGCCACGCACTGTAGGCGCCACTCGTTGCCCTTGCCCCCCTCCTTGATGTGGGCCACCAGCTGGTACTTCTGCACATGCTTGTCGGTCTTGTAGTGCAGCTGGAAGTTGGCCTTCAGCTGTGTGGTGTAACGGCCACCATGGCGCGCCACTCCTCCTCGGGCAGGCTGTGCTCAGCACCCATGTGCATGCCCAGCACGTCCAGGTTGTCGGTGGTGAAGCGGTTGCACACGGCACACTGGAACAGCTTTCACTTCCGCCCCATTGCTCAAAGACCCAGATCCCACGATATCCTTTGTGGTGGAGGTGGATGCTTCAGAGGTGGGCGTGGGGGCAGTTCTGTCTCAACGACAAGGTAATCCTTGCATATTACTCTATGAAACTGTCCCCTGCAGAGAAGAATTACGATGTTGGCAATCGAGAGCCCCTGGTGGTGAAGTTGGCATTAGATGAGTGGAGAGATTGGCTGGAGGGCGCCAAGGAACCATTTGTCATCCTCACCGACCATCGGAACCTGGGGTACATACGGACAGCGAGGAGGCTGAATCTGCGCCAAGCAAGATGGGCCCTTTTCTTCACAAGGTTCAATCTCACGCTGACCAATCGCCCTTCAAGCTAACCTATCGTCCTGTCTCTAGGATTCAAGATAGGGCCCTGTCCAGAATGCAACTATAATCCCTTCCAGGTTACAGCTTCCCAGTGACTACCATATCTCACCTTCTTTTCATGTCTCCCTTCTCTGGCCGGTGGCAGAATGCTGTGGTAGCCATGCTAGTTAAGTGTGCCTTGAATTCTAAATAAATCACAGACAGTGTCACCAGCAAAGCACGTCCACACCATCACACCTCCTCCTCCATGCATCACGGTGGGAACCACACATGCGGAGATCATCTGTTCACCTATTTTACATCTCACAAAGACATGGCGGTTGGAACCAAAACTCTCAAACTCAGTCTAATGTCCATTGCTTGTGTTTCTTGGTCCAAGCAAGTCTCTTATTATTATTGGTGTCCTTTAGTAGTGGTTTCCTTACAGCAATTTGACCATGAAGGCCTGATTCACACAGTCTCATCTGAACAGTTGAATTTGAGATGTGTCTGTTACTTGAACTCTGTGAAGCATTTATTTGGGCTGCAATTTCTGAGGCTGGTAACTCTAACAAACTTATCCTCTGCAGCAGAGGTACATCTGGGTCTTCCTTTCCTGTGGCGGTCCTCATGAGAGCTAGTTTCATCATAACGCTTGATGGTTTTTGCAACTGCACTTGAAGAAACTTTCAAAGTTCTTGAAACTTTCCGTATTGACTGACTTTCATGTCTTAAAGTAATGATGGACTGTCGTTTCTATTTGCTTATTTGAGCTGTTCTTGCCATAATATGGACTTGGTCTTTTACCAAATAGGGCTTTCTTCTGTATACCATCCCTACCTTGTCAAAACTGATAGGCTCAAACGCATTAAGAAGGAAAGAAATTCCACAAATTAACTTTTAACAAGACACACCTGTTAATTGAACATCATTCCAGGTGACTACCTCATGAAGCTGGTTGAGAGAATGTCAAGAGTGTGCAAAGCTGTCATCAAGGCAAAGGGTGGCTACTTTGAAGAATCTCAAATAGAACATATATTTTGATTTCTTTAACACTTTTTTGGTTACTACATGATTCTATATGTGTTATTTCATAGTTTTTATGTCTCCACTACTATTCTACAATGTAGAAAATAGTAAAAATAAAGAAAAACCCTTGAATGAGTAGGTGTGTCCAAAGTTTTGACTCGTACTGTGTGTGTGTGTGTGTGTGTGTGTGTGTGTGTCTATATATATATATATATATATATATATATATATATATAGGGGATAACACCCTGTTGAAACGGGAGTAAACGTTGAACAGTGGCATTGATGAGAAAGACGCACCTGTTTGAGTAGCTTGAGTCGCGGCTCAAATGGGGCTTGTTACATTCAGCAAGTTACTTCACAACGCCATTGGACACATATCAACTGCAATTATTTAAACTGTTAATGATGATTACGTGCTTGCTTTATATCCTTGGCAAATAATTAAAAAAAAAAATGCATATCCCCTCGTTACAGCGTTGTTGGGTTAGGGTTAAGGTTTAGGGGTTAGGGTTAGGGGTTAGGGTTAGGGTTAGGGTTAGGTAGGTATATAGGTAGAAATAGGTTAGGGTTAGGGTTAGGGTTAGGGGTTAGGGGTTAAGGTTAGGGTTAGGGTTAGGGGTTAGGGTTAGGGTTAGGGTTAGGTAGGTAGATAGGTAGGTAGATAGGTAGAAATAGGTAGACCTATTTGTAAAAAAATAAAATCCCTTTATGATGATCAAGAGCTGTTATTGGTAGTTTTGTGATAACTGCATTGTGATAAAAATTTTGTGGAGGGAAAATAAAACAATATTTTTCAGTTATTTTTAAGTATTCAATTTAATTTAAACATTCACACTTAATATTCTCAACAGTGTTTCAGCTGCAGTCATTTAGCCGTGGCGCTAAGGCGCCCTAGGCCACGGCACACAAATATGGAACGTGAAATACTTCTGGAACTTCTCTACAAACAAAACGAGTAACGAACAGAAAGATCTGACAACCCCATAGAAGAATTGTTGATCTATTTACCTAGTCAGCTTGATGTTGTGTGTTCTTTGCCAGATAAAAGTTCTTCTCGAGGCGAATTCCAAGTTATCAGTGCCATAGGGAGGGAATTCCCAGAATCTAATGTACAGTGGGAAGAAAAAGTATGTGAACATTTTAGAATTACTTGGATTTCTGCATAAATTGGTCATAAAAATGTATCTGATCTTCATATAAGTCACAACAATAGACAAACACAGTCTGCTTAAACTAATAACACACAAACAACTGTTCAGGACTTTATTGAACACACCGTGTAAACATTCACAGTGTAGGATGGAAAAAGTATGTGAACCCTTGTCACGTCCTGACCAGTATAAGGGTTAATTGTTATTGTAGTTTGGTCAGGACGTGGCAGAGGGTATTTGTTTTATGTGGTTCGGGGTGGTGGTTGTTGTAGAAGGGCATTTGATTTATGTATTCCGGGGTTTTTGGGCACTGTGTCATATTCATGTATTTCTATGTTTAGTCTAGTGAATCTGTTTCTATGTTTAGTTAATTGGGGTTGGGACTCTCAATTGAAGGCAGGTGTTGTCTCTTTGCCTTTGATTGAGAGTCCTATATATTAGGGTGTGTTTGGGTTTGTATTTGGTGGGAGATTGTTTCTTGTTTTGCCTGTTTCTTGTTTAGCGTGAGTGAGCCTGACAAGACTGTTGTGTTGATCGTGAGTTCGTTTTGTTTATTATTTTGGTGTTCACTTTTGAGTTAAATAAACGTCAAGATGAGCATCCACATACCTGCTGCATTTTGGTCCTCATTTCCCAACGACAACCGTGACAACCCTTGGATTTAATAACAGGTTGACCCTCCTTTGGCAGCAATAACCTCAACCAAATGTTTTCTATAGTTGCGGATCAGACCTGCACAACGGTCAGGAGGAATTTTGGACCATTCCTCTTTACAAAACTGTTTCAGTTCCACAATATTCTTGGTCTGGTGTGAACCGCTCTCTTGAGGTCATGCCACAGCAACTCAATCAGATTGAGGTCAGGACTGACTGGGCCACTCCAGAAGGCGTATTTTTATCTGTTCAAGCCATTCTGTTGTTGATTGACTTCTGCCTTTTGGGTTGCATCACCTAACTTCTGTTGAGCTTCAATTGGCAGACAGACAGCCTTACATTCTCCTGCAAAATGTCTTGATAAACTTGGGAATTCATTTTTCCATCGATGATAGCAAGCTGTCCAGGCCCTGAGGCAGCAAAGCAGCCCCAAAACATGATGCTCCCTTCACCATAGTTCACAGTTGAGTTGAGATTTTGATGTTGGTGTGCTGTGCCTTTTTTCTCCACACACAGTGTTGTGTGTTCCTTCCTTCCAAACAACACAACTTTGTATCTTTGTAACAACACAATATCTGTCCACAGAATATTTTGCCATGTGCGCTGTGGAACATCCAGGTGCTCTGTCGCGAACTTCAGACACGGAGCAATGTTTTTTTTGGACAGCAGTGGCTTCTTCCATGGTGTCCTTCCATGAATACCATTCTTGTTTAGTGTTTTACGTATCGTAGACTCGTCAACAGAGATGTTAGCATCTTCCAAAGAGTTCTGTAAGTCTTTAGCTGACACCTAGGATTCTTCTTAATCTCATTGAGCATTCTGCGCTGTGATCTCTCAGTCATCTTTGGAGGACGGCCAATCCTAGGGAGAGTAGTAACAGTGCTGACATTTTCCATTTATAGACAATTTGTCTTACCGTGGACTAACTTTTAGAGATACTTACAGTAATACTTTCCAGCTTTATGCAAGGCAACAATTCTTAATCTTAGGTCTTCAGAGATCTCTTTTGTTCGAGGCATGGTTCACATCAGGCAATGCTTCATGTGAATAGCAAACTCAAATTTTGTGAGTGTTTTTTATGGGGCAGGGCATCTCAAACAAAAATCTCCAATCTTGCCTCATTGACTCAGGTTAGTTGACTTCTGACTCCAATTAGCTTTTGGAGAAGTCATTAGCCTAGGGGTTCACATATTTTTTCCAACCTACACTGTGAATGTTTAAATGATGTATTCAATATAGACAACAAAAATACAATAATATGTGCATTATTAGTTTAAGCAGACTGTGTTTGTCTATTATTGTGACTTAGATGAAGATCTGATCAAATTTTATTTCAAATTTATGCAGAAATCCAGGTAATTCCAAAGGGTTCACATACTTTGTTTTGCCACTGTAGGCTTCATTTATTTATCAGGAAACTTTTGCCAGCCGCACGGGTTTACATTTTGTATGGCCTGCGTATGGTCTAATGAACGAAAGCCTGAATTAATGTAAGAATTAACTGATAATTAACTGAATTATCTAAAACAAATAGGCCTATCTGCTTGCACTATCCGTCTATTGTGTTGTTGTCCTTCCAAACTGGGGATTTCACTCATGCAGCTACATGAACAAAAGTATTTGGATACCTGCTGGAAAGGCTTTCCACTAGATGTTGGAACATTGCTGCGTGGACTTGCTTCCATTCAGCCACAAGAGCAATAGTGAGGTTGGGCACTGATGTTCGGCGATTAGGCCTGGCTCGCAGTCGGCGTTCCAATTCATCACAAAGGTGTTCGATGGGGTTGAGGTCAAGGCTCTGTAAAGGCCAGTCAAGTTCTTCCACTCCGATCTCGTCAAACCATTTCTGTATGGACCTCGGTTTGTGCACGGTTGCATTGTCATGCTGAAACAACAAGAAAGGACCTTCCCCAAACTGTTGCCACAAAGTTGGAAGCACAGAAATATCTATAATGTCATTTTATGCTGTAGTATTAAGATTTCCCTTCACTGGAACTAAGAGACCTATCCCAAACCATGAAATTCAGCCCCAGACCAATATTCCTCCTCCACCAAACTTTACAGTTGGCACTATGCATTCAGGCAGGAAGCATTCTCCTGGCATCCGCCAAACCCAGATTAATCAGTCAGACAGCCAGAGAACGCATTTCCACTGCTCCAGAGTCCAATGTCGACGAGTTTTACACCACTCCAGCTGATGCTTGGTATTGCACATGGTAATCTTAGGCTTGTGTGCGGCTGCTCAGCCATGGAAACCAATTTCATGAAGCTCCCAACGAAAGGTTATTGTCCTGACGTTGCTTCCAGAGATCGTTTGGAACTCGGTAGTGAGTGTTGTAACCGAGGCCAGAGGATTTTTACGTGTTGCGTGCTTCAGCACTCGGAGATCCCGCTCTGTGAGCTTGTGTTGCCTACCACTTTGCGGGTGAGCCATTGTTGCTCCTAGATGTTTCCACTTCAAAATGTCAGCACTTACAGTTGACTGGGCCAGCTCTAGCAGGGCAGAAATTTCAACAAATGACTTGTTGGAACGGTGGCATCCTATGACGAGGCCACGTTGAACGTCACTGAGCTCTTTAGTAAGGCCATTCTACTGCCGATGTTTGTCTATGGAGATTGCATGGCTGTGTGCTCAATTTTACACAACTGTCAGCAACGGGTGTGGCTGAAAAAGCCGAATATATGGTGTGAATATAGTGTATATGGAGTGTATTTCCACAATGGTATTGTAGCCTATTTCCTGATCATGAACGTGCTTTTTATGTCTCTGGTTAGGCCGACATTAGGCCGACGCTAGACATTTTTGCGTGAGCTAGGCTATCCAGGGAATGTAAGATTGGCAACGTGCTGTATTCTCAAATGGGGAGAGGGAACATAAGGTCTACGCATGGACAAATTAGAAGGTTTTAAAATCAAATGAACACAGGACCGTTTCCGGTTCCAAACACTCAATGCGTGGCTAGTAGAATTATCCAAGGTAGAGAGACTCACCCCACACCACTAGGAAGAGGGACTCACCCCACACTACAAGGTAGAGGGACTCACCTCACACCACTAGGTAGAGGAGCTCACCCCACACCACTAGGTAGAGGAGCTCACCCCACACCACTAGGTAAAGGAGCTCACCCCACACTACTAGGTAGAGGAGCTCACCCCACACTACTAGGTAGGGGAGCTCACCCCACACCACTAGGTAGAGGAGCTCACCCCACACTACTAGGTAGAGGGACTCACCCCACACCAATAGGAAGAGGGACCACTAGGTAGAGGAGCTCACCCCACACCACTAGGTAGAGGAGCTCACCCCACCCCACTAGGTAGAGGGACTCACCCCACACCACTAGGTAGAGGAGCTCACCCCACACCACTAGGTAGAGGGACTCACCCCACACCAGTAGGTAGAGGAGCTCACCCAACACCACTAGGTAGAGGAGCTCACCCCACACCGCTAGGTAGAGGAGCTCACCCCACACCACTAGGTAGAGGGACTCACCCCACACCACTAGGTAGAGTAGCTCACCCCACACCACTAGGTAGAGGAGCTCACCCCACACCACTAGGTAGAGGGACTCACCCCACACCACTAGGTAGAGGGACTCACCCCACACTACTAGGTAGAGGAGCTCACCCCACACCACTAGGTAGAGGAGCTCACCCCACACCACTAGGTAGAGGGACTCACCCCACACCACTAGGTAGAGGGACTCAACCCACACCACTAGGTAGAGGAGCTCACCCCACACCACTAGGTAGAGGGACTCACCCCACACCACTAGGTAGAGGGACTCACCCCACACCACTAGGAAGAGGGACCACTAGGTAGAGGAGCTCACCCCACACCACTAGGTAGAGGAGCTCACCCCACACCACTAGGTAGAGGGACTCACCCCACACCACTAGGTAGAGGAGCTCACCCAACACCACTAGGTAGAGGAGGTCACCCCACACCACTAGGTAGAGGAGCTCACCCCACACCACTAGGTAGAGGAGCTCACCCCACACCACTAGGTAGAGGGACTCACCCCACACCACTAGGTAGAGGAGCTCACCCCACACGACTAGGTAGAGGGACTCACCCCACACCACTAGGTAGAGGGACTCACCCCACACCACTAGGAAGAGGGACCACTAGGTAGAGGAGCTCACCCCACCCCACTAGGTAGAGGAGCTCACCCCACACCACTAGGTAGAGGGACTCACCCCACACCACTAGGTAGAGGGACTCACCCCACACCACTAGGAAGAGGGACCACTAGGTAGAGGAGCTCACCCCACACCACTAGGTAGAGGAGCTCACCCCACACCACTAGGTAGAGGGACTCACCCCACACCACTAGGTAGAGGAGCTCACCCAACACCACTAGGTAGAGGAGCTCACCCCACACCACTAGGTAGAGGAGCTCACCCCACACCACTAGGTAGAGGAGCTCACCCAACACCGCTAGGTAGAGGGACTCACACCACACCACTAGGTAGAGGGACTCACCCCACACCACTAGGTAGAGGGACTCACCCCACACCACTAGGTAGAGGGACTCACCCCACACCACTAGGTAGAGGGACTCACCCCACACCACTAGGTAGAGGGACTCACCCAACACCACTAGGTAGAGGAGCTCACCCAACACCACTAGGTAGAGGGACTCACCCGACACCACTAGGTAGGGGAATCACTTCATTTTAGGTGGTTGTAGAATTTAACGGCTCTTTTCTGGATTTTGATAATTTGTTCACTGTACATTGTACACTGAGGATATTTTTGCAGAATTCTGCATGCAGAGTTTCAGTTAGGTTTTTGTCCCATTTTGTGAAATCCCACAGCCATAAAGGGCAATGGGTTCTATAACTGATTCAATTATTTTTTTGCCAAATCCTAAGTGGTATGTCAAATTTTATGTTCCTTTTGATGCCTTGTCTCAGCTTGTTCACAGCTTTGTGGAAGTTACCTGTTGGGCTGATGTTTAGGCCGAGATATGTATAGTTTTTTGTGTGCTCTAGGGCAAAGGTGTCTAGATAGAATTTGTATTTGTGGTCCTGGTGACTGGACCTTTTTTGGAGCAAAATTATTTTTGTCTTACTGAGATTTTACTGTCAGGGCCCAGGTCTGACAGAATCTGTGCAGAAGATCTAGGTGCTGCTGTAGGCCCTCCTTGATTGGTGACAGAAGCACCAGATCATCAGCAAACAGTAGACATTTGACTTCAGATTCTAGTAGGGTCAGGCCGGGTGCTGTAGACTGTTTAACTTCTCTAGGGTAGGGGGCAGTATTTTCACGGCCGGATGAAAAATGTACCCAAATTAAACGGCCTACTACTCGGGCCCAGGAACTAGAATATGCATATTATTAGATTTGGATAGAAAACACTCTGAAGTTTCTAAAACTGTTTGAATGATGTCTGTGAGTATAACAGAACTCATATGGCAGGCAAAAACCTGAGAAAAATCTAACCAGGAAGTGGGAAATCTGGTGCTTGTAGTCCTTTCAAGTCATTGCCTATACAACACACAGTGACTTAGGGTTCATTTTGCACTTCCTAAGGCTTCCACTAGATGTCAACAGTCTTTATAAAGTTGTTTGAGATGTCTATGGTGAACAGAGAGAGAACAAAGGAAGTTGGAAGTTGTTGACTCAGGAAAGCACGAGTTCATTTGCGTGCATTCACGTGAGGAGGTAGCTGTGTTCCAAAACGTTTTTCAAGACATTGGAATCGTCCGGTTGGAATATTATTGAAGTTTTAAGTTAAAAAGGCCCTAAAGATTGATGCTATACAACGTTTGACATGTTTCAACGAATGTAAATAGAACTTTTTTTGACTTTTCGTGGTGACATTTTGGCCGTGCTTCCTACATTTGGAGTAGCTGACTGAACGCGCAAACAACAAGGAGGTATTTGGACATAAATGATGGACTTTATTGAACAAAACAACATTTATTGTGGACCTGAGATTCCTGGAAGTGCCTTCTGATGAAGATCATCAAAGGTAAGTGAATATTTATAATGCTATTTATGATTTTAGATGACTCCAAAATGGCGGGTATCTGTATTGCCTGGTGTATGTTTCTGAGCGCCGTACTCAGATTATTGCAAAGTGTGCTTTCCCCGTGAAGCTTTTTTGAAATCTTTCACATCGGTTGCATAAAGGAGATGGTTATCTAAAATTCTTTGAATAACAGTTTAATATTTTATCAACGTTTATGATGAGTATTTTTGTAAATTGTTGTGCTGATTCACTGGCACTATTGGAGGCAAAATATTTTCTGAACATCACGCGCCAATGTAAAATGCTCTTTTTGGATATAAATATGAACTTTATCGAACAAAACATACATGTATTGTCTAACATTGAGTCCTAGGAGTGTCATCTGATGAAGATCGTCAAAGGTTAGTGCTTAATTTTAGCTGAATTTCTGGTATTTGTGACCCCTCTCCTGCTTGGAAAATGGCTGTCTGGTTTTTCTTGTGTTTTACCTGTCCTAACTTAATCTAACTTTATGCTTTCGCCGGAAAGCCTTTTTGAAATCAGACAATGTGGTTACATTAAGGAGAAGTGTACCTTTAAAATGGTGTAAAATAGTCGTATGTCTGATAACTTTGAATTATGACATTTTGTTGTTTTGAATTTGGCGCTCTGATTTTTCACTGGCTGTTGAATAGTGTGTCCCGTGGGTGGGACGCTAGCATCCCACCTCCCCAAGAGAGGTTAAGTGCCCCCACTAATTCGTTGATATATATGTTGAAGAGGGTGGGGCTTAAGGTACATCCCTGTCTCACCCCACGGCCTTGTGGAAAGAAATGTGTGTTTTTTGCCAATTATACCGCACACTTGTTGTTCCTCTCTAGGTTTCTTCCTAGGTTTTGGCCTTTCTAGGGAGTTTTTCCTAGCCACCGTGCTTCTACACCTGCATTGCTTGCTGTTTGGGGTTTTCGGCTGGGTTTCTGTACAGCACTTTGAGATATCAGCTGATGTAAGAAGGGCTATATAAATACATTTGATTTGATTTGATTTGTTTGTGGACATGGATTTTATAATGTCGTATGATTTTCCCCCAACACCACTTTCCATCAATTTGTATAGCATGCCAAATTCTCATGCCAAATTCAGTCAAAGGCATTTTTTGAAATCAACAATGCATGACAAGACTTTGCTTTGGTTTGTTTGTTCGTCAATTAGGGTGTGCAGGGTGAATACGTGGTCTGTTGTATAGTAATTTGGTTTGCTGTTAATGATAGTGCAGAGGATTTTCCCAAGGTTCCTGTTGACGCATATCCCATGGTAGTTATTGAGGGCTCTCTCTCTCTCTCTCTCTCTCTCCTCTCTCTCTCTCTCTCAGTGCATGCTGGGAGTGTTTCTTAGTTGAGAGGCTGTGTGGAGGGCCCTGTCCTTACTTATTTTCTTGATTAATTTCTTGGTCTTTTCTTTCAATGTTTCTATTCTATGGTGGAGGGTGAGTTTAGCGGTACCCACAGTTTTTTTTTTCAAAGTTAGGGAGGAAGAGGACAGAGTTTGGGATTTTGATCGGTGTGGTGTGTGTGTGATAGCTTCGCAGTCTAGCGCGGAGGAGACACTGTCGTTATGCCATGGTTTTTCCTGAGATTGGAGAAAAGGTGGAGGTTCTGCTCACGATCAGCAAACAAGTAGGACCTGAATTTATACATTCCGGCATTCAGAATGACCAAAGCAGTGGTTATGTTCATGAAAAGAGTACATTTGGTTGGTAGGCTGATTGCTAGTGGAATATTTGTAAGGGATGTGTTGGTGCCGATTTGTCCTCTTTCAACTCCTTTGACCTGGGTGGTAGTTGCGAATCTGCTTCCATTTATTACAGATGATCAAATCTGTAAAGAGCTGAGTCGGTTTGGTAAGTTTGCTAGAAGTTTTTGTATACTGTCGGCAGGTTTTCAGGCAGATGCCGTTAAGAATGTTGTTTAGTTCCGGAGGCAAGTGTTCATGTTTCTGAATAACAATGAGCAACAGTTAAATGTGTATTTTAAAGTGAGGTATGGGGGTGAGCTCTACGTTGGGTTTGCCAGCACAGATAGTCTACGGTGCTTTGACTGTGGGGATTTAGGGCATAAGAGCTTTGCGTTACCCACATAAAGGCTGTAGACAAGGTGAGGGTACAAGCGCCAGTGAGGGAAATCAAGGTCAATGTGCAGAGGACCATGAGCACGCAGGCAGCAGAGGCTGGGTCTAGTCATGCTATGGATGGTGGTGTAGCTCAGACTGGGTCTAGTCATGTCATGGATGGGGGTGTAGATGGGGCTGGGTCTAGTCATGCTATGGATGGTGGTGTAGATGAGGCTGGGTATAGTCAGGTTATAGATGGTGGTGTAGATGAGGCTGGGTCTAGTCAGGCTATAGATGGGGGTGTAGATGAGGCTGGGTCTAGTCATGCTATAGATGGGGGTGTAGATGAGGCTGGGTCTAGTCTGGTTATAGATGGTGGTGTAGATGAGGCTGGGTCTAGTCAGGTTATAGATGGTGGTGTAGATGAGGCTGGGTCTAGTCAGGTTATAGATGGTGGTGTAGATGAGGCTGGGTCTAGTCAGGCTATAGATGGTGGTGTAGATGAGGCTGGGTCTAGTCAGGTTATAGATGGTGGTATAGATGAGGCTGGGTCTAGTCAGGTTATGCTAGTGGATGAGGAGAGTATAGTGGGGAAGAGTCAGCGACTAGGGGGGGTGTAGGAGGGTGTCAAGCGGAAGAGGAAAAAGGGGGAGAAGAAAGGAGGTGGGAGGGGAGATGCTGATGTGGTCAAAGGCACTAAGGAAACTTTGCCCCGACTAGAGAGAAAGGGCAGGTGGTCTGGATGGGAGATGGACATGAGGAGGAGGAAGGTGAGTCTGAGGAAGAGGACGATGAGGCTTTCTTTTCAGACTCCTCCTCAATGGGTCCAAAGTTGACTGTCAGTCAGGCAGAGGGGTCAAAGTACACGGTGAGGGAACTGTCAAGGCTCCTGAATGCGACAAAATTGAAAAAGGTTCATCTTGAAGCTTTTTTGTTTTGCGTTCAGGGAAAGTTTGAAAAATCAGTACAACACGCTATGAAAAATGAGGGGCATGGTGTCCTCTCACCCAGGAAATGTTTTAGGTTGAGGAAGTGAGTTACAACTGTTTAGATTAATAGTTTTTTTTCTGGCACTGGGGCATTTTGAGCTTTGCGATTGGTCTCTTTCTTGGCCGGCTTTACTCCCACTTCTTATGGAGACGGTTTGGGTAGGCTGGCTTAAGTTAAATGGCACCAGAGATGCGGGAAAGAGGAGTCTGTTGGGTGAATAGGTAAAATAAAAAAAGTACAGGTGTTGTTTCTGCCCGAGACGCATAGTGATGTGGTGAATGAAGTCGATTGGGGGCTCTGGTGGAAAGGGGCAAGTGGGCTGAGCCATGGAACAAATGTTAGTGCAGGGGTGGCAATCCTTTTTGCACCGGGTCTGGCTGGACAAATTTGCTTCCTCAAAGGAGATGTGTGTGGGGTAGACTGCTTGTAGTAAAAGTAGAAAGAAACAAGTGTTTTGTCCTTATAAATGTGTATGCGCCTAACACATGGAGAGAGAGGGGATATGTGTTTGGGTTTCTTAGACAGGAACTCTCACAGGTAATGCCTGAGGAGACGCTGGTAGTCGGCGGGGACTGGAACTGTACGATGGATTTTATGAAAGACAGAAACGTGGTGGAGCCTCATTCAGGCTCAGTGGGTGTGTTAACCTCTCTGGGCCAGTGGGACGTTTGCGTCCCACCTAGTCAACAGCCAGTGGAATCGCGTGGCGCGAAATACAAATACCTCAAAAATGCTATAACTTCAATTTCTCAAACATATGACTATTTTACACCATTTTAAAGACAAGACTCTTGTTAATATAACCACATTGTCCGATTTCAAAAAGGCTTTACAGCTAAAGCAAAACAGTAGATTATGTCAGGAGAGTACCCTGCCAAAAATAATCACACAGCCATTTTCAAAGCAAGCATATATGTCACAAAAACCAAAACCACAGCTAAATACAGCACTAACCTTTGATGATCTTCATCAGATGACACTCCTAGGACATTATGTTATCCTGTTAGGGCTAGGGGGCAGTATTGACACGGCTGGATAAAAAACGTACCCGATTTAATCTGGTTACTACTCCTGCCCAGTAACTAGAATATGCATATAATTATTGGCTTTGGATAGAAAACACTCCAAAGTTTCTAAAACTGTTTGAATGGTGTCTGTGAGTATAACAGAACTCAAATGGCAGGTCAAAACCTGAGAAGATTCTGTACAGGAAGTACCCTGTCTGACCATTTCTTGGCCTTCTTTGCCATCTCTATCCAAAACAAAGGATCTCTGCTGTTACGTGACACTTCCTACGGCTCCCATGGGCTCTCAGAAGGCGGCAAAAAGCAGAATCGTGGCTTTGCAGGCTCTGGCTGAAAAAAAGTAGCGCGTTTGGATAGTGGCTGGTTACAGTACTGTGAGACTCAGGCGCGTGCCCGCGTCGACCGAATGCTTTGTTTTCTTTCCCCTGTTTACCTAAACGCAGATTCCCGGTCGGAATATTATCGCTTTTTTACGAGAAAAATGGCATAAAAATGGATTTTAAACAGCTGTTGACATGCTTCGAAGTACGGTAATGGAATATTTAGACATTTTTTGTCACGAATTGCGCCATGCTCGTGACCCTTATTTACACTTCGGATAGTGTCTGGAACGCACGAACAAAACGCCGCTATTTGGATATAACGATGGATTATTTTGGACCAAACCAACATTTGTTATTGAAGTAGCAGTCCTGGGAGTGCATTCTGACGAAGACAACAAAGGTAATCAAACTTTTGTAATAGTAAATCGGAGTTTGGTCAGGGCTAAACTTGGTGGGTGTCTAAATGGCTAGCCGTGATGGCTGGGCTATCTACTGAGAATATTGCAAAATGTGCTTTCACCGAAAAGCTATTTTAAAATCGGACACCTCGATGCATGTTTTGTTCAATCAAGTTCATATTTATATCAAAAAACAGCTTTTTACATTAGCATGTGATGTTCAGAACTAGCATACCCACCGCAAACTTCCAGTGAATTTACTAAATTACTCACGATTAACGTTCACAAAATACATAACAATTATTTTAAGAATCATAGATACAGAACTCCTTTATGTCAGATTTTAAAATAGCTTTTCGGGGAAAGCACATTTTGCAATATTCTGAGTACATAGCCCGGCCATCACGGCTAGCTAATTTGACACCCACCAAGTTTGGCACTCACCAAACTCAGACTTACTATAAGAAAAATTGGATTACCTTTGCTGTTCTTCGTCAGAATGCACTCCCAGGACTTCTACTTCAACAACAAATGTTGTTTAGGTTCCAAATAATCCATAGTTATATTCAAATAGCTCCGTTTTGATTGTGCGTTCAGGTCACTATCCGAAGGGTGACGCGCGAGTGCATTTCGTGACAAAAGATTTCAAAATATTCCATTACCGTACTTCGAAGCATGTCAAACGCTGTTTAAAATCAATTTTTATGCTATTTTTCTCGTAAAATAACGATAATATTCCAACCGGGCGACGTTGTATTCATTCAAAGGCTGAAAGAAAAAAATGGAGAATTCACATGAACGCGCATCTCCAGTGTCACTGTTCTCAGCCTGACCACTCACAAAATCTCCTGCTGTTTTCCACCCAGAGACAGGAGAGACGTCATTCCACTTTCTGGCGCCTTCTGAGAGCCAATGGAAGCCTTAGAAAATGTCACGTTACAGCAGAGATGCTGTATTTTCGATAGAGATGCCACAGAAGGACAACAAATTGTCAGACAGGGCACTTCCTTTATGGAATCTTCTCAGGTTTTGGCCTGCCATATGAGTTCTGTTATACTCACAGACACCATTCAAACAGTTTTAGAAACTTTAGAGTGTGTTCTAGCCAAATCTACTAATTATATGCATATTCTCGTTTCTGGGCAAGAGTAGTAACCAGTTTAAATCGGGTATGTTTTTATCCGGCCGTGCAAATACTGCCCCCTAGCCCCAACAGGTTAAAAGACATCATTAATCAGTTTGACCTAGTGGATGTTTAGAGAACTAGACATCCCAACACAAGACAGTATACATGGGTAAAGGTCTTTGAGGCTAGAGTGCAGCCCGACTAGATCGGTTTTACATGTCCAGGAATCAGAGCAATAGGCTGTTGGGCGCTACCATTCTCCCGGTGGGTTTTACAGATCACCACACAACCATGGCTCGGCTGTCTATTTCACCGGGTCCTCGGCTGGCGTCCTATTGTCAAGACAGGCCAGCTGGAGGGGTCTCCACCTGTCATATAGAGGGAGGGTGCTGATAATCAACAACCTGGTAGCATCCTACCCTGTGGCATAAACTGGCTGTCCTAAACCCCCCACCCCCCCCACCAGTCTGCTACACAGACCTGCAACTCAAGCTGGTGGGTTTTTTCTGGTCAGGCCATCACTGGCTGAGGGCGTCAGTGTTGAAGGAGGAAGGAAGACAGAACAGGGTGGAACTGGAGAGCAGGGTGGCTGCATTCCGACCAAAACACAGCAGAGACTGCTGTACCATACTTATGTCGGCTGGAAGGGACCAGCATGCACGCTGCTGAGGAGAGCTGGTGGATTAGGGTTGGACCAGCAGCTGTTCCTCATGAGGCTGGAGAGGCTGAGTACAGCAGGTCTCTCTGATTTTTACTCTGCGGTGCTGAGTAGCTGCTAAGGCCCACACGAGAAAGGGGTGTGGAGCCTGGGCTGTGGGTGTGGGAGGAGCCGATCTTCCACAATCCAACCATACTTTTGAGATCGGTTCAATCGGCCACTATGCAGAAGCTACTGATGGCAGGGGTTTTTCTAAAGCTGGGTGACCTGCGGCTGCTGGGGGAGGAGGGGTGAAAAATACTGGAAGTCTTGGCTCAACAAACAGGACTAACATCTCTTAGGCTGCTGGAGAGATTCCTGGGGGAGTTCCAGAAGGCACTGTCTGAGCTGGTAAGGGGGGGTGTTTGAGCGGCCAAAGGGGTAAGGGCCTTCAATGTTTCCGCCACTGCAGGTGATGGCAGAGACTGGGGACTGGCAAGGGGGTCTGGAGGACTTGTTGGACTTTAAGAAAGTCTCTCTCTCTCTCTCTCTCTCTCTCTCTCTCTCAATTCAAGGGTTTTTTATTGGCATGGGAAACATATGTTCACACTCTCTCACTCTCTCTCACTCTCTCTATCTGTCTCTCTCTCTAACTCTCTCTCTCACACTCTCTCACGCATTCTCTCACACGTTCTATCTGCCTCTCTCACTCACACTCTCTCTCTCTCACACTCTCCCTCACACACACTCTCTCTCCCTCACGCACACACTCTCTCTCTCTCTCTCTCTCTCTCTCTCACTCTCTCACACACCCGTCAGGATTTCAGGAGGAAGTGGAGGCCTATATATCAGTGATATCGTGTCATGTTGTCAGCTCTACGCAATATGGGGCATCAGGTGCTGTTTCCTGTTCCTGAGTGGTAAGTCCCCATATTGATACGTGTCTCAAACGGCATCCTATTCCCTACATAGTGCACTACTTTAGACCACAGCCCTATGGCACCTTATTCCCTATATAGTGCACTACTTTAGACCAGGGCCCTTTTCCAAATGGCATCCTATTCCCTATTTAAACTCAGCAAAAAAAGATATGTCCCTTTTCAGGACCATGTCTTTCAAAGATAATTCATAAAAATCTAAATAACTTCACAGATCTTAATTGTAAAGGGTTTAAACACTGTTTTCCATGCTTTTTCAATGAACCATAAACAATTAATGAACATGCACCTGTGGAACGGTCGTTAATTAAGATACTAACAGCTTACAGACGGTATGCAATTAAGGTCCCAGTTATGAAAACGTAGGACACTAAAGAGGCCTTTCTACTGACTCTGAAAAACACCAAAAGAAAGATGCCCAGGGTCCCTGCTCATCTGTGTGAACATGCCTTAGGCATGCTGCAAGGAGGCATGAGGACTGCAGATGTGGCCAGGGCAATAAATTGCAATGTCCGTACTGTGAGACGCCTAAGACAGAGCTACAGGGAGACAGAACGGACAGCTGATCATCCTCGCAGTGGCAGACCACGTGAAACAACATCTGCACAGGATTGGTTCATCCAAACATCACACCTGCGGGACAGGTACAGGATGGCAACAACAACTGCCTGAGTTACACCAGGAACGCACAATCCCTCAATCAGTGCTCAGATTGTTCGCAATAGGGTGAGAGAGGCTGGACTGAGGACTTGTAGGCCTGTTGTAAGGCAGGTTCTCACCAGACATCACCGGCAACAACTTCGCCTATGGGCACAATCCCACCGTCGCTGGACCAGACAGGACTGGCAAAAAGTGCTCTTCACTGAGGAGTCACGATTTTGTCTCACCAGGGGTGATGGTCGGATTCACGTTTATCGTTGAAGGAATGAGCGTTACACCGAGGCCTGTACTCTGGAGCGGGATCGATTTGGAGGTGGAGGGTCTGTCATGGTCTGGGGCGGTGTATCACATCATTATCGGACTGAGATTTTTGTCATTGCAGGCAATCTCAACGCTGTGCGTTACCCGGAAGACACTCTCCTCCCTCATGTGGCACCCTTCCTGTAGGCTCATCCTGACATGACACTCCAGCATGACAATGCCACCAGCCATACTGCTTGTTCTGTGCGTGATTTCCTGCAAGACAGGAATGTCAGTGTTCTGCCATGGCCAGCGAAGAGCCCGGATCTCAATCCCATTTAGCACGTCTGGGACCTGTTGGATCGGAGGGTGAGGGCTAGGGCCATTAACCAAAGAAATTTCTGGGAACTTGCAGGTGCCTTGGTGGAAGAGTGGGGTAACATCTCACAGCAAGAACTGGCAAATCTGGTGTAGTCCATGAGGAGGAGATGCACTGCAGTAGTTAATGCAGCTGATGGCCACACCAGATACTGACTGTTACTTTTGATTTTGACCCCCCCCTTTTTTCAGGGATACATTTTTCCATTTCTGTTAGTCACATGTCTGTGGAACTTGTTCAGTTTATGTCTCAGTTGTTGAATCTTGTTATGTTCATACAAATATTTACACATGTTAAGTTTGCTGAAAATAAACGCAGTTGACAGTGAGAGGACGTTTTTTTTTTTGCTGAGTTTAGTGCTCTACTTTTGACTCAGGACCCATAGGTATTTGGTCTATATAAGGAGTAGAGTCATTTTCCCCCGCGACAGACAGACAGACAGACAGACAGACAGACAGACAGACAGACAGACAGACAGACAGAGTTTCTATGTGGGTGTAAGGATAGGGTCCTAATAAGACTACTGTGGGTGGTGGGGGGGGGGGGGGGGCGTCCTGCAGGGGTGTGTGTAGCCTACTTAATGGCCGCAGGCAGCCTAAGAATGTCCTGTCAACAGGAACTCCTGGGTCTGGCATCCTCTCCACTCTGCCACAGAGCTGACCACAGACCAGTGAAGGAAACTGATTTGTCTCTCACACACACACACACACACACGCACACACACACACACACACAGAATCTTGGGTGTTTAAACCACTGGCTAGTTCACATATTCAGAGGATAATGGGTTGAGTTTGGAGATTATAACTTTTCTTGATTGATATATTTCATATGTATTAGGCTTAATTAACAATGTATTGTCTCGCTACGGGGTCAAGGCTAAATCCCAAATGGCAACCTATTCCCTATATAGTCCACTACTTTAGACCAAAGCTCTATTCCCTATATAGTGCACTACTTTAGACCAGAGCCTTATTCCCTATATAGTGCACTACTTTAGACCAGAGCCCTATGGCACCTTATTCCCTATATAGTGCACTACTTTAGACCAGAGCCCTATGGCACCTTATTCCCTATATAGTGCACTACTTTAGACCAGAGCCCTATGGCACCTTATTCCCTATATAGTGCACTACTTTAGACCAGAGCCCTATGGAACCCTATTCCCTATATAGTACACTACTTTAGACAAGGACCCTATTCCCTATATGGTGCACTACTTTTAACCAGGGCCCATAAGTATCTGGTCAAAAGTAGTGCACTAAAATAGGGAAAAAGGATGCGATTTGAGATGTAGCCCAAGATAAAGTTTTCAAACCAAGGCATGTATTGACAGACCGTATTGATATAGCCTGCTAGCTGATTAAATGATGATATAAAATTATACTTATTTCATGTGAGATAGGCTATCCTTAGAAACACTTCATCTGATGTAGGCTATCCTTAGAAACACTTCATCTGATGTAGGCTATCCTTAGAAACACTTCATCTGATGTAGGCTATCCTTAGAAACACTACAGGTGAGGTAGCCTATCCTTAGAAACACTTCAGGTGAGGTAGCCTATCCTTAGAAACACCACAGGTGAGGTAGCCTATCCTTAGAAACACTACAGGTGAGGTAGCCTATCCTTAGAAACACTACAGGTGAGGTAGCATATCCTTAGAAACACTACAGGTGAGGTAGCCTATCCTTAGAAACACCACAGGTGAGGTAGCCTATCCTTAGAAACACTACAGGTGAGGCAGCCTATCCTTAGAAACACTATAGGTGAGGTAGCATATCCTTAGAAACACTACAGGTGAGGTAGCCTATCCTTAGAATCACTTCAGGTGAGGTAGCCTATCCTTAGAATCACTTCAGGTGAGGTAGCATATCCTTAGAAACACTACAGGTGAGGTAGGCTATCCTTAGAAACACTACAGGTGAGGTAGCCTATCCTTAGAAACACTACAGGTGAGGTAGGCTATCCTTAGAAACACTACAGGTGAGGTAGGCTATCCTTAGAAACACTACAGGTGAGGTAGGCTATCCTTAGAAACACTTCAGGTGAGGTAGCCTATCCTTAGAAACACTACAGGTGAGGTAGCCTATCCTTAGAAACACTACAGGTGAGGTAGCCTATCCTTAGAATCACTTCAGGTGAGGTAGCATATCCTTAGAATCACTTCAGGTGAGGTAGAATATCCTTAGAAACACTACAGGTGAGGTAGCCTATCCTTAGAAACACTATAGCTGAAGTAGGCTATCCTTAGAAACACTACAGGTGAGGTAGGCTATCCTTAGAAACACTACAGGTGAGGTAGGCTATCCTTAGAAACACTACAGGTGAGGTAGCCTATCCTTAGAAACACTACAGGTGAGGTAGCCTATCCTTAGAAACACTACAGGTGAGGTAGGCTATCCTTAGAAACACTTCAGGTGAGGTAGCCTATCCTTAGAAACACTACAGGTGAGGTAGCCTATCCTTAGAAACACTACAGGTGAGGTAGCATATCCTTAGAAACACTACAGGTGAGGCAGTCTATCCTTAGAAACACTTCAGGTGAGGTAGGCTATCCTTAGAAACACTACAGGTGAGGTAGCCTATCCTTAGAAACACTACAGGTGAGGTAGCCTATCCTTGGAAACACTACAGGTGAGGTAGCCTATCCTTGGAAACACTACAGGTGAGGTAGGCTATCCTTAGAAACACTACAGGTGAGGTATCCTTAGAAACACGATGTTTAAATCAACAGACTAGGTCTAGTACTTCATTAGAAGTCGTGGAAGTATTAACAAATGGAAAAGGTCTTTCCCCTCATTATGCATCAAGCGTCTATTGGCATGTGAGCTTTTACATTTGTCTTATCAACAGATAACGTGCAATAAAATACATTTTAAAAACATCACTGCCAACAGATAACCTACAATAAAATAATAGTTGAAAGTAGTGTCATGACATTGGGGAATATAAAGTTATATTCTATTCTATAATGGTAGCCAGCTAAGAACCAATTAGAACTATATCTTATGTTATTACTAACATTACCACGGTTACAGTAAAAGCCGTTTGTGTTTTTGTTGTACGACATGAGTAATACATGGAAGAGTAAATGTCACTGTCCCCCTTCTTTTTTTTGGGTTTGTTTCCTCGCAGGTCTCAAGTTGCAATCAAGGAGGAGCTGACAGTCCTGCGGGTTAGAGTTGGAACCTGCTCCTCAGATATAAAGAGCTGTTTGCCTTCCAAACCGCAAGGAAACGCTGAATTACAACGTCATAGCAGAACAGCGACCAGACACACGGTCCCTCTCAATAAACCCACAGAGGCAACCAGTTTAACCTAGGCAACATCTCAACCAATTTAGACAGCTGAAGAATCAAACCATTTCTCTATTTTAACAACGTTTTTAATTTTTTAATTATTGTATTTATAGTACGTATTTGTCACGGCACATTTCACTGTTATAGTAAAAAAAAAATTGAGAGAAAAAGTTTTCACTGCGCCGCGGGAGCGTGAGAGAGAAGCTCAACCTAACTTTTTCTGAGAGTGAGGAGAGAGTATGTCTGCGCTTATCAGCGTGTACTCAGCGTCTTGGCCGGAGAGCTTTGAGTGCTCAACGGGAGATGGGGACGTGCCTGACGGACACGGCTCGCACAGGACTCCCGCGGACAAAGCATCGGAGCCGCGCATCAGACGGCCCATGAATGCGTTCATGGTCTGGGCTAAAGATGAGAGGAAGCGCCTGGCTGTCCAAAACCCAGACCTGCACAACGCAGAGCTTAGCAAGATGCTGGGTGAGATTCACGTTTATTTTTACGGACGTATTTCATATTTTATAATTACATATTTTGATATTATTATTATTATGATTATGATTCTAATTCTAATTCTTCTTCTTCTCATTATTATTATGCTATTGGCCTACACATGCTCTGCCAAAAGTATGTCAAATCAGAGCTATTAATTGCCTAAACCTTTTCAAAATTAAGTGAGATATCAAATCATAACGTTTGTTTCTGTTTTGGTATTTAAAAAGTATATAAAGGAAATACAATACATAAAAACAGTTTCTTTTTTTGTTTTTTTGTTGGGGGGGGGGGGGGGGGGATTTTTGAGCATCATCCATATCTCCTTAAAATTAAAACCAAAATAACTCCTCACCTGGACCAAAACTTGCAGTTAATTCATGAGTGGACGTCACTAAATTCAATTCAAATGCAATCAAATCCATTGCACGTTCTCTACCAGTAGTGGTAGTTTATCAGGAGGCCTGCGGGTCACTTGTATTAGTGCATAAATCTCAGCGTGCGTCCTGGCGCAGTTATGAAATTGTATTATTTTATTAGAAATGTTATTATTTCATTACAATTGTATAAAAACTGTCAAACTATATTAGGAGGTTAAATATAAATATTGTTGAAATTTGTTTAAATGTAGAAAGCATAGACCTATCCATTCCCTGTATCGAATTGACGGGGGTGATTACTTTATAAGGCTTAGAATTAAGATTTACATTTGATTTAAGATTAGGTTTGACCTTCGGGTTTAACTGATATACCAATAATGAATTATTTCGTTAAAATGATCGTGATTCATTTGATTAAATTACAATTCATATCATGTTGCTCTTTAATAAATGGTACCACGTCTTACAGTGTGAAAAATAAGCATATAATGCATTCATCCAGTCAACATGGGATAGTTTATTCTTAATTTACATATACACCTCGAAGAGGAAATTGAAAATGTTTTCCATAAATATATGCTATTGTTTGTCCATTCTCAGAAGATTACGCGTTCAATGAAGCCATCATGTGGAAATTGCGTGTTATAAAAGTGATGGCATTGCATCCTTTGGTTGTTTTAATCCTCGCTAGATATTCATTAATTATCTCAATGATATTTGAGAGTTGCTTTTCATTTTGAATGCAATAAATATGTAATCCTAAGTAATGTCAACGCAACACTATGTAACATTTTAATAGTGTGCGCTATTGCTCTATATATCCTTAGAAACGAATATTCCACTGAACATAAGCAAGAAAATAAGTGTTTATTCTTGATAAACTCATTTTAAAAAGGTAGAAACTCCAGCACACTGGTGATTTTTGATGGTTTAAAGACATAATACAAATACAACATTATACGTTTTTATTATGGACGAAAAAACATTTTTGTTTATTTACATCCCACACCAAAGTTTCAGTCAACTAATACAATATAATATAATAATATTATAATAATATAATAATAATAATAACATAATAAGTACTGTTACACTGTTTTTCCTCCATAAACTATTTCATGTATATGGCCTTACAAAAAAAGTTAACAGGAAATCAATGATTATAGTGGACAATTAAACAAGTCCTGTTTCTTGTTCTTTCTCCCAGGCAAGTCTTGGAAGGCCCTGACCCCTCTTCAGAAACGTCCCTACGTGGAGGAGGCCGAGAGGCTGCGCGTGCAGCACATGCAGGACTACCCCAACTACAAGTATCGCCCTCGCCGCAAGAAGCAGCTGAAGCGCATCTGTAAGCGTGTGGATCCCGGGTTCCTACTGAGCAGTCTGGGGGGGCCGGACCAGGATGCCCTAACTGACTCCCGGGGCCTCTGTCTCTCTCTGGGTTTGGATAAAGAAGGGGATGGTGGTGTTGGGTTTTCATCACGCTCTTCCCTCAGCCCGGTTAGATCCTTAAGAGATGTACCGTCCAGTAGCACCTACCCCTACGGTCTCCCCACCCCGCCTGAGATGTCCCCTCTGGATACAGCCCTGGACCACGACTACCCCTCCTACTACCCCTCCTCCTCTTCCTCCTCTTCGTCCGTCTCCTGCTCAGAGGAGCGCCACCAGCACCAGCGTCAGGGTCAGGCCCACGGAGGTGGAGGTGGTGGTGGAGGTCACATGGGCCTGAGTCCTCCGCCCTACCACCCCGACTACACCCAGACACAGACTTCCATCCACTGTGGCTCCCACTCTCACCTAGCCCACCTCTCCCACATGTCCCAGGCTCAGTCCGGAGGCCTCATCCCTGGGCATCCTCTGTCCTACTACAGCCCATCCTCATGGTCCTCCCAGCTCCAGGTCCACCCGGGCCTCCAGCCCCACCATCACCCCCACTTGGGGCACCTCTCCCCGGGTCACCACCACCAGCACCACCTGGGTCAGCTCTCTCCTCCTCCAGAGCAGAACCATGGCCAGAACCACGGTCAACTGGAAACACTGGAACAGCTGAGTCAGGTAGAGCTTCTAGGGGAGGTCGACCGTGATGAGTTCGACCAGTACCTGAACTCGACTGCGGCAGGTGCGGCAGCAGCGGGGGTAGGGGTATTCCACTCCGAACACGGAGGAGGAATGACTGTGACGGGTCACATTCAAGTGACGTCTGGGAGCAGCGTCGTCGCGGAAACCAGCCTGATCTCTGTGTTAGCGGACGCCACGGCTGCGTACTACAACAACTATGGCATTTCTTAGACGGGGTCGTCGAGTCACCTGGTCGCCATGCCGACACCGACAGCTCCCGTCATCACACCTGGGAACTGACCTGGTGGCCATAATGTGTCACACGTCTCAGAGTTAAGACTGTTGATCTAGGATCAGGTGTCTATATCCGTGTAATGTTATTAATTGTGATCTATAAGGCAAAACTTCGAGATGCTTGATACCTATGACTCCAGGTAGGCTGAAGATGGGTTAGGGTGAGTAGGGGGGTGGGGCGACGACACCAGGACCAATCACATAGCAAGATGATTGTTTGGGGCCAAGGAAGGAAACAAGAGGGTATAAATGAGAGAAAGAGAGAGAGAAGAAGATTGAAGGACACCTCAGGGATGCTCAAATAGATCAACTAGTTCCTCACTTCTATCTGTCTATTTCCAGAACTGAATAACAGCCCGGTCGTTTGGAGCAGTCGTTGTCCGGTTTGTCTTAACGTGTCGCCAGTCGTTGTCCGGTTTGTCTTAACGTGTCGTTGTAAAGCGTGTTGTACAGATGCTCTCGTCACTTATTGAAGCACTTTGATGTTTCAACTAAATGCTTTATTGTATTGCTGTTATTATGAATTCTTTCTGTTTGAATGTTTGTATTATTTGTTACCCGACATTAGTTGGCGTTTTTT
Organism: Salmo salar; assembly: GCF_965601325.2. NCBI lineage: Eukaryota > Metazoa > Chordata > Actinopteri > Salmoniformes > Salmonidae > Salmo > Salmo salar. The sequence continues at coordinate 22,447,678 of NC_138305.1, forward strand.
TTACCTCAGTAGTGTGTATTTAAATGAGGATTAGATGGACATTTCTTATGCAGTTACCGCAGACAACATGGTTTTGCGCATCTCAAATCCCACTCTAGTCCCTATACAGTGCACTACTTTTGACCAGGTACCACAGGGCTCTTGTCAAAACTAGTGTACTGGAAAAGGAAATACAGCATCATTTTGAGACGAAACCATGGAAATATCATGAAGAAAAATACTTTACGTACTTTCTTCTTTTCAAGTACTTAATATATAATCATAATCTTTACAATGAAAATAATAATTATTGTATGCTGATTTAGGTTTGTGAATTAATTTTAAATAAAGTTCCACTTTCTATATTGACGTTAATGTAACTTGGATATGCCCACACACAGACACAGACTAACACTGAGCAGGGGTAGGCAACTAGATTCAGCCGCGTGACAATTTTTGTCGGAGCAAATGTTCCGGGGGGGGGGGCGGGGAATAAACTACAACTGTAACAGAACTAAATCCAAAAAGAGATTGCATATGAAAATAACAATAATTACATATGTCTCTTTTTTATTACTATTTGGAACAGATTTACGAAATTAAACTCATATTTAACTAAATTCCTGATGATTTGACATTAATTTTTGACCAAAAACTAAGCAAGATACAATGTTCTGGCATTGATTTTAATACAAGTGTGTCTGACTGTTGCTGACCCCTGTACTAAGGGTCCGTATCTACTGTCTGTTGCTGACCCCTACACTAGGGTACGTATCTACTGTCTGTTGCTGACCCCTACACCAGGGTACATATCTACTGTCTGTTGCTGACCCCTGTACTAAGGGTACATATCTACTGTCTGTTGCTGACCCCTACACTAGGGTACATATCTACTGTCTGTTGGTGACCCCTACACCAGGGTACATATCTACTGTCTGTTGCTGACCCCTGTACTAAGGGTACATATCTACTGTCTGTTGCTGACCCCTACACTAGGGTACATATCTACTGCCTGTTGCTGACCCCTACACCAGGGTACATATCTACTGTCTGTTGCTGACCCCTACACTAGGGTACGTATCTACTGTCTGTTGCTGGCCCCTACACTAGGGTACATATCTACTGTCTGTTGCTGACCCCTACACTAGGGTACGTATCTACTGTCTGTTGCTGGCCCCTGCAGTTCGGTATCAGTGTGTCGTTCTGGCCATTTCAAGCAGTCTGAAGCCTCATTGTTACTCGTGGTCCACTCTGTCTCTGCCATTTTCTCCATCTCTCTCTCCACCTTTCTCTCCATCTCTCTCTCCATCTCTCTCTCCACCTCTCGCTCCATCTCTCTCGCCACCTCTCTCTCCATCTCTCTCTCCACCTCTTTCTCCCTCCCCCTCTCCATCTCTCTCTCCGCCTCTCTCTCCATCTCTCTCCACCTCTTTCTCCCTCACCCTCCATCTCTCTCTCTCCACCTCTCTCGCCATCTCTCTCTACATCTCTCCATCTCTCTCTACATCTCTACATCTCTCTCTCCATCTCTCTCTATATCTCTCCGTCTCTCTCTATATCTCTCTCTACATCTCTCCATCTCTCTCTACATCTCTCCACCTCTCTCTCCACCTCTCTCTCCATCTCTACATCTCTCTCTACATCTCTCCATCTCTCTCTATATCTCTCCGTCTCTCTCTATATCTCTCTCTACATCTCTCCATCTCTCTATATATCTCTCTCTCCATCTCGCTCTCCATCTCTCTCTACATCTCTCCATCTCTCTCTCTACATCTCTTCATCTCTCTCTACATCTCTTCATCTCTCTCTCTCCATCTCTCCATCTTTACATATCTCCATCTCTCTCTACATCTCTCCATTTCTCTCTCTACATCTCTCCATTTCTCCATCTCTCTCTCCATCTCTCTCTACATCTCTCCATCTCTCTCTCTACATCTCTTCATCTCTCTCTACATCTCTTCATCTCTCTCTCGCCATCTCTCCATCTTTACATATCTCCATCTCTCTCTACATCTCTCCATTTCTCTCTCTACATCTCTCCATTTCTCCATCTCTCTCTCCATCTCTCTCTCCATCTCTTCATCTCTCTCTCCATCTCTATCTCTTCATCTCTCTCTCCATCTCTCTCTCCATCTCTCTCTCCATCCATCTCTCCATCTCTCCATAACTCTCCATCTCTCTATATATCTCTTCATGTCTCTCTCCATCTCTATCTCTTCATCTCTCTCTCCATCTCTCCATCTCTCCACATCTCTCTATATCTCTTCATCTCTTCATCTCTCTCTCTCTCTCTCTCTCTCTCTCTCTCTCTCTCTCTCTCTCTCTCTCTCTCCCCATCTCTCTCTCCATCTCTCCCTCCATCTTTCTCTCCACCAGTCTCTCCTTTATTTAATTCTTCCCCTGTTCAGAGGATTAGTGTAAAACAGCCACCTCCTCCCTCCATCTCAATCGCTCTTTGTTTTCCCATGCAGTCTTATTCTGGATGCCTTTCTTTAAGCTTACTGGAACCCCCCATCCCCCCTACCCCCATCCCCCTCACCCTACCCCCCATCCCCCTCACCCTACCCCCCATCCCCCATATCTCCCATCTCCCCTTCACCCCTTCACCCTACCCCCCATCCCCCTCACCCTACCTCCCATCTCCCCTTCACCCTACAATATCTTGCTGATGCAGCCCTTTTGTAAATAGATAAACAAATAAATCTGTGTTCTCTTCACCATTTACTATTTAAACTTTCTCATCTCCCTCTCTCTCTTTTTATTTCCTACGTGAATTCTTCACTCTGTTTCGATAAAAGGAATTCAGGGGGCTTTTGACAAATCCTAGAGTCTGGCTCGGTCTTTCCTGCATTGTGGTTTTCTGGGAGCAGTTGAGTCGTGGTCCTAGTGGAGAGGATGTGGCTGTGGAGCGGTGTTTCCTGACTGATAAGACCTGAGTCTCTCTGCATCAGGATGTTTGGGGTTGGCTGGGACGGCTGGGCTGGAGAAGTAAAGAGACGGGAACAGAGGGGAGCGCAAACACACACACACACACACACACACACACACACACACACACACACACACACACACACACACACACACACACACACACACACACACACACACACACACACACACACACACACACACACACACACACACACACTGGTATGTACGTCTCCAGTTAAGACTTTCCTTCACAGTACATGTTTCTGATATACACTACACACCTATGCACTACACACCTATGCACTACACTCCTATGCACTACACACAATACACTACACACAATACACTACACACCTATACACTACACACCAATACACTACACACCAATACACTACACACCAATACACTACACACCAATACACTACACACCAATACACTACACACCAATACACTACACACCAATACACTACACACCTATACACTACACACCTATACACTACACACCAATACACTACACACCTATACACTACACACCTATACACTACACACCTATACACTACACACCTATACACTACACACCAATACACTACACACCTATACACTACACACCTATACACTACACAGTACTGTGACTAAAATAACACTACAATCTCTCTGTTCACAGTACTGTGACTAAAATAACACTACAATCTCTCTGTCCACAGTACTGTGACTAAAATAACACTACAATCTCTCTGTCCACAATACTCTAAAATAACACTACAATCTCTCTGTTCACAGTACTGTGACTAAAATAACACTACAATCTCTCTGTTCACAAACCCAATTAAAAAGCATGAGCTGATTCAAACCCAACATTTTCGGTCTGACTGAAGGAAAGTAAACTGTATAAAGAATAAATACATAAAGTCACACTCTGTAGATGCGTGGGTAAGACCGTATATTTATTTTTTATTTTATTTCACCTTTATTTAACCAGGTAGGCAAGTTGAGAACAAGTTCTCATTTACAATTGCGACCTGGCCAAGATAAAGCAAAGCAGTTCGGCAACATACAAAAACACAGAGTTACACATGGAGTAAAACAACATACAATCAATGATGCAGTATATACTGAGGTTACGGCTGCTTATTCAGACTAGGTAGGATTCTGTCAAACCTAATTCCTTTCCACATCAAGCTGATCTGTTTGTGCAGGAGATGTATTTGACGTATTAAAAGGATGTAAGCTGAATAAACAAACCAGGTCATTTATAAATATCTTGTTATTACTCTCTGGTCCAGGACACAGGTCTCAGATCAGCACTTAGGAACTAGCCTGTCAGGTCGTCTGTAGTTTCTGTATAGTCACAGGTCTCAGATCAGCACTTAGGAACTAGCCTGTCAGGTCGTCTGTAGTTTCTGTATAGTCACAGGTCACAGATCAGCACTTAGGAACTAGCCTGTCAGGTAGTCTGTAGTTTCTGTATAGTCACAGGTCTCAGATCAGCACTTAGGAACCAGCCTGTCAGGTCGTCTGTAGCTTCTGTATAGTCACAGGTCTCAGATCAGCACTTAGGAACCAGCCTGTCAGGTTGTCTGTAGCTTCTGTATAGTCACAGGTCTCAGATCAGCACTTAGGAACTAGCCTGTCAGGAAGTCTGTAGTTTCTGTATAGTCACAGGTCTCAGATCAGCACTTAGGAACTAGTCTGTCAGGTAGTCTGTAGTTTCTGTATAGTCAAAGGTCCCAGATCAAAGCTGAACATCAGCCATTGTTTTGTGTTAATTTCCCAAGGACTATACATGTTGACTCGTCCACACCCAATCGGTGATCTACTGCTTTCTATGGCGTGTCTTGTCCTTTAAGGAAACTGTTGTCTGTTAGGTAGTCTGATCTACTTCCTGTTTCCACACTGTCTCATCACCTTCCTGGACAAACAAACAACACACTCTACGATCCTCTTCTCCACTAAGGCTGGCTTATAGCTACCCTTTCTGACACTGACTGGATGCTGTTGGTGTATGGACGGGGCATGTTTCTGGACTGTACGAGCAGTGGCTCATGGGTCTTCGTATGCACATCCATACCCACACATGCAGTCAAAGCCGGCCCTAGCCTTCTGGGGGAACTAAGCGGTCGGTAATTCAGTTGGCCACTAGACTCATTTATCCATGTAAAAAAAATGCAGCTGACATGACAAACAAAACTGCTAAAATGTTCAGTTGAGACCCCGACTGAGTCGTCACCCCCCCCACCCCAATATATACTGCTCAAACAAATAAAGGGAACACTAAAATAACACATCCTAGATCTGAATGAATGAAATAATCTTATTAAATACTTTTTTCTTTACATAGTTGAATGTGCTGACAACAAAATCACACCAAAATAATCAATGGAAATCCAATTTATCAACCCATGGAGGTCTGGATTTGGAGTCACACTCAAAATTAAAGTGGAAAACCACACTACAGGCTGATCCAACTTTGATGTAATGTCCTTAAAACAAGTAAAAATGAGGCTCAGTAGTGTGTGTGGCCTCCACGTGCCTGTATGACCTCCCTACAACGCCTGGGCATGCTCCTGATGAGGTGGCGGATGGTCTCCTGAGGGATCTCCTCCCAGACCTGGACAAAAGCATCCGCCAACTCCTGGACAGTCTGTGGTGCAATGTGGCGTTGGTGGATGGAGCGAGACATGATGTCCCAGATGTGCTCAATTGGATTCAGGTCTGGGGAACGGGCGGCCAGTCCATAGCATCAATGCCTTCCTCTTGCAGGAACTGCTGACACACTCCAGCCACATGAGGTCTAGCATTGTTTGCATTAGGAAGAACCCCAGGGCCAACCACACCAGCATATGGTCTCACAAGGAGTCTGAGGATCTCATCTTGGTACCTAATGGCAGTCAGGCTACCTCTGGCGAGCACATGGAGGGCTGTGCGGCCCCCCAAAGAAATGCCACCCCACACCATGACTGACCCACTGCCAAACCGGTCATGCTGGAGGATGTTGCAGGCAGCAGAACGTTCTCCACAGCATCTCCAGACTCTGTCACGTCTGTCACATGTGCTCAGTGTGAACCTGCTTCATCTGTGAAGAGCACAGGGCGCCAGTGGCGAATTTGCGTTCTCTGGCAAATGCCAAACGTCCTGCACGGTGTTGGACTGTAAGCACAACCCCCACCTGTGGACGTCGGGCCCTCATACCACCCTCATGGAGTCTGTTTCTGACTGTTTGAGCAGACACATGCACATTTGTGACCTGCTGGAGGTCATTTTGCAGGGCTCTGGCAGTGCTCCTCCTGCTCCTACTTGCACAAAGGCGGAGGTAGCGGTCCTGCTGCTGGATTGTTGCCCTCCTACGGCCTCCTCCACGTCTCCTGATGTACTGTCCTGTCTCCTGGTAGCGCCTCCATGCTCTGGACAATACGCTGACAGACACAGCAAACCTTCTTGCCACAGCTCGCATTGATGTGCCATCCTGGATGAGCTGCACTACCTGAGCCACTTGTGTGGGTTGTAGACTCCGTCTCATGCTACCACTAGAGTGAAAGCACCGCCAGCATTCAAAAGTGACCAAAACATCAGCCAGGAAGCATAAGAACTGAGAAGTGGTCTGTGGTCACCACCTGCCGAACCACTCCTTTATTGGGGGTGTCTTGCTAATTGCCTATAATTTCCACCTGTTGTCTATTCCATTTGCACAACAGCATGTGAAATTTATTGTCAATCAGTGTTGCTTCCTAAGTGGACAGTTTGATTTCACAGAAGTGTGATTGACTTGGAGTTACATTGTGTTGTTTAAGTGTTCCCTTTATTTTTTTGAGCAGTGTATAATAAATATGTGTGAGGCCTCGGCCTCCGGTGAAATACTCAGTCGATGAGAGTACAACAGGAAGAGGACAACACTCAGTCGATGAGAGGACAACATGAAGAGGGCGACACTCAGTCAATGAGAGGACAACATGAAGAAGACAAGACAACACTCAGTCGATGAGAGGACAACATGAAGAAGACAAGATAACACTCAGTCGATGAGAGGACAACATGAAGAAGACAAGATAACACTCAGTCGATGAGAGGACAACATGAAGAGGGCAACACTCAGTCAATGAGAGGACAACATGAAGAAGACAAGACAACACTCAGTTGATGAGAGGACAACATGAAGAAGACAAGATAACACTCAGTCGATGAGAGGACAACATGAAGAGGACAAGACAACACTCAGTCGATGAGAGGACAACATGAAGAGGACAACAGGAAGAAGACAACATGAAGAGGACAATACTCAGTCGATGAGAGGACAACAGGAAGAGGACAACACTCAGTCAATGAGAGGACAACATGAAGAGGACAAGACAACACTCAGTCGATGAGAGGACAACATGAAGAGGACAACAGGAAGAAGACAACATGAAGAGGACAATACTCAGTCGATGAGAGGACAACAGGAAGAGGACAACACTCAGTCAATGAGAGGACAACATGAAGAGGACAAGACAACACTCAGTCAATGAGAGGACAACATGAAGAGGACAACACTCAGTCGATGAGAGGACAACAGGAAGAGGACAACACTCAGTCGATGAGAGGACAACAGGAAGAGGACAACACTCAGTCGATGAGAGGACAACAGGAAGAAGACAAGACAAACCCTTCCATCAGTCACCATCAAACCAGGAAATGTGTAGGATCTGAGGTACATTTCACATTACCAGTTGGAGTCTGTTTTGTTACATTACAGCGGAATAATAACCAATTTGTACTTGGCATAAACCCTCGCCAAAAACTCTGTACAGCAAAGGATTATGGTTGCAGCTATTCTCAGCCTCATTGTTGCGAGACAACAGGCACAGTGTGTAGTGGCGAGCAGGCGTGAGCGACCGCGGGACGAAGAATGGACCAGACTCGGCGAGGGACGCCTGCCATGTGGCAGAGGAAGCGGGGAAGGAGAGGGGGAGGAGTGGCAGAGGCGTGGGGGAGGAGCGGGGGGAGACATGAGGGAGTCCCGGGGGGAGGCACGGGGTAGACGTGAGGGAGGTGCGGGGGGAGAGGCGCGGGGGAGGACCGGGGTAGGAACGGAGGAGGTGTAGGGGAGGCGCGGAGGTGTGGTGAAGGCTTGGAGGAGGTGTGGGGGAAGACAGATGGAGACTCCTGGAAGATCTTAGTGGGTGGAGCACAGCGCTGCGATCGCAGTGACCAGCCAGCGCCCACCCACCTGTACCTACAGCTGAATGCAGCAGCTGAACAAGGTCCCACACCTGTTCGCAACAGATACAGACAGAACAGAATGGAGGCATTAGCACAGAGAGGCAGTGTGTGTGTGTGTGTGTGTGTGTGTGTGTGTGTGTGTGTGTGTGTGGTGTGTGTGTGTGTGTTTGTGTTTGTCCAGAGTCCAGAGAAGAACGCCTGCATGGCTGTCAGTCCAGGGAAGGAAGGAATAGGTTTCCATTTACCATAAGGGCTAGCTGGTTCTAAACGCCACTCTGCCAAGCGGATGGTGCTTTCTGATGCAGTGGGAGACTGGTGTGTTTGTTTGTCCACATGTAAATAGGACAAGACCCAGCTTGCACATAAAGTTCTTAGAACCATATGTTTCTTAGAGCTTGGTGAGAGCGTGGTTGTCCTATGGTTATTATTCATTTATACAACAGGTGGGTCTATTCCTCAATGTTGATTGGTTAAAACCGTATTCCAGCCAGTGTCTATTCTACAAATTACCACCGGCTAAATCTATGACATTAAAATGCCTATTTACTCTGTTCCATCTGACACAGTGCAAAATCGTGAAATCGCGCCTCATTAGCTCATTGTTATAGACGTATCCAAATAAAGGTCACTAGAAAACAGCTGAAACAAATGCAAATGCAACTACTTTGTTGTTATTCTTGCTGCTCTGTTTGACATGACTGTAAGTTAGCCGTAGTTGGCTAGCCAGCTAGCAAGGGATAAGAACGTTGCCAGCCAATATTTCGATGGAACATTTCGAGCGAACAGCTGGGTCGCGCCCATAGATACAGAACAAAAATACCGAATAACTGGGTCACATCTCTTGGCAACCGAAGCGATAGAACAAATGACCAGCCGGCTTGGGTAGCAACCCTAGATTTGTATCGGGACTATATCTTGTGGAAGCTCAGTTGGTAGAGCATGGTGTTTGCAACGCCAGGGTTGTGGGTTCGATTCCCACGGGGGGCCAGCACAGAAAAAAAAAAATGTATGAAATTGTATGAAATGTATGCATTCACTACTGTAAAGTCGCTCTGGATAAGAGCGTCTGCTAAATGACTAAAATGTAAATGTAAATAGTATGAGTAAATTCATCAAAATAACATTTTTAATGAAAATATATCAATCATTATTTGAATACCCGTTTTATAAAAGCGATAATGCCCTTGAAGCCGTGGTTTGGAGGATATATTGGAACAGACCTCAACTTCGTCTCGGGTCCTAACAACACCCTTGCCGATATATCCCACAAACACCGGCTTCTCGGGCATTATCACTTAACCCTCCTGCTGTGTTCCGGTCGAATTGGACCGATTTACAAGCTTTCTCTCTGAAAAATGTAGTTCATTTAATCTGATTGTCATAAGGTTCCATGACTTTGTCCACACAGGGCATCTGAACACACAAAATACATTTTGATGATTTTCATAACATTTTGGGGGTTTTATTTAACTTTTGTACACCTGTGGTGTTCCTGGTCAAAAATGATCAGTCATTAGAAATGAATGGGTGAGACTACAATTAGTGTATAAAATTGAGTTCAGGCACATGCTCATTCATCAGATGGACACACTTCCTCTCCCAGACCCCCACATGCATATGTTTGAGCGCACACACACACACACACACACACACACACACACACACACACACACACACACACACACACACACACACCTCACTCCCCTTCTTGACTTCCATGGCAACCCCCATGGGAACCTTTCCCCAATAGAATCTTTCCCCCCATGGGAACCTTTCCCCAATAGAAACTTTCCCCCCATGGGAACCTTTCCCCAGTAGAATCTTTCCCCCCATGGGAACCTTTCCCCAATAGAATCTTTCCCCCCATGGGAACCTTTCCCCAATAGAATCTTTCCCCCCATGGGAACCTTTCCCCAATAGAATCTTTCCCCCCATGGGAACCTTTCCTCAATAGAATCTTTCCCCCCATGGGAACCACACCTGTTGGCATGCTCACAAACAATCGCAACATTGTTTTAAGTAACTTTTCTCGCAGCTCTGGTATATAAAGCTTTTTTTGAGACCTTGCTCACAATTCATTCTGTGGCAGCACAATGACCAAACTATATACTGTAAGTGAGGCTATTGATCATATCTTTGATCATGACACTGGTGAGGAGGAGAGAGTCCTTGTTAAACTTTGACACAAATGAGTCTGATAAATAGCACAATATGTTTCATCTGAGTATTTGTTATAGTCAAAATAATCCATACATTATGCTTTTTTTACTTAAAGAAACGAGTTGTACGAGCTCAGGTCAATGAGGCCAACAGACAATAAATAGAAGTTCAAAACTTGTAATGTTCACAAGAACTTAAGTTGATAAAAAGATCTAACACAACATTAGGTGATAATAAATGTATTATTATGGATTTATAATCAGCTATAATGGGGCGGCCATTTTGGACCGGGAACACAGAATTAATTAACATGAAACGAACACAACAGGAGGGTTAAATAACCACTTAAATAACCTTCCTACAATGTTCTGGAAATGACACAAACAGTTGAAATCAGAAGTTTACATACACTTAGGTTGGAGTCATTAAAACTCGTTTTTCCACCACTCCACAAATTTCTTGTTAACAAACTATAGTTTTGGCAAGTCGGTTAGGACATCTACTTTGTGCATGACACAAATAATTTTTCCAACAATTGTTGACAGCCAGATTATTTCAATTATAATTCACTATATCACAATTCCAGTGGGTCAGAAGTTTACATACACTAAGTTGACTCTGCCTTTAAACAGCTTGGAAAATTCCAGAAAATGATGTCATGGCTTTAGAAGCTTCTGATAGGCTAATTGACATCATTTAAGTCAATTGGAGGTGTACCTGTGGATGTATTTCAAGGCCTACCTTCAAACTCAGTGCCTCTTTGCTTGACGTCATGGGAAAATCTAAAGAAATCAGCCAAGACCTCAGAAAAAAATTGTAGACCTCAACAAGTCTGGTTCATCCTTGGGAGCAATTTCCAAATGCCTGAAGGTCCCACGTTCATCTGTACAAACAATAGTACGCAAGTATAAACACAGACAGCTGTCAAACCGCTCAGGAAGGAGACGCATTCTGTCTCCAAGAGATGAACGTACTTTGGCACAAAAAGTACAAATCCCAGAACAACAGCAAAGGACGTTGTGAAGATGCTGGAGGAAGCAGGTACAAAAGTATCTATATCCACAGTAAAATAAGTCCTATATCGACATAACCTGAATGGCTGCTCAGCAAGGAAGAAGCCACTGCTCCAAAACCGCTATAAAAAAGTCAGACTACAGTTTGCAATTGCACATGGGGACAAAGATCGTGCTTTTTGGAGAAATGTCCTCTGGTCAGATGAAACAAAAATTGAATTGTTTGGCCATAATGACCATCGTTGTGTTTGGAGGAAAAAGGGGGAGGCTTGCAAGCCGAAGAACACCATCCCAACCGTGAAGCACGGGGGTGACAGCATCATGTTGTGGGGGTGCTTTAATGCAGGAGGGACTGGTGCACCTCATAAAATAGATGGCATATTGTGGAAGGGAAATTATGTATATATATTGAAGCAACATCTCAAGACATCAGTCAGGAAGTTAAAGCTTGGTCGCAAATGGGTCTTCCAAATGGACAATGACCCCAAGCATACTTCCAAAATTGTGGCAAAATGGCTTAAGGACAAAAAAGTCAAGGTTTTGGAGTGGCCATCACAAAGCCCTGACCTCAATCCCATAGACATTTTGTGTGCAGAACTGAAAAAGCTCTCTCAGGAGGAATGGGCCAAAATTCACCCAACTTATTGTGGGAAGCTTGTGGAAAGCTACCCAAAACTTTTGACCAAAGTTAAACAATTTAAAGGCAAAGCTACCAAATAATAATTGAGTGTATGTAAACTTCTGACCCACTGGGAATGTGATGAAAGAAATAAAAGCTGAAATAAATAATTCTGTCTACTATTATTCTGACATTTTACATTCTTAAAATAAAGTGGTGATCCTAACTGACCTAAGACAGGTAATTTTAAATAGGATTAAATGTCCGGATTTGTGAAAAACTGAGTTTAAATGTATTTGGCTAAGGTGTATGTAAACTTCTGACTTCAACTGTAATATTCTGAGAACCATATGTTTATTAGGTGGGAATTTCAGTACTTCAGCATAACGTTTTCTACTGGTTTCCCCTTGGTTCCATTTAAAGGGGCGGCAGCGTAGCCTAGTTTTAGAGCGTTGGACTAGTAACTGAAAGGTTCCAAGTTGCAAGTTTGAATCCCCGAGCTGACAAGGTACAAATCTGTCATTCTGCCCCTGAACAAGGCAGTTAACCCACTGTTCCTAGGACGTCATTGAAAATAAGAATTTGTTCTTAACTGACTTGCCAAGTTAAATAAAGGTAAAACATATTTTTTTTTAAGTAATATTTTCATAACAGTAAGCAAACTTTTCATGAAACCACAAGAAATCTTAAGTAACATTCAGAGAACATTGTAAGAATGTTTTTTAAAAACATATACATTCCGTTCTCAATGTCAACAAAACACTCTCTATCCTTAAGCGTGTTCAGGAACTGTAGGAGTAATATATATATATATATATAATATATATATATAATATATATATATATATACACTGCTCAAAAAAATAAAGGGAACACTTAAACAACACAATGTAACTCCAAGTCAATCACACTTCTGTGAAATCAAACTGTCCACTTAGGAACACCCCCAATAAAGGAGTGGTTCGGCAGGTGGTGACCACAGACCACTTCTCAGTTCTTATGCTTCCTGGCTGATGTTTTGGTCACTTTTGAATGCTGGCGGTGCTTTCACTCTAGTGGTAGCATGAGACGGAGTCTACAACCCACACAAGTGGCTCAGGTAGTGCAGCTCATCCAGGATGGCACATCAATGCGAGCTGTGGCAAGAAGGTTTGCTGTGTCTGTCAGCGTAGTGTCCAGAGCATGGAGGCGCTACCAGGAGACAGGCCAGTACATCAGGAGACGTGGAGGAGGCCGTAGGAGGGCAACAACCCAGCAGCAGGACCGCTACCTCCGCCTTTGTGCAAGGAGGAGCAGAAGGAGCACTGCCAGAGCCCTGCAAAATGACCTCCAGCAGGCCACAAATGTGCATTTGTCTGCTCAAACGGTCAGAAACAGACTCCATGAGGGTGGTACGAGGGCCAACGTCCACAGGTGGGGGTTGTGCTTACAGCCCAATTCCGTGCAGGACGTTTGGCATTTGCCAGAGAACACCAAGATTGGCAAATTCGCCATTGGCGCCCTGTGCTCTTCACAGATGAAAGCAGGTTCACACTGAGCACATGTGACAGACTTGACAGAGTCTGGAGACGCCGTGGAGAACGTTCTGCTGCCTGCAACATCCTCCAGCATGACCGGTTTGGCGGTGGGTCAGTCATGGTGTGGGGTGGCATTTCTTTGGGGGGCTGCACAGCCCTCCATGTGCTCGCCAGAGGTTGCCTGACTGCCATTAGGTACCGAGATGAGATCCTCAGACCCCTTGTGAGACCATATGCTGGTGCGGTTGGCCCTGGGTTCCTCCTAATGCAAGACAATGCGAGACCTCATGTGGCTGGAGTATGTCAGCAGTTCCTGCAAGAGGAAGGCATTGATGCTATGGACTGGCCCGCCCGTTCCCCAGACCTGAATCCAATTGAGCACATCTGGGACATCATGTCTCGCTCCATCCACCAACACCACGTTGCACCACAGACTGTCCAGGAGTTGGCGGATGCTTTAGTCCAGGTCTGGGAGGAGATCCCTCAGGAGACCATACGCCACCTCATCAGGAGCATGCCCAGGCGTTGTAGGGAGGTCATACAGGCACGTGGAGGCCACACATACTACTGAGCCTCATTTTGACTTGTTTTAAAGACATTACATCAAAGTTGGATCAGCCTGTAGTGTGGTTTTCCACTTTAATTTTGAGTGTGACTCCAAATCCAGACCTCCATGGGTTGATAAATTGGATTTCCATTGATTATTTTTGTGTGATTTTGTTGTCAGCACATTCAACTATGTAAAGAAAAAAGTATTAAATAAGATTATTTCATTCATTCAGATCTAGGATGTGTTATTTAAGTGTTCCCTTTATTTTTTTGAGCAGTATATATTACTCCTACTATATATATACTGCTAAAAAAATAAAGGGAACACTTAAACAACACATTCCAGATCTGAATGAAAGAAATAATCTTATTAAATACTTTTTTCTTTACATAGTTGAATGTGCTGACAACAAAATCACACAAAAATAATCAATGGAAATCCAATTTATCAACCCATGGAGGTCTGGATTTGGAGTCACACTCAAAATTAAAGTGGAAAACCACACTACAGGCTGATCCAACTTTGATGTAATGTCCTTAAAACAAGTCAAAATGAGGCTCAGTAGTGTGTGTGGCCTCCACGTGCCTGTATGACCTCCCTACAACGCCTGGGCATGCTTCTGATGAGGTGGCGGATGGTCTCCTGAGGGATCTCCTCCCAGACCTGGACTAAAGCATCCGCCAACTCCTGGACAGTCTGTGGTGCAACGTGGCTTTGGTGGATGGAGCGAGACATGATGTCCCAGATGTGCTCAATTGGATTCAGGTCTGGGGAACGGGCGGGCCAGTCCATAGCATCAATGCCTTCCTCTTGCAGGAACTGCTGACACACTCCAGCCACATGAGGTCTAGCATTGTCTTGCATTAGGAGGAACCCAGGGCCAACCGCACCAGCATATGGTCTCACAAGGGGTCTGAGGATCTCATCTCGGTACCTAATGGCAGTCAGGCTACCTCTGGCGAGCACATGGAGGGCTGTGCAGCCCCCTAAAGAAATGCCACCCCACACCATGACTGACCCACCACCAAACCGGTCATGCTGGAGGATGTTGCAGGCAGCAGAACGTTCTCCACGGCGTCTCCAGAGTCTGTCACGTCTGTCACATGTGCTCAGTGTGAACCTGCTTTCATCTGTGAAGAGCACAGGGCGCCAGTGGCGAATTTGCCAATCTTGGTGTTCTCTGGCAAATGCCAAACGTCCTGCACGGTGTTGGGCTGTAAGCACAACCCCCACCTGTGGACGTCGGGCCCTCATACCACCCTCATGGAGTCTGTTTCTGACCGTTTGAGCAGACACATGCACATTTGTGGCCTGCTGGAGGTCATTTTGCAGGGCTCTGGCAGTGCTCCTCCTGCTCCTCCTTGCACAAAGGCGGAGGTAGCGGTCCTGCTGCTGGGTTGTTGCCCTCCTACGGCCTCCTCCACGTCTCCTGATGTACTGGCCTGTCTCCTGGTAGCGCCTCCATGCTCTGGACACAACGCTGACAGACACAGCAAACCTTCTTGCCACAGCTCGCATTGATGTGCCATCCTATGTGCAGTGCAGTGCATACCTTTATCTGGTATGGTGTAGTACTATAGCCTGCCTACCTTCATTTGGTATGGTGTAGTAAATGCACTACCTCATAAATGCACTACCTGAGCCACTTGTGTGGGTTGTAGACTCCGTCTCATGCTACCACTAGAGTGAAAGCACCGCCAGCATTCAAAAGTGACCAAAACATCAGCCAGGAAGCATAGGAACTGAGAAGTGGTCTGTGGTCTCCACCTGCAGAATCACTCCTTTATTGGGGGTGTCTTGCTTATTGCCTATAATTTCCACCTGTTGTCTATTCCATTTGCACAACAGCATGTGAAATTTATTGTCAATCAGTGTTGCTTCCTAAGTGGACAGTTTGATTTCACAGAAGTGTGATTGACTTGGAGTTACATTGTGTTGTTTAAGTGTTCCCTTTATTTTTTTGAGCAGTATATATACAGTATATTTCCTGAGCTTTCTTATAGCTCCTGGATGTTGGATATTTTTTGGGGGCGGCATTGATGAATGTGTTATTCTATGTGTTTCTCTGGGCTATAATAGTAAAAGACAAATGCTATATTTTATCAAATAATCTTTTCATATTGTTTTTTTATACTCAAATTCAAAATCAAAAAATTAAATGATCCATAGTATGACCATCATAAAACAATTCTATATGTCAAATTATCTCGCAAAAGTTTGTAATTTCCTGTTTTACTTCTGGAAAGAACGCTATCTTGTTAAGTGTGTTCAGGTGTGTTGGCTCCACCCCACTACTTGGCCACATCCAGGTGTGTTGGCTCCGCCCACTACTTGGCCACATCCAGGTGTGTTGGCTCCGCCCACTACTTGGCCACATCCAGGTGTGTTGGCTCCGCCCCACTACTTGGCCACATCCAGGTGTGTTGGCTCCGCCCCACTACTTGGCCACATCCAGGTGTGTTGGCTCCGCCCCACTACTTGGCCACATCCAGGTGTGTTGGCTTCGCCCCACTACTTGGCCACATCCAGGTGTGTTGGCTCCGCCCACTACTTGGCCACATCCAGGTGTGTTGGCTCCGCCCACTACTTGGCCACATCCAGGTGTGTTGGCTCCGCCCCACTACTTGGCCACATCCAGGTGTGTTGGCTCTGCCCACTACTTGGCCACATCCAGGTGTGTTGGCTCCGCCCACTACTTGGCCACATCCAGGTGTGTTGGCTGCGCCCACTACTTGGCCACATCCAGGTGTGTTGGCTGCGCCCACTACTTGGCCACATCCAGGTGTGTTGGCTCCGCCCCACTACTTGGCCACATCCAGGTGTGTTGGCTGCGCCCACTACTTGGCCACATCCAGGTGTGTTGGCTGCGCCCACTACTTGGCCACATCCAGGTGTGTTGGCTGCGCCCACTACTTGGCCACATCCAGGTGTGTTGGCTGCGCCCACTACTTGGCCACATCCAGGTGTGTTGGCTGCGCCCACTACTTGGCCACATCCAGGTGTGTTGGCTGCGCCCACTACTTGGCCACATCCAGGTGTGTTGGCTCCGCCCACTACTTGGCCACATCCAGGTGTGTTGGCTCCGCCCACTACTTGGCCACATCCAGGTGTGTTGGCTCCGCCCACTACTTGGCCACATCCAGGTGTGTTGGCTCCGCCCACTACTTGGCCACATCTGATCTTAATGAGTGCTTATTGCCTTTGAAATGGGGTCTGTTTGAATAGACAAAAGTTAACAGCATCGTATGAGCTTAAAATAAACATAGACATGCTAGCTTCATCCTGGTGGTGCAGTGGACTAATTCCATGAATAGGGAACAGAAGATCATAGGTTTAAATCTCACTGATGTGCCACAAATAAAAAAAACAGTGTTTGCATGATTAATGCCTAAGCAGATGAATGCCCATGTGTCAGTGCTTGGAGTCAAAAAAAGTGAACCCAAACTTTACAGTTTTAAACATCTTATTGAAACATGTTCTTGGAATGTTATGAAATAACCAATCATTTTCTGTTCTCAAAACGCTAATAATACCCCCTAGGAAACCTTTCAAGGAACCAGAGTAAAACATTCTCAGAACCTCCCTGGAACCATAGTAAAATATTCTCAGAACCTCCCTGGAACCAGAGTAAAATGTTCTCATAACCTCGCTGGAACCAGAGTAAAACATTCTCAGAACCTCCCTGGAACCATAGTAAAACATTCTCAGGACCTCCCTGGAACCAGAGTAAAATGTTCTCAAAACCTCCCTGGAACCAGAGTAAAAAATTCTCAGAATCTCCCTGGAACCATAGTAAAATATATATAAAATAACTGTCACGGTTGTCGTCGGGAAAGGAGGACCAAAATGCAGCAGGAATGTGGATGCTAATCTTTACGTTTATTCAACTCAAAAGAGAACAACAAAATAATAAACAACGAATACTCACGATCAACACAACAGTCTCGTTAGACTCACACACTCTAAACAAGAAACAATCTCCCACAAAATACAAACCCAAACACACCCTAATATATAGGACTCTCAATCAAAGGCAAAGAGACAACACCTGCCTTCAATTGAGAGTCCCAACCCCAATTAACTAAACATAGAAACAGATTCACTAGACAAAACATAGAAATACATGAATATGATACAGTGCCCAAAAACCCCGGAATACATAAATCAAATGCCCTTCTACAACAACCACCACCCCGAACCACGTAAAACAAATACCCTCTGCCACGTCCTGACCAAACTACAATAACAATTAACCCTTATACTGGTCAGGACGTGACAAAAACGTTCACAGAACCTCCCTGGAACCAGAGTAAAATGTTCTCAGAACCTCCCTGGAACCATAGTAAAATATTCTCAGAACCTCCCTGGAACCAGAGTAAAACGTTCACAGAACCTCCCTGGAACCAGAGTAAAATGTTCTCAGAACCTCCCTGGAACCATAGTAAAAAATTCTCAGAACCTCCCTGGAACCAGAATAAAAAAATTCTCAGAACCTCCCTGGAACCAGAGTAAAACATTCTCAGAACCTCCCTGGAACCAGAGTAAAATGTTCTCGGAACCTCCCTGGAACCAGAGTAAAATGTTCTCGGAACCTCCCTGGAACCAGAGTAAAACGTTCACAGAACCTTCCTGGAACCAGAGTAAAATGTTCTCAGAACCTCCCTGGAACCAGAGTAAAACGTTCACAGAACCTCCCTGGAACCAGAGTAAAATGTTCACAGAACCTCCCTGGAACCAGAGTAAAATGTTCTCAGAACCTCCCTGGAACCAGAGTAAAACATTCTCAGAACCTCCCTGGAACCAGAGTAAAATGTTCTCGGAACCTCCCTGGAACCAGAGTAAAATGTTCTCGGAACCTCCCTGGAACCAGAGTAAAACATTCTCAGAACCTCCCTGGAACCAGAGTAAAACGTTCACAGAACCTCCCTGGAACCAGAGTAAAATGTTCTCGGAACCTCGCTAGAACCAGAGTAAAAGATTGTCAGAACCACCCTGCACCCTAAAAAAATGTATGTTCTCAGAACATGTGACATTTTCTCTTCCATTCTCAAAACGTTTACAATTACATTCCTTCTTACCGGTCAGGAAACCAGGCTTCCCATATCCAATGGGAAACCCAAAACTTATGTTCCTACAACTTCCAAGCAACCAAATGTGTACGTGTGTTTGAGTCTGTGGGTGTTGTTGGCGTTGCTGCGGCATTTCCCCAGGGTGACATAACTACTTACCCTGATGCGGAGGAGGATGCTTCTATTGTGACTCCTAATTACAATGTGGATCATTCATTTTATAGATGGAATATGGTCACTATGACCCTGTTAACATGAGCTGGGGGTGAAGCCATGCTTATACACAGTTATTACACACTTTGCCTCTCTGATATTGTGAATCAAAGTGATATTTGTCGCCATCCTTTGACAACTACAGCAGGATGTTTTCATATACTAGTTAATTATAGACCTTTACCTTTAATCATCCCTACTCTCTTTCTTTAGGGGAATCCCCATCATCCTGTCTGTCCTAAACGGGTATTCTAATCTTGAGCAGCAGACGCAGTAAAGATATTTCTGATTGAGGCTATAAGGTCAGTCGACTGTGAGAGCCCCTTTTAACAGCTCTACTCTGGAACTAGAAACAGCAAGCTAGAAGCTATTGCACTGCAAAATAGAAACAGCAAGCTGGAAGCTACTGCACTGCTACTCTGGAACATCGAAACAGCAAGCTAGAAGCTACTGCACTGCTACTCTGCAACATAGAAACAGCAAGCTAGAAGCTACTGGCTGCATTATGTTATGGTTATGCTTGTCATAGGCAAGGACTAGAGATTTTTTAATGTATTGAATAAACGGAATACAGCTACAAGCACAGGCAAAACCCTAGAGGAAAACTTGGTTCAGTCCGCTTTCCAACAGACACCAGGAGACAAATTCACCTTTCAGCAGGACAAAAACCTTTAACACTTGGCCAAATCTACACTGGAGGTGCTTACTGTAATGAACACGAGGGGAGACAGAGAGCTGGTTTCAAGCGCAGGGCGAAGCAGTTGTTTTTTGCAAAGGACCACAGGAGGAGGCAGGTAGCTGGGTCCAGGGGCAGGCAGAAGGTCATACACAGGAGGAGGCAGGTAGCTGGGTCCAGGGGCAGGCAGAAGGTCATACACAGGAGGAGGCAGGTAGTTGGGTCCAGGGGCAGGCAGAAGGTCATACACAGGGGGTCCAAAGAGCAACAGTACAGGCAGGGAAAAGGCTAGTAACGTAGTCCGGGAGATCAGGCAAGAGGTAGATAAACGGAAATCCTGTACAGGCAGGGAATAGGCAAAAGGCGTCGTTAGTGAGGCAGGCAAAAACTATCATACACGGGAGGAGTAAATCACAGGAAAACCAACGCTCTGAAAGACGTGTGTCACAAAACAAACAATACCTCACAGTCATGGGGTGCAAAGAACTGAACTAAATAGTGTGTGATAATGACATACAGCTGTGTGAACAGGTGATTAGAATTCAGGTGATTGGGATCTGGAGAGTGAGCTGCGTTCAGGGGATCTAGGTGTTTGAGAGTGTGAGTTGGAAGCAGACGTTACATTTACCAAGATAACATTGAATGTTCCTGAGTGGCCTAGTTACTGTTTTTACTTAACCCTTGTGTAGGCTTAACATTCTGTAAAAAATGACCCGCCTTCATTAAACCCCTAAAATAAAGCAGCTTAATTGAATTTTGAACCCCACATCTATTTTGCATCAAGAAACAACCTGTCATTCATCACAAACTTTGTGAATATCTGGGTTTTCACTTAATCAGTGTACACCACTCGTTTTTATTACAACACAGCTGTCATAATTGTTTTCTTTACTAAAGTAGAGGATTATTATTATTGTTATTATTGCTAAAGGTACTGCATAGGTGTAAACATACATTTTTTAGCAAGACATGGCACTGTATAGGCTAAGAAAATAGTAGAAATGTGCAGAAAGTCGTTTTGAATGAATATTTTTGAAGGAAAACAAAAATAGTCTTGAACTTTTTTGCCAACATATTGATATATTCTTATATACTGTACAATGAGGAATTCAACTACAAAATACTAGTCTTCTCCCATTTTTTAAACCATTGCCCCACCCACAAGGTGTATAAACAACAACAATAAATAATAATAAAATAAGATAATAGATACAAAACAAAAACGTGAAGAACATAAATCAATCAACTCTAATCAGCACATGTAGGACAGTATGCAAGTGTGTGTGCATGGACTTTGCAGATGTATTTCTCACATGTGCAGCACATAGTATTTGGTTTACAGTCCTTCTTTGGGGTGGGAAAATTGGAATCTCCTCCTCTTGCCTGCCACAGCTGCAGCCTCAGGTGGATTAGGACAAGATTCACCCCCCTGGATGGCTTTCACAAGCACTGCAGAGGCTGCAGTGCGGGGGAGGTGCTCCCTTATTTGAATGTGTGGCGTTACAAGGGCCTTTCCCAGCTGCTCCAGGAACACCCTCCTCTTGTTTCCGCTTATCAGGCATCCAGGTAGGGTTGATCTTGTTCCATATCACGAAGGCATTGTATGAGGACACATCAATGATGTCATGGAAGATGACCAGGGGCCAGTGGGCAGTTATCCTCCTACAGCTGTAAGTTCCAATCACCTTGTCCAGGTTGTTCACGCCTCCTTTGTTGTGGTTGTAGTCTAGGATGATGGCTGGATTCCAGTCCTCACAATCACTGATCTCAGCCGTTTTGTGCAGTGCACTCAGGAGGACCCCATTCTTGTTCCTCTTTGGGAGGTAAGAAACTAGAGTAATGGTGGGGGTGAAGGCAAACTTTGATGAGAAGGCCTTTCTCCCCCTTGTTGCAAGGAGTGCAGGGGGGAGCTCAGGCTTTTTCTTTCTAACTGTGCCAACCATGGTGATCTTCCTCTTCAGAAGCTGCTGGCTGAGTTCATAAGAGGTGAAGAAATTGTCACACGTGACATTGTCTATCTGTTACATCAAGCACAACCCGCATCCCCTGGTTCTTCTCCGGGCTTCCACTGGTTGGCTTCCCTGTGTAGACTTGCATCTTCCAAGCGTAGCTGGATTGTGCGTCACAGGCCACCCATATCTTGATGCCATACTTTGCTGGCTTGCTGGGCACATACTGCCGGAAAGGACAGCGACCTTTTGACAAAAGAGATTACTATTAGTAATTAGTATCACTGTCACAGAAAACAATCACATAAATCAATGATATTACAGCAATACATAATGAAATGAACAGTGAAAATCAGTTACATTACAGATATGAAAATACAAATTTACCTCTGAATGGAACCTGTTGCTCATCCACTGTTACTTCAGGCCCAGGGTTGTAGAGGTATGGCCTCATCCACTGTTACTTCAGGCCCAGGGTTGTAGCGGTATGGCCTCATCCACTGTTACTTCAGGCCCAGGGTTGTAGCGGTATGGCCTCATCCACTGTTACTTCAGGCCCAGGGTTGTAGAGGTACGGCAGACGCTCCACCCACTTCTCCCAGTCCTCTCTTATGGCCGCCAGTTTGTCTCTCACACATCTTGCAGGTCTCACGGTTATCAAATCGTAGCATTCTTGAGAAGGTGTGAAAGACTTTCAGTGGCATCGTAGAACTTAAAATCACCCTTCCACTCTCTGCATCCCAGAGACTACATGTAGCCTCGCCTCGGGACCAATACATACCCGCTAAGATTAGCAGCCCTATGTAGGCACGCTGGTCAATCTCATCCATCCTTTTCCAGTTGTCTCCATATTTACAGAAACCCTCCAAATTTGTCATCTCCAGGATAATTTGTTTTGATGGCTGGTGTGATGAACACGTAGAATGTTGAGGCGAAGTCCTGGGCATGGGCAACTGCATGTCTTGTGGGCCCTGGGGTCATCCTTATGATATTTTGTGTTGCCATCCTGCCCTGGTTGTCATATGGTGACAAGGACCATGTTATTTTGATGGTCTTTGACAAAAATGTCTCTCTTTCAGCTTGGGGGATTTCTTCTTCCTCTGTAGATGGTTCATCGTGTTCTGGGTTGTATTCTTCCCCATCTTCTTCTTCAGATACCTCCTCCTCTTCTAAATCATTGTTCTCTTGTTCCTCCTGGACGTCTGAAAAAAATCTGATCTACGACTTGTTGGGCACTGAAACGTGAACTCATGGCTTCAGCAAAGAGAGAATTGGGGGGACTGTCATCTGCAGCACCTTTATAGCCTCTGACTGCATTCCCTATTAGTAAACAATGCTTTCAAGAAATGTTTATTTTGTCTGAAATTGTTTTTATTTTGTCTGTGAACTTGTCATGTGTGGGGTCATGGAGGGGTGCACATGCACACGATCGTTTTAGTTTTGTCTGAGTTCAATCAGTAGCAATCAATCATAATCTTAATTTTCAATTTTCAATTTCTGTGTGTGTGTGTGTGTGTGTGTGTGTGTGTGTGTGTGTGTGTGTGTGTGTGTGTGTGTGTGTGTGTGTGTGTGTGTGTGTGTGTGTGTGTGTGTCTTTGTGGTTTTTGTGGCGTGTAAATGATTTTATAACTGCCGGGTCAAAAATGACCCTAAGACAATGTTTATACCCTGGTGGTGTACAGCTTTCATGGAAATATGAACAAAGGCGATGTTTCACTGTTTCTAATGTTGGAGTCACTCTAGGAAAAGTAATCAAATTTTAAGTTGAAAAAATTTATTTAAAAAAAATGTCTCTGTGTTAAACATAGTGGCGGGTCATAGTTGACCCATAACACAACACAAGGGTTAAATCGTCTTGAAAATCTATGGCAAGCCTTGAACATGGCTCTCTAGCAAATATTGTACAATACAGGTGTGCAAACCTGCTAGAGACTTACCCCAAAAGACTGGCAGCTGTAATTGTCAGCAAAGGCGCTTGCTTCTACAATGTATTGACTCAGGGGTGTGAAAACTTATGTAAATGAGATGCTTCTGTATTTTATTCATTTTATAGATTTTTTTAAAAAACTTTGTCATTTTGGGTTATTGTGTGCAGATGGGTTAGATACAAAAATATATTTATTTAATCCATTTTGAATTCAGGCAGTAACACAACAAAATGTGGAGTAAGTCAAGGTAAATTAATACTTTCTGAAGGCATTGCAGGTTAACGTGTTGTTGTCTGTGTAAACGGTAAAGCTAGGTTCATAGTACAGATAGTCTCTAAAAAGTTTGCCAGAGTGGAAGTGGGACTTTTTCTCTGCTAGAGTTACAGGACAGACAATTACCTACCACTTATCTTAGTAATGACATCAGTCTGGCGTCAGATTGTTTGAGGTTCCGTAGGTCAGTGTTAACCATTACTGTTGCCACCGAAGGTGGCTCCTCTCCCTGTTCGGGCGGTGCTCGGCGGTTGTCGTCGCCGGCCTGCTATCTGCCACCGATCCGTTTTTCCTTTTTGTTTGTGTCTGTCTGTTTTATCACACCTGTGTTCATTTAGTTGATTTCGATGGGTTTATTTACACCCCGCTGCCTGCTAGTCTTTGTGCAGGATTGTTCAGTGTTACGTTGTTAGGGGTGCGTGTATTGCACCAAGGGGGTTTTCTTTGCTCACGGTAACGTTACCGTTTTGATTTATTCGTCTAGGAGTAGAAGTTTCTCCTCCGTGTGTTGCGTTTCTTTCCTGTGTGTGGCGACTTCGTTTTAGCGTGTTTTCCCACATGTTGTTTGTTTGGGACTCTTTAAATAAACGATTGTGCCACTGGGACTTCCTTGCTCTCCTGCTCCTGATTCCTGCACCTCCCTCCTACTAGGAGGAACGTAGCAACTGTCTTCTGCATTTTACCTGTTCCAGGGCATTGGATTACCAGTCAACAAAGGTAGAAGGAGGTATTTTAGTCTTGTCATTCATAAAATATGAATAGTTTGGTTACCTAATGTATCTACCAATATGCAGAGAAGACAGTTGGCCCACTATTTTTTTCAATCTTTTTTATAAGATGTGTGTTTAATTTCCTCAGCTTACTGTTCTGCACAAACCTGGACATTGATATTATATCTTGTACACTTGTGTAAGGTTAGATTACATTTGAGTTTGCATACTATCAAAGCCCTTTATCAATTCAGTAAGTGTGCCTATCAAGAAACGGGAACATATGGATCAGATTTGACCTTAGGGGGAAGGTCTCATCTGCCACAAACACCAGTGATGTAAAGTACTTACGTAAAAATACCTAGTGGCAAGAAACCACTTTGGAACTACCTAGATTTCTGCATAAATTGGTCATCAAATTTGATCTGATCTTCATTTAAGTCACAACAATAGACAAACATAATAACACACATTATTGTATTTTTGTTGTTTATATTGAATACATCATTTAAACATTCACATTGTAGGTTGGAAAAAGTACGTGAACCCCTAGGCTAATGACTTCTCCAAAAGCTCATTGGAGTCAGGAGTCAGCTAACCTGGAGTCCAATCAATGAGCCGAGATTGGAGATGTTGGTTAGAGCTGCCTTGCCCTGTAAAAAACACTCACAACTTGAGTTTGCTATTCACAAATAGCACTGCCTGATGTGAACCATGCCTCAAACAAAATAGATCTGAGAAGACCTAAGATTAAGAATTGTTGACTTGCATAAAGCTGGAAAGGATTACAAAAGTATCTCTAAAAGCCTTGATGTTCATCAGTTCACAGTAAGACAGATGGAAAAGGTTCAGCACTGTTGCTACTCTCCCTAGGAGTGGCCACCCTGCAAAGATGACTGCAAGAGCACAGTGCAGAATGCTCAATGAGGTTAAGAAGAATCCTATAGTGTCAGCTAAAGACTTATAGAAATCTCTGGAACATGCGAACATCTCTGAGTCTCCGATACGTAAAACACTAAACAAGAATGGTTTCATGGGAGGACACCACGGAAGAAGCCACTGCTGTCCAAAGAAAACATTGCAAGTCTGAGGTTTGCAAAAGAGCAGCTGGATGTTCCACAGCGCTACTGGTAAAATATTCAGTGGACAGATGAAACTACAGTTGAGTTGTTTGGAAGGAACAGACAACACTGTGTGTGGAGAAAAAAAGGCACAGCACACCAACATCAACCTCATCCCAACTGTGAACTATGGTGGAGGGAGCATCATGTTTTGGGGCTGCTTTGCTGCCTCAGGGCCTGGACAGCTTGCTATCATCGACGGAAAAATGAATTCCCAAGTTTATCAAGACATTTTGCAGGAGAATGTAAGGCCGCCTGTCTGCCAATTGAAGCTCTACAGAAGTTAGGTGATGCAACAGGACAGCAACCCAAAAGGCAGAAGAAAATCAACAAAAGAATGTCTTCAACAGAAGAAAATACGCCTTCTAGCGTGGCCCAGTCCTGACCTCAACTCGATTGAGATGCTGTGGCATGACCTTGAGAGCACTTCACACCAGACATCCCAAGAATATTGCTGAACTGAAACAGTTTTGTAAAGAGGAATGGTCTAAAATTCCCCCTGACCGTTGTGCAGGTCTGATCCGAAACTACAGAAAACGTTTGGTTGAGGTTATTGCTGCCAAAGGAGGGTCAACCAGTTATTAAATCCAAGGGTTCACATACTTTTCCCACCCTGCACTGTGAATGTTTACACGGTGTGTTCAATAAAGACATAAACGTATAATTGTTTGTGTGTTATTAGTTTAATTAGACTGTGTTTGTCTATTGTTGTGACCTATATGAACATCAGATCAAATTTTATGACCAATTTATGCAGAAGACCAGGTATTTCCAAAAGGTTCACATACTTTTTCTTGCCACTGTAAGTTGTTTTTTGGGGGTATCTGTACTTTACTTTACTATTTATATTTCTGACAACTTTTACTAAACTACATTCCTAAAGAAAATAATGTACTTTTTAATGGTGTTACTGCTGAGGGGCTTCTCTGTCCTGCTGAATGGTGTTACTGCTGAGGGGCTTCTCTGTCCTGCTGAATGGTGTTACTGCTGAGGGGCTTCTCTGTCCTGCTGAATGGTGTTACTGCTGAGGGGCTTCTCTATCCTGCTGAATGGTGTTACTGCTGAGGGGCTTCTCTGTCCTGCTGAATGGTGTTACTGCTGAGGGGCTTCTCTGTCCTGCTGAATGGTGTTACTGCTGAGGGGCTTCTCTGTCCTGCTGAATGGTGTTACTGCTGAGGGGCTTCTCTGTCCTGCTGAATGGTGTTACTGCTGAGGGGCTTCTCTGTCCTGCTGAATGGTGTTACTGCTGAGGGGCTTCTCTGTCCTGCTGAATGGTGTTACTGCTGAGGGGCTTCTCTGTCCTGCTGAATGGTGTTACTCAGTTCTAACTTTTATCTCTGAGATGGAACCTAAAGAAGCATTGCGACTCAGCTACAGCAAGACACTCTTTGTTTGTGAACATCCTGAAAGTACCTGGTTTGATTAATTTTAGTACCTGGTCTAGTACCACTACTAGTGTTCTGTCTGTCTAGTACCACTACTAGTGTTCTGTCTGTCTAGTACCACTACTAGTGTTCTGTCTGTCTCGTACCACTCCTAGTGTTCTGTCTGTCTAGTACCACTACTAGTGTTCTGTCTGTCTAGTACCACTACTAGTGTTCTGTCTGTCTAGTACCACTACTAGTGTTCTGTCTGTCTAGTACCACTACTAGTGTTCTGTCTGTCTAGTACCACTACTAGTGTTCTGTCTGTCTAGTACCACTACTAGTGTTCTGTCTGTCTAGTACCATTGCTAGTGTTCAGTCTATCTAGTACCACTGCAAGTGTTCTGTCTGTCTAGTACCACTGCTAGTGTTCTGTCTGTCTAGTACCACTGCTAGTGTTCTGTCTGTCTAGTACCACTGCTAGTGTTCTGTCTAGTACCACTGCTAGTGTTCTGTCTAGTACCACTACTAGTGTTCTGTCTGTCTAGTACCACTACTAGTGTTCTGTCTGTCTAGTACCACTACTAGTGTTCTGTCTGTCTAGTACCACTACTAGTGTTCTGTCTGTCTAGTACCACTACTAGTGTTCTGTCTGTCTAGTACCACTACTAGTGTTCTGTCTGTCTAGTACCACTACTAGTGTTCTGTCTAGTACCACTACTAGTGTTCTGTCTAGTACCACTGCTAGTGTTCTGTCTAGTACCACTGCTAGTGTTCTGTCTAGTACCACTGCTAGTGTTCTGTCTAGTACCACTGCTAGTGTTCTGTCTAGTACCACTGCTAGTGTTCTGTCTAGTACCACTGCTAGTGTTCTGTCTAGTACCACTGCTAGTGTTCTGTCTAGTACCGCTACTAGTGTTCTGTCTAGTACCGCTACTAGTGTTTGTCTGTCTAGTACCACTACTAGTGTTCTGTCTAGTACCACTACTAGTGTTCTGTCTAGTACCACTACTAGTGTTCTGTCTGTCTAGTACCACTACTAGTGTTCTGTCTGTCTAGTACCACTACTAGTGTTCTGTCTGTCTAGTACCACTACTAGTGTTCTGTCTAGTACCACTACTAGTGTTCTGTCTAGTACCACTGCTAGTGTTCTGTCTGTCTAGTACCACTGCTAGTGTTCTGTCTGTCTAGTACCACTGCTAGTGTTCTGTCTGTCTAGTACCGCTGCTAGTGTTCTGTCTGTCTAGTACCGCTGCTAGTGTTCTGTCTGTCTAGTACCGCTGCTAGTGTTCTGTCTAGTACCGCTGCTAGTGTTCTGTCTAGTACCGCTGCTAGTGTTCTGTCTAGTACCGCTGCTAGTGTTCTGTCTAGTACCGCTACTAGTGTTCTGTCTAGTACCGCTACTAGTGTTCTGTCTAGTACCGCTACTAGTGTTCTGTCTAGTACCGCTACTAGTGTTCTGTCTAGTACCACTACTAGTGTTCTGTCTGTCTAGTACCACTGCTAGTGTTCTGTCTGTCTAGTACCACTGCTAGTGCTGTCTGTCTAGTACCACTGCTAGTGTTCTGTCTGTCTAGTACCACTGCTAGTGTTCTGTCTGTCTAGTACCACTACTAGTGTTCTGTCTGTCTAGTACCGCTGCTAGTGTTCTGTCTGTCTAGTACCGCTACTAGTGTTTTGTCTGTCTAGTACCGCTACTAGTGTTCTGTCTGTCTAGTACCGCTACTAGTGTTCTGTCTAGTACCACTACTAGTGTTCTGTCTAGTACCGCTACTAGTGTTCTGTCTAGTACCGCTACTAGTGTTCTGTCTGTCTAGTACCGCTACTAGTGTTCTGTCTGTCTAGTACCGCTACTAGTGTTCTGTCTAGTACCGCTGCTAGTGTTCTGTCTAGTACCGCTGCTAGTGTTCTGTCTAGTACCGCTGCTAGTGTTCTGTCTAGTACCGCTGCTAGTGTTCTGTCTAGTACCGCTGCTAGTGTTCTGTCTAGTACCGCTGCTAGTGTTCTGTCTAGTACCGCTGCTAGTGTTCTGTCTAGTACCGCTGCTAGTGTTCTGTCTAGTACCGCTGCTAGTGTTCTGTCTAGTACCGCTGCTAGTGTTCTGTCTGTCTAGTACCGCTGCTAGTGTTCTGTCTGTCTAGTACCGCTGCTAGTGTTCTGTCTGTCTAGTACCGCTGCTAGTGTTCTGTCTGTCTAGTACCGCTGCTAGTGTTCTGTCTGTCTAGTACCGCTGCTAGTGTTCTGTCTGTCTAGTACCGCTGCTAGTGTTCTGTGTCTAGTACCACTGCTAGTGTTCTGTCTGTCTAGTACCACTGCTAGTGTTCTGTCTGTCTAGTACCACTGCTAGTGTTCTGTCTGTCTAGTACCACTGCTAGTGTTCTGTCTGTCTAGTACCACTGCTAGTGTTCTGTCTGTCTAGTACCACTGCTAGTGTTCTGTCTAGTACCACTCCTTACACATCATAAGTGCATATAAACTGCTGTATATTTCCTCAGTCCCACAATAGAACCCTTTTTTAGAGACTATTAGTGGCCACTGAATGTTTATGAATCAACTGACTTCATTTGTCAGTCATCATAGATTTTTATGTTTCCAAGGGCTTGTATGTAAACGTAAAAAGCTGTGATGACTGACAAATGAAGTCAATTGCTACAAAAGGAGAAAAACAACTGATCTCCTCCTGTGTTCATGTGGAGATGAAATGTTACCCGAGACACAAGGAGTTTCCTCAGCTTTGATCTTTACCTTGCGTCCCAAATGGTTCCTTATTCCCTACAAAGTATGCTTCTTTTGATCAGAGTTCCTATGGACCCTGGTCAGAAAGTAGTGCACTATATAGGGAATAGGGTGCTGTTTGGGACCCATCCCAGTGTTGACTCTACAGCGGCGTTAGGGAGGAACAGTAGCAGGTGTCCTTGACGACTGGACTGGCTTTTGTTTCCACCTTCCCTCCCACCACCACACCCCACCAACGGGGAGGTTGAGAAAGAGCTGTGTGTCGTGTGTGTGTGTGTGTGTGTGTGTGTGTCTGTGTCTAGGTGTGTGTGTGTGTCTAGGTGCGTGTTTCGTGTTGTGTGTGTGTCTGTGTGTCTGTGTGTCTGTGTGTCTGTGTGTGTGTGTGTGTGTGCGTGTGCGTGCGTGCGTATATACACGAGTGTCTCTGTATGTGTGGTGTGGAACATGAGGTATGTTGTTGATGTCTGAGGTTGAAGGAATCTCTTCTCTTCCTGCTCAGGCTCACATCCTGTAAGACATAGCACCAGACAATTCATACTGCCTGTCCCTCGAGTTAGGTCACTCCAACCAGACGATTCATACTGCCTGTCCCTAGAGTTAGGTCACTCCAACCAGACGATTCATACTGCCTGTCCCTAGAGTTAGGTCACTCCAACCAGACGATTCATACTGCCTGTCCCTAGAGTTAGGTCACTCCAACCAGACGATTCATACTGCCTGTCCCTAGAGTTAGGTCACTCCAACCAGACGATTCATACTGCCTGTCCCTAGAGTTAGGTCACTCCAACCAGACGATTCATACTGCCTGTCCCTCGAGTTAGGTCACTCCAACCAGACGATTCATAATGCCTGTCCCTCGAGTTAGGTCACTCCAACCAGACGATTCATACTGCCTGTCCCTCGAGTTAGGTCACTCCAACCAGACGATTCATACTGCCTGTCCCTCGAGTTAGGTCACTCCAACCAGACGATTCATACTGCCTGTCCCTCGAGTTAGGTCACTCCAACCAGACGATTTCATACTGCCTGTCCCTAGAGTTAGGTCACTCCAACCAGACGATTCATACTGCCTGTCCCTAGAGTTAGGTCACTCCAACCAGACGATTCATACTGCCTGTCCCGCGAGTTGGGTCACTCCAACCAGACGATTCATACTGCCTGTCCCGCGAGTTGGGTCACTCCAACCAGACGATTCATACTGCCTGTCCCTCGAGTTAGGTCACTCCAACCAGACGATTCATACTGCCTGTCCCTCGAGTTAGGTCACTCCAACCAGACGATTCATACTGCCTGTCCCTCGAGTTAGGTCACTCCAACCAGACGATTCATACTGCCTGTCCCTCGAGTTAGGTCACTCCAACCAGACGATTCATACTGCCTGTCCCTCGAGTTAGGTCACTCCAACCAGACGATTCATACTGCCTGTCCCTCGAGTTAGGTCACTCCAACCAGACGATTCATACTGCCTGTCCCTCGAGTTAGGTCACTCCAACCAGACGATTCATACTGCCTGTCCCTCGAGTTGGGTCACTCCAACCAGACGATTCATACTGCCTGTCCCTAGAGTTGGGTCACCCCAACCAGACGATTCATACTGCCTGTCCCTCGAGTTAGGTCACTCCAACCAGACGATTCATACTGCCTGTCCCTAGAGTTAAGAAACTCTAACCACGTAGCTAGCCTACCACGCTGTTGACAGCCACACACCAGGATATAAGGACTGGATTAATTTAGCGTATGTGACAGACATATGTCAGATGTTAATTTGATCACTGCACAGCAGGAAATGCAGATGAGATTTGTGGTTTACGTGAATTCATTGTAAACTTACACAAGGTTATATTATAAGTATTGAACTTTTCATGTAGCCTACTTTTGGTCAGCGGGGAATGGTGGGTGGCGGGGAATGGTTGCTTAATTTCAAATAGCTTAGACGGCAAAGAAAATCGGTACAGTTTGAATACCACATTTTTCTGAAGTTTTTTTAAGTTTGTGAATCTCCCCAGTTTTAAAGGTTGGGGAACATGTGATTAACGGAATGGAATGGGATTGGCATAAAGAGGAGGAATTATATATACATTTTCAACTAGACTAGAGTCTGGACCTGCGGTAATATTTACTACGGACATTTAAAAGTGCATTTGAACTTTGAAAAGAGCAGGACGCTTTGCCAAAGTTGCCATAGGGCTGTCTGACATTGCCTTTTTAAACTTTACAATTACAAGATATGACAGTGTTATTAGTCTACATGGCCCTTTATGACAGTGTTAAAGACCATATAGAGTAAACTAATAACACTGTCATATAGACCATATAGCCGATTGGTGAGTTTGGTGGGGATACCAGTGAGGAGAGTGTTGCAGTAGTCCAGTCAGGAAGTCTGAAAGAGGAGGGGTTGGAAGGTGGAGGGGTTGGAAGGTGGAGGGGTTGAGAGGTGGAGGGGTTGAGAGGTGGAGGGGTTGAGAGGTGGAGGGGTTGAGAGGTGGAGGGGTTGAGAGGTGGAGGGGTTGAGAGGGAATTGCATCATCAAATAATAACTTAAGTAGGGGAAGTTTGATTTCTACTGCACTTTAATCTGTCTGCTGTTTCCTATTGGTGACTGTATTAACTAATAATGTTGTACAATGTTTATTAAAAAAATATATATTTATGTTGTTGTTTTTTGAATATCAGAAACATACAGTACACTTGCAGTGAAGCCACTCAACAACTACATCATACCTGTCAGTTGGGGAGGGGGAGAGAGGAAGTGTTGAGAGAGGTGGGGTTGAGAGAGGTGGGGTTGAGAGAGGTGGGGTTGAGAGAGGTGGGGTTGAGAGAGGTGGGGTTGAGAGAGGTGGGGTTGAGAGAGGTGGGGGTTGAGAGAGGTGGGGGTTGGGGAGGAGGGGGAGGAGGGGGGTTGAGAGAGGAGGGGTTGGAGAGGGGGGGAGGAGGGGAGGTGTTGGGGGGGGGGGAGAGGTGGGGGTTGGGAGAGGGGGGGAGGGAAGTACGTCATCAGAAATAACTTAAGTAGGGGAAAGTTCTACAGCGCTTTAATCTGTCTGCGACACATATAAGGCCCTCCCCCGCCCTCCCTTTGGAAAATCTGACCACGACTCCATTTTGTTGCTCCCAGCCTATAGACAGAAACTAAAACGGGAAGCTCCCGCCCTCAGGTCTGTTCAACGCTGGTCCGACCAATCGGATTCCACGCTTCAAGATTGCTTCGATCACGTGGACTGGGATATGTAACACATAATGTTGAACAACAACATTGATGAATACGCTGTTTCGGTGAGCGAGTTTATTAGCAAGGGCATCGGTGATGTTGTACCCACAGCGTCTATTCACCATTCCCCAACCAGAAACCGTGGATTGATGGCAGCATTCGCGCAAATCTGAAAGCGCGAACCACTGCTTTTAATCAGGGCAAGGTGACCGGAAACCTGACCGAATACAAACAGTGTAGCTATTCCCTCCACAAGGCAATCAAACAAGCTAAGATCTCCCCCACAGTTCCCCAATAGCTGTCCCTCAACCATTCGAGACCCCTCCCACAGTTCCCCCCCCAAGAAGAAAAATATGAATAAAAAATACTATTCAATTCCATTCCATTCCATTCCCCATCCCCAAGAACCCCACAATGCACCAACAACAAAGAGAATGAACTAAAGAGACAAAAGAACAAGACAGAAGAAAACAGGAAACAATGCAAAAAAACCATTCAAAACAAAACCAACAAAAAGGACAACTACAATCATAACAGCAATGCCAACTGTATATGTTTGTGACTCCATGGAGGGTGTGAAATTATGTTAAGGGTGTGTACTGGAGGCGAAGTCAGATGCAGGAGAGCAGAGTGTAGTTAACAGGCACACTTTTTTATTCCGGTCCAAACGTAAGTACATATAACGTGCCCAAAAACACGGAACATAGAGAAAAGTCTGGCGTGTAACAATACCCACATAACATCAAAACAGTTTCACACAAAGACATGGAGGGGAACAGAGGACTAAATACATTCAGTGTGATTAGGGACTGAAAACCAGGTGTGTAATGGAACAAGACAAAACAAACGGGAATATGAAAAATTGGAGCGGCGATGGCTAGAAAGCCGGTGACGTCGATCGCCGAACGAACAAGGAGAGGAGCCGACTTCGGTGGAAGACGTGACAGTTTGTGTGCATGTCTGGCACTATTACATGTATGTGTGTGTTTTTCTTTGTGTTTATTTGAAGGCATCAGCCTCAGGCAAACCGGCACACTGTCCCTCAGTGTCATTCAAATGTACTTTTTCTTATGTTTTATTTTGACATTTTTTAGTTTTTTTACATTTATCTTTGACCAGGGAATTACATCATCAAATAATAACTTAAGTAGGGGAAAGTTTGATTTCTACAGCTCTTTATTCTGTCTGCTGTTTCCTATTTGTGACTGTATTAATTCATAATTTTGTACAATCTTACTAATCTGTCTTCGACGATTTAGCTAATCAGGTCAATTTGAACTTGACATTGCAAGATGAAATTGCAATGGGGTTCAACTTTTTTTTACTAAGACGTCATACTTCAACAAGCTTGAGTCTACATCAACACATGGCAGAGTAGTTAGCTATTGTCAACAGGAGGCGAGGCCTGTTGTTTTAATGCTGACGCACGGTATACAGACACAGGACAGTCGTCACAATGTGAATGATGATAATCCGTAATCCATGGAACTACTAGAACCCTCTGAAGAGTCTGTTCCATATTCCGTGTTCCGTTAGAAAGACTCTAGATCCTGCTAATAGGATTTGTCAGCCATTTCAAAAGATGCTTCCTTTGTCAGAAGTCTTCATGTTGGTAGGCACAATGACTGGGAGAAAACACACACTCTCTCTCTCTCTCTCTCTCTAGGTCTCTCTCTCTCTCTCTCTCCTCACTCTCTATAGCTATCTTTATATCCCCCCTCTTTCTCTCTCTCCATCTCTCTCTCTCTCTCTCTCCCTAGCTCTCTCTCTCTCTCTACAGCTATCTTTACATCCCGTTCTTTCTCTCTCCCTCTCCCCTCTCTCTCATCCCCCTCCTCTCTCTATCTCTCACTCCCCTCTCTCTCTCATCCCCCTCCTCTCTCTATCTCACCCCTATCTCTCATCCCCCTCCTCTCTCTCTCACTCCCCTCTCTCTCTCATCCCCCTCCTCTCTCTCTCTCTCTCCTCTCTCTCTCCCCCCCCTCTCTCCCTCTCTCTCACCTCCCCCCCTCTCTCTCCTCTCTCTCTCATCCCCCCCTCTCTCTCTCTCTCCTCTCTCTCTCATCCCCCCCCTCTCTCTCTCTCCTCTCTCTCATCCCCCCCTCTCTCTCTCTCATCCCCCTCTCTCTCTCATCCCCCTCCTCTCTCTATCTCACCCCTATCTCTCATCCACCTCCTATCTCTCTCTCTCACTCCCCTCTCTCTCTCATCCCCCTCCTCTCTCTCTCTCTCCTCTCTCTCTCATCCCCCCCCCTCTCTCTCCTCTCTCTCTCATCCCCCCTCTCTCTCTCTCATCCCCCCTGTCGCTCTTTCTTTCTTTGTCAAACACACAGACATACGCACCAGTTTTCCTGTACAAAATCTTGTTACCCACACTGTTGTATCTCATTGTTTAAGCATCAGCAGATCCAAACCCATCCTATACCTATTGTAATTCAGTCTTTAAAAAGCGCTGCTAATGCCATTCATCACTGTATATAGAATTAGCTCAATGTTTTGTTTTTCCAACTGTAATAAAACACCAATGTGGCTAAAAATATCACGGTCCTCAAAAATTCAGATGTTGCTACAGAAAAGAGCTATGTTGCTACAGTATAGAGCTATGTTTCTACAGTATAGAGCTATGTTGCTACAGTATAGAGCTATGTTGCTACAGTGTAGAGCTATGTTGCTACAATATGGAGCTATGTTGCTACAATACAGAGCAGTGTTGCTACAATACGGAGCTATGTTGCTACAGTATAGAGCTATGTTGCTACAATACAGAGCAGTGTTGCTACAATACAGAGCAGTGTTGCTACAATACAGAGCTATGTTGCTACAATAAAGAGCAGTGTTGCTACAATACGGAGCTATGTTGCTACAGTGTAGAGCTATGTTGCTACAGTATGGAGCTATGTTGCTACAGTATGGAGCTATGTTGCTACAGTATAGAGCTATGTTGCTACAGTATGGAGCTATGTTGCTACAGTATAGAGCTATGTTGCTACAGTATTGAGCTATGTTGCTACAGTATAAAGCTACGTTCCTACAGTATAGAGCTATGTTGCTACAGTGTAGAGCTATGTTGCTACAATATGGAGCTATGTTGCTACAATACAGAGCAGTGTTGCTACAATACGGAGCTATGTTGCTATAGTATAGAGCTATGTTGCTACAGTATGGAGCTATGTTGCTACAGTATGGAGCTATGTTGCTACAGTATGGAGCTATGTTGCTACAGTATGGAGCTATGTTGCTACAGTATAGAGCTATGTTGCTACAGTATGGAGCTATGTTGCTACAGTATAGAGCTATGTTGCTACAGTATAGAGCTATGTTGCTACAGTATAGAGCTATGTTGCTACAGTATAGAGCTATGTTGCTACAGTATAGAGCTATGTTGCTACAGTATAGAGCTATGTTGCTATAGTATAGAGCTATGTTGCTACAGTGTAGAGCTATGTTGCTACAGTGTAGAGCTATGTTGCTACAGTGTAGAGCTATGTTGCTACAGTGTAGAGCTATGTTGCTACAATACGGAGCTATGTTGCTACAGTATAGAGCTATGTTGCTACAATACAGAGCAGTGTTGCTACAATACAGAGCTATGTTGCTACAATACAGAGCAGTGTTGCTACAATACGGAGCTATGTTGCTACAGTGTAGAGCTATGTTGCTACAGTATGGAGCTATGTTGCTACAGTATGGAGCTATGTTGCTACAGTATGGAGCTATGTTGCTACAGTATGGAGCTATGTTGCTACAGTATGGAGCTATGTTGCTATAGTATTGAGCTATGTTGCTACAGTATGGAGCTATGTTGCTACAGTATTGAGCTATGTTGCTACAGTATTGAGCTATGTTGCTACAGTATTGAGCGATGTTGCTACAGTATAAAGCTACGTTCCTACAGTATAGAGCTACGTTGCTACAGTGTAGAGCTATGTTGCTACAATATGGAGCTATGTTGCTACAATACAGAGCAGTGTTGCTACAATACGGAGCTATGTTGCTATAGTATAGAGCTATGTTGCTACAGTATGGAGCTATGTTGCTACAGTATGGAGCTATGTTGCTACAGTATGGAGCTATGTTGCTACAGTATGGAGCTATGTTGCTACAGTATAGAGCTATGTTGCTACAGTATAGAGCTATGTTGCTACAGAATAGAGCTATGTTGCTACAGAATAGAGCTATGTTGCTACAGTATGGAGCTATGTTGCTACAGTATAGAGCTATGTTGCTACAGTATAGAGCTATGTTGCTACAGTATAGAGCTATGTTGCTACAGTATAGAGCTATGTTGCTACAGTATAGAGCTATGTTGCTATAGTATAGAGCTATGTTGCTACAGTGTAGAGCTATGTTGCTACAGTGTAGAGCTATGTTGCTACAGTGTAGAGCTATGTTGCTACAATACAGAGCAGTGTTGCTACAATACGGAGCTCTGTTGCTACAATACGGAGCTATGTTGCTACAGTATAGAGCTACGTTCCTACAGTATAAAGCTATGTTCCTACAGTATAGAGCTATGTTGCTACAGTATAGAGCTATGTTGCTACAGTATAGAGCTATGTTGCTACAGTATAGAGCTACGTTCCTACAGTATAAAGCTACGTTCCTACAGTATAAAGCTACGTTCCTACAGTATAGAGCTATGTTGCTACAGTATGGAGCTATGTTGCTACAATACAGAGCAGTGTTGCTACAATACGGAGCTATGTTGCTACAGTATAGAGCTATGTTGCTACAATACAGAGCAGTGTTGCTACAATACGGAGCTATGTTGCTACAGTATAGAGCAATATTGCTACAATACAGAGCAGTGTTGCTACAATACGGAGCTATGTTGCTACAGTGTAGAGCTATGTTGCTACAGTATAGAGCTATGTTGCTACAGTATAGAGCTATGTTGCTACAGTATAGAGCTATGTTGCTACAGTATAGAGCTGTGTTGCTATAGTATAGAGCTATGTTGCTACAGTGTAGAGCTATGTTGCTACAGTGTAGAGCTATGTTGCTACAGTGTAGAGCTATGTTGCTACAGTGTAGAGCTATGTTGCTACAATACAGAGCAGTGTTGCTACAATACGGAGCTGTGTTGCTACAATACGGAGCTATGTTGCTACAGTATAGAGCTACGTTCCTACATTATAAAGCTATGTTCCTACAGTATAGAGCTATGTTGCTACAGTATAGAGCTATGTTCCTACAGTATAAAGCTACGTTCCTACAGTATAAAGCTACGTTCCTACAGTATAGAGCTATGTTGCTACAGTATGGAGCTATGTTGCTACAATACAGAGCAGTGTTGCTACAATACGGAGCTATGTTGCTACAGTATAGAGCTATGTTGCTACAATACAGAGCAGTGTTGCTACAATACGGAGCTATGTTGCTACAGTATAGAGCAATATTGCTACAATACAGAGCAGTGTTGCTACAATACGGAGCTATGTTGCTACAGTGTAGAGCTATGTTGCTACAGTATGGAGCTATGTTGCTACAGTATGGAGCTATGTTGCTACAGTATGGAACTATGTTGCTACAGTGTAGAGCTATGTTGCTACAGTATAGAGCTATGTTGCTACAGTGTAGAGCTATGTTGCTACAGTATGGAGCTATGTTGCTACAGTATGGAACTATGTTGCTACAGTGTAGAGCTATGTTGCTACAGTATAGAGCTATGTTGCTACAGTATAGAGCTATGTTCCTACAGTATAAAGCTACGTTCCTACAGTATACAGCTACGTTCCTACAGTATAGAGCTATGTTGCTACAGTATGGAGCTATGTTGCTACAATACAGAGCAGTGTTGCTACAATACGGAGCTATGTTGCTACAGTATAGAGCTATGTTGCTACAATACAGAGCAGTGTTGCTACAATACGGAGCTATGTTGCTACAGTGTAGAGCTATGTTGCTACAGTGTAGAGCTATGTTGCTACAATACAGAGCAGTGTTGCTACAATACGGAGCTGTGTTGCTACAATACGGAGCTATGTTGCTACAGTATAGAGCTATGTTCCTACAGTATAGAGCTATGTTGCTACAGTATAGAGCTATGTTCCTACAGTATAAAGCTACGTTCCTACAGTATAAAGCTACGTTCCTACAGTATAGAGCTATGTTGCTACAGTATGGAGCTATGTTGCTACAATACAGAGCAGTGTTGCTACAATACGGAGCTATGTTGCTACAGTATAGAGCTATGTTGCTACAATACAGAGCAGTGTTGCTACAATACGGAGCTATGTTGCTACAGTATAGAGCAATATTGCTACAATACAGAGCAGTGTTGCTACAATACGGAGCTATGTTGCTACAGTGTAGAGCTATGTTGCTACAGTATGGAGCTATGTTGCTACAGTATGGAGCTATGTTGCTACAGTATGGAACTATGTTGCTACAGTGTAGAGCTATGTTGCTACAGTATGGAGCTATGTTGCTACAGTATGGAACTATGTTGCTACAGTGTAGAGCTATGTTGCTACAGTATAGAGCTATGTTCCTACAGTATAAAGCTACATTCCTACAGTATACAGCTACGTTCCTACAGTATAGAGCTATGTTGCTACAGTATGGAGCTATGTTGCTACAATACAGAGCAGTGTTGCTACAATACAGAGCTATGTTGCTACAGTATAGAGCTATGTTGCTACAATACAGAGCAGTGTTGCTACAATACGGAGCTATGTTGCTACAGTGTAGAGCTATGTTGCTACAGTGTAGAGCTATGTTGCTACAATGTAGAGCTATGTTGCTACAATACAGAGCAGTGTTGCTACAATACGGAGCTGTGTTGCTACAATACGGAGCTATGTTGCTACAGTATAGAGCTACGTTCCTACAGTATAAAGCTATGTTCCTACAGTATAGAGCTATGTTGCTACAGTATAGAGCTATGTTCCTACAGTATAAAGCTACGTTCCTACAGTATAAAGCTACGTTCCTACAGTATAGAGCTATGTTGCTACAGTATGGAGCTATGTTGCTACAATACAGAGCAGTGTTGCTACAATACGGAGCTATGTTGCTACAGTATAGAGCTATGTTGCTACAATACAGAGCAGTGTTGCTACAATACGGAGCTATGTTGCTACAGTATAGAGCAATATTGCTACAATACAGAGCAGTGTTGCTACAATACGGAGCTATGTTGCTACAGTGTAGAGCTATGTTGCTACAGTATGGAGCTATGTTGCTACAGTATGGAGCTATGTTGCTACAGTATGGAACTATGTTGCTACAGTGTAGAGCTATGTTGCTACAGTATAGAGCTATGTTCCTACAGTATAAAGCTACGTTCCTACAGTATACAGCTACGTTCCTACAGTATAGAGCTATGTTGCTACAGTATGGAGCTATGTTGCTACAATACAGAGCAGTGTTGCTACAATACGGAGCTATGTTGCTACAGTATAGAGCTATGTTGCTACAATACAGAGCAGTGTTGCTACAATACGGAGCTATGTTGCTACAGTATAGAGCTATATTGCTACAATACAGAGCAGTGTTGCTACAATACGGAGCTATGTTGCTACAGTGTAGAGCTATGTTGCTACAGTATGGAGCTATGTCGCTACAGTATAGAGCTATGTTGCTACAGTATAGAGCTATGTTGCTACAATACGGAGCAGTGTTGCTACAATACGGAGCAGTGTTGCTACAATATGGAGCTATGTTGCTACAATACGGAGCTATGTTGCTACAATACGGAGCTATGTTGCTACAGTATAGAGCTATGTTGCTACAGTATAGAGCTACGTTCCTACAGTATAGAGCTATGTTGCTACAGTATAGAGCTATGTTGCTACAGTATAGAGCTATGTTGCAACAGTATGGAGCTATGTTGCAACAGTATGGATCTATGTTGCTACAGTATAGAGCTATGTTGCTACAGTATAGAGCTATGTTGCTACAGTATAGAGCTATGTTGCTACAGTATGGAGCTATGTTGCTACAATACAGAGCAGTGTTGCTACAATACGGAGCAATGTTGCTACAGTATAGAGCTATGTTGCTACAATATAGAGCTATGTTGCTACAGTATAGAGCTATGTTGCTACAGTATGGAGCTATGTTGCTACAGTATGGAGCTATGTTGCCACAGTATAGAGCTATGTTGCTACAGTATAGAGCTATGTTGCTACAGTATAGAGCTATGTTGCTACAGTATAGAGCTATGTTGCTACAGTATAGAGCTATGTTGCTATAGTATAGAGCTATGTTGCTACAGTGTAGAGCTCTGTTGCTACAATATTGAGCTCTGTTGCTACAATATTGAGCTCTGTTGCTACAGTATAAAGCTATGTTGCTACAGTATAGAGCTTTGTTGCTACAGTATAGAGCTTTGTTGCTACAGTATAGAGCTTTGTTGCTACAGTACAGAGCTTTGTTGCTACAGTATAGAGCTATGTTGCTACAGTAAAGAGCTATGTTGCTACAGTAAAGAGCTTTGTTGCTACAGTATAGAGCTCTGCTACAATATTGAGCTCTGTTGCTACACTATAGAGCTATGTTGCTACAGTGTAGAGCTATGTTGCTACAGTATGGAGCTATGTTGCTACAGTATGGAGCTATGTTGCTACAGTATGGAGCTATGTTGCTACAGTAAAGAGCTATGTTGCTACAGTAAAGAGCTATGTTGCTACAGTATGGAGCTATGTTGCTACAATACAGAGCAGTGTTGCTACAATACAGAGCAGTGTTGCTACAATACGGAGCAGTGTTGCTACAATACGGAGCTATGTTGCTACAATACGGCGCTATGTTGCTACAATACGGAGCTATGTTGCTACAGTATAGAGCTATGTTGCTATAGTATAGAGCTATGTTGCTAAAGTGTAGAGCTATGTTGCTACAATATGGAGCTATGTTGCTACAATACAGAGCAGTGTTGCTACAATACGGAGATATGTTGCTACAGTATAGAGCTATGTTGCTACAGTATAGAGCTATGTTGCTACAGTATAAAGCTACGTTCCTACAGTATAGAGCTATGTTGCTACAGTATGGAGCTATGTTGCTACAGTATGGAGCTATGTTGCTACAGTATAGAGCTATGTTGCTACAGTATGGAGCTATGTTGCTACAGTATAGAGCTATGTTGCTACAGTATAGAGCTATGTTGCTACAGTATAGAGCTATGTTGCTACAGTATAGAGCTATGTTGCTACAGTGTGGAGCTATGTTGTTACAATACGGAGCTATGTTACTACAATACAGAGCTATGTTACTACAATACAGAGCAGTGTTGCTACAATACGGAGCTATGTTGCTACATTATGGAGCTATGTTGCTACAGTATGGAGCTATGTTGCTACAATATGGAGCTATGTTGCTACAGTATGGAGCTATGTTGCTATAGTATGGAGCTATGTTGCTACAGTATAAAGCTACGTTCCTTCAGTATAAAGCTACGTTCCTACAGTATAGAGCTACGTTGCTACAGTATAGAGCTATGTTGCTACAGTATAGAGCTATGTTGCTACAGTATAGAGCTATGTTGCTACAGTATAGAGCTATGTTGCTACAGTATAGACCTATGTTGCTACAGTATGGAGCTATGTTGCTATAGTATAGAGCTATGTTGCTACAGTATAGAGCTATGTTGCTACAGTGTAGAGCTATGTTGCTACAGTGTAGAGCTATGTTGCTACAGTGTAGAGCTATGTTGCTACAGTGTAGAGCTATGTTGCTACAATATGGAGCTATGTTGCTACAAT
Organism: Salmo salar; assembly: GCF_965601325.2. Lineage (NCBI taxonomy): Eukaryota > Metazoa > Chordata > Actinopteri > Salmoniformes > Salmonidae > Salmo > Salmo salar. The sequence continues at coordinate 22,490,600 of NC_138305.1, forward strand.
ACAGAGCAGTGTTGCTACAATACGGAGCTATGTTGCTACTGTATAAAGCTACGTTCCTACAGTATAAAGCTACGTTCCTACAGTATAAAGCTACGCTCCTACAATATGGAGCTATGTTGCTACATTATGGAGCTATGTTGCTACAGTATGGAGCTATGTTGCTACAATATGGAGCTATGTTGCTACAGTATGGAGCTATGTTGCTACAGTATGGAGCTATGTTGCTACAGCATGGAGCTATGTTGCTACAGCATGGAGCTATGTTGCTACAGTATGGAGCTATGTTGCTACAGTGTAGAGCTATGTTGCTACAATATAGAGCTATGTTGCTACAGTATAGAGCTATGTTGCTACAGTGTAGAGCTATGTTGCTACAGTGTAGAGCTATGTTGCTACAGTGTAGAGCTATGTTGCTACAATACAGAGCAGTGTTGCTACAATACAGAGCTAGTGTTGCTACAGTATAGAGCTATGTTGCTACAGTATAAAGCTACGTTCCTACAGTATAAAGCTACGTTACTACAGTATAAAGCTACATTGCTACAATATGGAGCTATGTTGCTACAGTACAGAGCTATGTTGCTACAGTACGGAGCTCTGTTGCTTCAGTATAGAGCTATGTTGCTATAGTATGGAGCTATGTTGCTTCAGTATAGAGCTATGTTGCTATAGTATAGAGCTATGTTGCTACAGTATAGAGCTATGTTGCTACAGTGTAGAGCTATGTTGCTACAATATGGAGCTATGTTGCTACAGTATGGAGCTATGTTGCTACAGTATAAAGCTACGTTCCTACAGTATAAAGCTATGTTCCTACAGTATAGAGCTATGTTGCTACAGTATAGAGCTATGTTGCTACAGTATAGAGCTATGTTGCAACAGTATGGATCTATGTTGCTACAGTATAGAGCTATGTTGCTACAGTATAGAGCTATGTTGCTACAGTATGGAGCTATGTTGCTATAGTATAGAGCTATGTTGCTACAGTATGGATCTATGTTGCTACAGTATAGAGCTATGTTGCTACAGTGTAGAGCTATGTTGCTACAATATAGAGCTATGTTGCTACAGTATAGAGCTATGTTGCTACAGTGTAGAGCTATGTTGCTACAGTATGGAGCTATGTTGCTACAGTATGGAGCTATGTTGCTACAGTATAGAGCTATGTTGCTACAGTATAGACCTATGTTGCTACAGTATGGAGCTATGTTGCTATAGTATAGAGCTATGTTGCTACAGTATAGAGCTATGTTGCTACAGTGTAGAGCTATGTTGCTACAGTGTAGAGCTATGTTGCTACAGTGTAGAGCTATGTTGCTACAGTGTAGAGCTATGTTGCTACAATATGGAGCTATGTTGCTACAATACAGAGCAGTGTTGCTACAATACGGAGCTATGTTGCTACTGTATAAAGCTACGTTCCTACAGTATAAAGCTACGTTCCTACAGTATAAAGCTACGTTCCTACAATATGGAGCTATGTTGCTACATTATGGAGCTATGTTGCTACAGTATGGAGCTATGTTGCTACAATATGGAGCTATGTTGCTACAGTATGGAGCTATGTTGCTACAGTATGGAGCTATGTTGCTACAGCATGGAGCTATGTTGCTACAGCATGGAGCTATGTTGCTACAGTATGGAGCTATGTTGCTACAGTGTAGAGCTATGTTGCTACAATATAGAGCTATGTTGCTACAGTATAGAGCTATGTTGCTACAGTGTAGAGCTATGTTGCTACAGTGTAGAGCTATGTTGCTACAGTGTAGAGCTATGTTGCTACAGTGTAGAGCTAGTGTTGCTACAATACAGAGCAGTGTTGCTACAGTATAGAGCTATGTTGCTACAGTATAAAGCTACGTTCCTACAGTATAAAGCTACGTTACTACAGTATAAAGCTACATTGCTACAATACAGAGCTATGTTGCTACAGTACGGAGCTCTGTTGCTTCAGTATAGAGCTATGTTGCTATAGTATGGAGCTATGTTGCTTCAGTATAGAGCTATGTTGCTATAGTATAGAGCTATGTTGCTACAGTATAGAGCTATGTTGCTACAGTGTAGAGCTATGTTGCTACAATATGGAGCTATGTTGCTACAGTATGGAGCTATGTTGCTACAGTATAAAGCTACGTTCCTACAGTATAAAGCTACGTTCCTACAGTATAGAGCTATGTTGCTACAGTATAGAGCTATGTTGCTACAGTATAGAGCTATGTTGCAACAGTATGGATCTATGTTGCTACAGTATAGAGCTATGTTGCTACAGTATAGAGCTATGTTGCTACAGTATGGAGCTATGTTGCTATAGTATGGAGCTATGTTGCTACAGTATGGATCTATGTTGCTACAGTATAGAGCTATGTTGCTACAGTATAGAGCTATGTTGCTACAGTATAGAGCTATGTTGCTACAGTGTAGAGCTATGTTGCTACAATATAGAGCTATGTTGCTACAGTATAGAGCTATGTTGCTACAGTGTAGAGCTATGTTGCTACAGTATGGAGCTATGTTGCTACAGTATGGAGCTATGTTGCTACAGTATGGAGCTATGTTGCTACAGTATGGAGCTATGTTGCTACAGTATGGAGTTATGTTGCTACAGTATAGAGCTATGTTGCTACAGTATAGAGCTATGTTGCTACAGTATAGAGCTATGTTGCTACAGTATAGAGCTATGTTGCTACAGTATGGAGCTATGTTGCTACAGTATAGAGCTATGTTGCTACAGTATAGAGCTATGTTGCTACAGTGTAGAGCTATGTTGCTACAGTGTAGAGCTATGTTGCTACAGTGTAGAGCTATGTTGCTACAGTGTAGAGCTATGTTGCTACAATATAGAGCTATGTTGCTACAGTATAGAGCTATGTTGCTACAGTGTAGAGCTATGTTGCTACAGTATGGAGCTATGTTGCTACAGTATGGAGCTATGTTGCTACAGTATGGAGCTATGTTGCTACAGTATGGAGCTATGTTGCTATAGTATAGAGCTATGTTGCTACAGTATGGAGTTATGTTGCTACAGTATAGAGCTATGTTGCTACAGTATAGAGCTATGTTGCTACAGTATAGAGCTATGTTGCTACAGTATAGAGCTATGTTGCTACAGTATGGAGCTATGTTGCTACAGTATAGAGCTATGTTGCTACAGTATAGAGCTATGTTGCTACAGTGTAGAGCTATGTTGCTACAGTGTAGAGCTATGTTGCTACAGTGTAGAGCTATGTTGCTACAGTGTAGAGCTATGTTGCTACAGTGTAGAGCTATGTTGCTACAGTGTAGAGCTGTGTTGCTACAATATGGAGCAGTGTTGCTACAATACGGAGCTATGTTGCTAAAGTATAGAGCTATGTTGCTACAGTGTAGAGCTCTGTTGCTACAATATTGAGCTCTGTTGCTACAGTATAAAGCTATGTTGCTACAGTATAGAGCTTTGTTGCTACAGTATAGAGCTTTGTTGCTACATTATAGAGCTTTGTTGCTACAGTATAGAGCTATGTTGCTACAGTATCGAGCTATGTTGCTACAGTATTGAGCTATGTTGCTACAGTATCGAGCTATGTTGCTACAGTATAGAGCTATGTTGCTACAGTATCGAGCTATGTTGCTACAGTATCGAGCTATGATGCTACAGTATCGAGCTATATTGCTACAGTATCGAGCTATGTTGCTACAGTATAGAGCTATGTTGCTACAGTATCGAGCTATGTTGCTACAGTATCGAGCTATGTTGCTACAGTATCGAGCTATGTTGCTACAGTATCGAGCTATATTGCTACAGTACAGAGCTATGTTGCTACAGTACAGAGCTATGTTGCTACAGTACAGAGCTATGTTGCTTCAGTATAGAGCTATGTTGCTATAGTATGGAGCTATGTTGCTTCAGTATAGATCTATGTTGCTATAGTATGGAGCTATGTTGCTACAGTATCGAACTATGTTGCTACAGTATCGAGCTATGTTGCTACAGTATCGAGCTATGTTGCTACAGTATGGAGCTATGTTGCTACAGTATAGAGCTATGTTGCTACAGTGTAGAGCTATGTTGCTACAGTGTAGAGCTATGTTGCTACAGTGTAGAGCTATGTTGCTACAGTGTAGAGCTATGTTGCTACAGTATAGAGCTATGTTGCTACAGTGTAGAGCTATGTTGCTACAGTATGGAGCTATGTTGCTACAGTATGGAGCTATGTTGCTACAGTGTGGAGCTATGTTGCTACAGTATAGAGCTATGTTGCTACAGTATCGAGCTATGTTGCTACAGTATGGAGCTATGTTGCTACAGTATAGAGCTATGTTGCTACAGTATAGAGCTATGTTGCTACAGTGTAGAGCTATGTTGCTACAGTGTAGAGCTATGTTGCTACAGTATAGAGCTATGTTGCTACAGTGTAGAGCTATGTTGCTACAGTATGGAGCTATGTTGCTATAGTATAGAGCTATGTTGCTACAGTATAGAGCTATGTTGCTACAGTGTAGAGCTATGTTGCTACAGTGTAGAGCTATGTTGCTACAGTGTAGAGCTATGTTGCTACAGTATAGAGCTATGTTGCTACAGTATAGAGCTATGTTGCTACAGTATGGAGTTATGTTGCTACAGTATAGAGCTATGTTGCTACAGTATAGAGCTATGTTGCTACAGTATGGAGCTATGTTGCTACAGTATGGAGCTATGTTGCTACAGTATGGAGCTATGTTGCTACAGTATGGAGCTATGTTGCTATAGTATAGAGCTATGTTGCTATAGTATAGAGCTATGTTGCTACAGTGTAGAGCTATGTTGCTACAGTGTATAGCTATGTTGCTACAATATGGAGCTATGTTGCTACAGTATAGAGCTATGTTGCTACAGTATAGAGCTATGTTGCTACAGTATGGAGTTATGTTGCTACAGTATAGAGCTATGTTGCTACAGTATAGAGCTATGTTGCTACAGTATAGAGCTATGTTGCTACAGTATGGAGCTATGTTGCTACAGTATGGAGCTATGTTGCTACAGTATGGAGCTATGTTGCTACAGTATAGAGCTATGTTGCTACAGTGTAGAGCTATGTTGCTACAGTGTAGAGCTATGTTGCTACAATATGGAGCTGTGTTGCTACAATACGGAGCAGTGTTGCTACAATACGGAGCTATGTTGCTACAGTATAGAGCTCTGTTGCTACAGTGTAGAGCTCTGTTGCTACAATATTGAGCTCTGTTGCTACAGTATAAAGCTATGTTGCTACAGTATAGAGCTTTGTTGCTACAGTATAGAGCTATGTTGCTACAGTAAAGAGCTTTGTTGCTACAGTATAGAGCTATGTTGCTACAGTATGGAGCTCTGTTGCTACAGTATTGAGCTCTGTTGCTACAGTATAAAGCTATGTTGCTACAGTATAGAGCTTTGTTGCTATAGTATAGAGCTACGATCCTACAGTAGAGCTATTTTGCTACAGTATAGAGCTATGTTGCTACAGTATTGAGCTATGTTGCTACAGTATCGAGCTATGTTGCTACAGTATCGAGCTATGTTGCTACAGTATCGAGCTACGTTGCTACAGTATCGAGCTACGTTGCTACAGTATCGAGCTACGTTGCTACAGTATCGAGCTACGTTGCTACAGTATCGAGCTATGTTGCTACAGTATCGAGCTATATTGCTACAGTATCGAGCTATGTTGCTACAATATAGAGCTATGTTGCTACAGTACAGAGCTATGTTGCTTCAGTATAGAGCTATGTTGCTATAGTATGGAGCTATGTTGCTTCAGTATGGATCTATGTTGCTATAGTATGGAGCTATGTTGCTATAGTATGGAGCTATGTTGCTATAGTATGGAGCTATGTTGCTATAGTATGGAGCTATGTTGCTATAGTATGGAGCTATGTTGCTTCAGTATGGAGCTATGTTGCTATAGTATGGAGCTATGTGCTTCAGTATAGAGCTATGTTGCTACAGTTTTGAGCTATGTAAGCTAACCTACAGAATTTGTTTAATGTGGTCATACCATGGATCATTTCTCTATTTAGTATTTTAGGACCACTGTAGGTATCCCCAAAAAATGTATATAATATTGAATTTGGCCTTTACTGATAAATCCCACAGAAACACATTGAATAACACATTCATGAATAGCAAAACAGACAGTAAATACGTTATTGAAGTGTGTTTCCTATACATAATCCCAATATGTAATGTGTTGGTCACATGTTTCATGAGCTGAAATAAAAGACACCCAAAATGTTCCATACGGACAAAAGCTTATTTCTCAAAAATGTTGTGAACTAATTGTTTTAAATCCCTGTTAGTGAGCATTTGTCATTTCCCATGATACTTCAGGTGTGGCGTATAATGAAGCTGATTAAACAGCATGATCATTACACAGGTGCTGAAGAGTTTTTCTGTCTGTAATAAAGCCCTTTTGTGGGGAAAAACTCATTCTGATTGGCTGGACCTGGCTCCACAGTGGGTGGGCCTATGCCTTCCCAAGCTCACCCATGGCTGCGCCCCTTGCCAATACATGTGAAATCCATAGATTAGGGCCTAATAAATATATTTCAATTGACTGATTTCCTTCTATGAACTGTAACTCGGTAAAATCTTTGAAATTGTTGCATGTTGCATTTATATTTTTGTTCAGTATAGTTTGTAGCCCAAACGGCCGAACGCTACGGAAAGAAGTTGGCACGTGGCGGTACCGACTTTTCGTATGAAAACCAATTTTCTGGATGTCTCCTGGTCGGACTAACAATGCTGTAGTTCTGCCACTTTTCCACGGCAGACGCTGAATGCCAACATCGACAGATGCGGTGGATTGACACGCAGCCCATGCAAAAATAGCTAGCTTAAACAGACAGATTTAGCTGGTGATTTGTTGGTGATTATGTTAATTAAGACTAAGGGGTTTATTAAGGACTCACAGTGAAGATGCACTCTGCTCTAACACTGTATTGTGTAGTGGGATTGTGTAAATGGTCTTATTGGATTAAGAGGTGAGGGGTTCCCTATCTGATATTTACACTGAGCTTACAAAACATTTAGAACACCTTCCTAATATTGAGTTGCACCCCCTTTTGTCCTGTTTCAATTCGTCGGGTCATGGACTCTACAAGTTGTTGAAAGTGTTCCACAGGGATGCTGGCCCATTTTGGCTCCCATGCCTCTCACAGTTGTGTCAAGTTGGCTGGATGTTCTTTGGGTGGTGGACCATTCTTGATAGACACGGGAAATTGTTGAGCGTGAAAAACCCAGCAGCGCTGCAGTTCTTGACACACTCAAACTGGTGCGCCTGGGACCTACTACCATACCCCATTCAAAATATTTTGTCTTGCTCATTCTTCCTCTGAATGGTACACATATACAATCCTTGTCTCATGGCTTAAAAATGATTATTTATCCTGTCTCCTCCCCTTCATCTGCACTGATTGAAGTGGATTTGAAGTGACATCAATAAGGGATCATAGCTTTCACCTGGATTCACCTGGCCAGTCTATGTCATGGAAAGAGTAGGTGTCCTTAATATTCTGTACACTCAGTTTATACTCTCTGGGGAGACCCTGACTAGTCCTAGTAAACCAACTCTCTGGTTCCCCTGCCTGACCTGATGGTCGAGCTTTAGCATGCCTGGTTACAGTGCAGTAGTCAACAATAGGTCATAGCTATGCATCAGTCACGCAGGAAATGTGCTCTTGTAAGGTGATGCTAAAGAATAATGTCCATCCTGGATGGAAAATAAAGTTCTAATGAATGATTTCATTTTCTATTCTATTCCTTTGTATAGCATGGCTGTAAACCTCATGCTGACCACGAGCCTGCCTCCTTGTCACAGTGATGCGGTCCAGGAAGGGCAGTAGGCCCGGATTTGTCTAAATTCTTTAAATGAAGGGTGTATGTTGCCGAACCCTAACTAACGGTCCCATTTAGTAATGGTCCCATTCATCCAGGTTAGTACTTTTATTTGGATAAAATATCTTGCGAGGTAGATTTGATAAAAAAAGATAGACTTGGGCCTCTGTATTCATAAAACATCTTAGAGAAGGAGGGCTGATGTAGGATCTGTTTATCCTTTTACATTTTTTTGTATAAGATTATAAGATCAGCAAGAACCTGATCCTATATCCGTACTCATACTCTGAGATTCTTGAGGCAGACGGTATTATTCTCTTTGAGTCAGGAACCTGAAAACTCCTCCGTAATTGACCCGTGAATGCATTCGGTCACCTGACAGCAAATCAACTGTTCAATTTCACTTACAGGCATGTCAACTGAGCCAGGATCACAGTCAAAGCAGATTGGGAAGTAGGTCCCAAAGTGCTCTCCCAAGCGTTGGAAATGAGCAGTCATCACTCGTGTGGGACACTTCCTGATACTGTTATCTGTTTGAAACATGCACAACCGAAGGAAAATGGGCGTGGTTCGCTTTTGAAAGACTTCTTTCTCCAATGAGAATAATTTTCTCTAAATCCGCTGATTCGGTCACTCATCTGTGGAATGTTTTTGTATTTCTCCTGCATGCTTGTGTTTAATTCGTTCAGTTTCCAAAAAAATGTCTGTTTCATAGGCATGGAGTCACATTTTCTTTTCATTACACAGAAAGTCAGCCAAGTCTGTATTATTTTTTTGAACGTCCATTGTGAATGACAACAATTCCTCTCTCAATGCAAAAAAATATTTCCAACGCTCCCCCTCGATAACCACCAAGCCTCGGTGTGAAATAAAACATTGTCATGCTCTGATCCCATATCTCCACATAGTTTTGCGAACAGGCGTGCGCCAATGTACAATTGAAGTTACCTGCTGCACAATACCTCAGATTTCTGCACTCAGCTCCTTTGCCGTCAGTTGCTCTCGGTGTATCCATTATAGCTCTGTGGGTGTATCATACAATGAGTTCATATGGCAGAGGTAAAACACATTCATAACTAGAGTGTAGAGGCCTACCCGCTGTCCAGCTATAGATAGAGCCCCATCTATACAAAAGCCACCATTCGATCCCACAGAATCATTTTTTTCATCAATATAGTCACGCAGCCCACTGGTCATCCCATATGGAATCTGTTTTTCATCAATATAGCCACGCAGCCCACTGGTCATCCCATATGGAATCTGTTTTTCATCAATATAGCCACGCAGCCCACTGGTCATCCCATATGGAATCTGTTTTTCATCAATATAGCCACGCAGCACACTGGTCATCCCATATGGAATCTGTTTTTCATCAATATAGCCACGCAGCCCACTGGTCATCCCATATGTAATATCCCGCTGTGCAATCCGGTTTCCGAGCTGGTCACGAGTGCACCTCAGCCACGTTCAGGTTACTAAACGATATCATAACCGCCGTCGATAAAAGACAGTACTTTGCAGCTGTCTTCATCGACCTGGCCAAGGCTTTCGACTCTGTCAATCACCGTATTCTTATCGGCAGACTTAACAGCCTTGGTTTCTCAAATGACTGCCTCACCTGGTTCACCAACTACTTCTCAGACTGAGTTCAGTGTGTCAAATCGGAAGGCCTGTTGTCCGGACCTCTGGCAGTCTCTATGGAGGTACCACAGGGTTCAATCTCGGGCCGACTCTTTTCTCTGTATATATCAACGATGTCGCTCTTGGATCAGTGTGATTCCCTGATCCTACTCTACGCAGACGACACCATTCTGTATACATCTGGCACTTCTTTGGACACTGTGTTAACTAACCTCCAAACAAGCTTCAATGCCATACAACACTCCTTCCGTGGCCTCCAACTGCTCTTAAACTCTAGTAAAACCAAATGCAAGCTTTTCAACCGTTCGCTGCCTGCACCTGCCCGCCCGACTAGCATCACTACTCTGGACGGTTCTGACTTAGAATATGTGGACAACTACAAATACCTAGGTGTCTGGCTAGACTGCAAATTCTCCTTCCAGACTCATATTAAACATCTCCAATCCAAAATTAAATCTAGAATCGGCTTCCTATTTCGCAACAAAGCCTCCTTCACTCACTCACGCCGCCAAACATACCCTCGTAAAACTGACTATCCTACCGATCCTCGACTTCGGCAATGTAATTTACAAAATAGCTTCCAATACTCTACTCAGCAAACTGGATGCAGTCTATCACAGTGCCATCCGTTTTGTCACCAAAGCCCCTTATACCACCCACCACTGCGACCTGTATGTTCTCGTCGGCTGGCCCTCACTACATATTCGTCGCCAGACCCACTGGCTCCAGGTCTTCTATAAGACTATGCTAGGTAAAGCTCCGCCTTATCTCAGCTCACTGATCACGATAACAACACCCACCCGTAGCATGCGCTCCAGCAGGTATATCTCACTGGTCACCCCCAAAGCCAACACCTCCTTTGGCCGCTTTTTCTTCCAGTTCTCTGCTGCCAGTGACTGAAACGAATTGCAAAAATCGCTAAAGCTGGGGACTTATATTTCCCTCACTAACTTTAAACATCAGCTATCTGAGCAGCTAACCGATCGCTGCAGCTGTACATAGTCCATCTGTGAATAGCCCACCACATCTTCCTACCTTATCCCCATATTGTTTTTATTTACTTTTCTGCTCTTTTGCACACCAGTATTTCTACTTGCACATCATCATCTGCTATTTATCACTCCAGTGTTCATTTCCTAAATTGTAATTACTTCGCTACTATGGCCTATTTATTGTCTTACCTCCTCACGCCAGTTGCACACACTGTATATAGACCTTCTTTTTTTCTATTGTGTTATTGACTGTACGTTTGTTTATTCCATGTGTAACTCTGTGTTGTTGTTTGTCTTGCACTGCTTTGCTTTATCTTGGCCAGGTCGCAGTTGTAAATGAGAACATATTCTCAACTGGCCTACCTGGTTAAATAAAAAAATAAAAAATACAATTTAAAAAAATCTGTTTTTCATCAATATAGCTATGCAGCCCACTGAACATCCCATTTTGAATCCGTTTTTTCATCAATATAGCCACGAAGCATACTGAACATTCCCTATGGAATACGTTTTTCATCAATATAGCCACGCAGCCCACTGAACATTCCCTGTTCCATTTCATGTTCTGGAATCATGTGACAGAACAGTGAATACAACCCCCCGACATGTAGCCAACAAAAGTTAATGCGTCTCGGCCCTAACAGCTAACGTCCATTTGGAGAGAGCCTGAGTCGTTCAGTGAGTTTCCTCTTGATTGCTAGCAATATAATAAATTATTTGTTTAACAGTCTTCTCTGACAAACGTATCGATGTGAGTTTTTGTGCCTCTGCCTCCCCACACATTGTTTTCACCATATCAATTGCGTTTGCAATAGTGTGTGGTTTTCTAGCGTAGCGGGCCTAGTCGTTCACTGTAGGAATGATTCAATAGTGTGTGGTTTTCTAGCATAGCGGGCCTAGTCATTCACGATAGGAATGATTCAATAGTGAATCATGACTCAATAGTGTGTGGTTTTCTAGCATAGCAGGCCTAGTCATTCACGGTAGGAATGATTCAATAGTGAATCATGACTCAATAGTGTGTGGTTTTCTAGCATAGCAGGCCTAGTCATTCACGGTAGGAATGATTCAATAGTGAATCATGACTCAATAGAGTGTGGTTTTCTAGCATAGCAGGCCTAGTCATTCACCGTAGGAATGATTCAAGTGCAATGGTCAAGTGCGGCCTTTTCCCATGATCTAAGGGCACTCTCTAATTCAATTAAATTTTCCAGAGTTGAATCATTTTAATTTCGATATTTAAGGTTAAGCACATAACAATGATTTTGAGATACAAAGACGATAATATAATATATTTTTTTGGTATATACAGTATATATACATGCTTTTTCAGTTCTGCCCACACATTTTCTATATGATTGAGTTCAGGGCTTTGTGTTGGCCACTCCAATACCTTGACTTTGTTGTCCTTAAGCCATTTTGCCACAACCTTGGAAATATGCTTGGGGTCATTGTACATTTGGAAGACTCATTTGCGACCAAGCTTTAACTTCCTGACTGATGTGTTGAGATGTTGCTTCAATATATCCACATAATTTTCCATCCTCACGATGCCATCTATTTTGTGACGTGCACCAGTCGATCTTTGTCCCCATGTGCAGTTGCAAACCGTAGTCTGGCTTTTTTATGGCGATTTTGGAGCAGTGGCTTCTTCCTTGCTGAGCGGCCTTTCAGGTTATGTCGATATAGGACTTGTTTCACTGTGGATATAGATACTTTTGTACCTGTTTCCTCCAGCATCTTCACAAGGTCCTTTGCTGTTGTTCTAGGATTGATTTGCACTTTTCGCACGGAAGTACGTTCATCTTTAGGAGACAGAACGCGTTTCCTTCCTGAGCGGTATGACAGCTGCGTGGTCCCATGGTGTTTAAACTTGCGTACTATTGTTTGTACAGATGAATGTGGTACCTTCAGGCATTTGGAAATTGCTCCCAAGGATGAACCAGGCTTGTGGAGGTCTACAAGTCTTGGCTGATTTCTTTTGATTTTCCCATGATGTCAAGCAAAGTGGCACTGAGTTTGAAGGTAGGCCTTGAAATACATCCACAGGTACAACTACAATTGACTCAAATGATGTCAGTTAGCCTATCAAAAGCTTCTGAAGCCATGACATCATTTTCTGGAATTTTCCAAGCTGTTTAAAGTCACAGTCAACTTAGTGTATGTAAACTTCTGACCCACTGGAATTGTGATACAGTGAATTATAAGTGAAATAATCTGTCTGTAAACAATTGTTGGAGAAATTACTTGTGTCAATTACAAAGTAGATGTCCTAACCGACTTGCCAAAACTATAGTTTGTTAACAAGAAATTTGTGGAGTGGTTGAAAAACGAGTTTTAATGACTCCAACCTAAGTGTATGTAAACTTCCCACTTCAACAGTCTATATTCTATCCCTTTGCATAATCAAAGATGGAGGAATGGAGCAGCCAGCCCTGTCTTTTCATCACTATAAGGTAGATGAACATCCATTCATATTTGGACTTGTTGAAAGCCTCTGGATCAGATGTCTGCATACCCCATTCATGTGTCATTAGGAATCAACGATCAAGAGAGCCCATCCCTGTCTCGTCATGACTAGATGTTCTTCCTAAGCACCCCCTTTAGTATCATCATAATCCTCCCAGTATGGTGTTGTTAAACCCTGTATTTACAGTCCCTGGTCACAGCCTATCAATCAACTCCCTGGCAGACAAACCAGGAAGTGACTTGTGTCTATTACTATTTATTTATAGGGAAGTAGTGCGGAAATTGTAGTATTATTACTTTGTTATGACCCAGTGTGTTTCGGTTATCTTACTGTTTTCTTGTGATACATATGAAACCTAATGAGTAATGGCTTTATTATTTATTCAGGTGGTAAAGTTGAATAATTCCACAGGGCCACCTAATGTATGGCTCCATGTCCCCACAGCTGGATTGTGATTAGTCTCTAGGGTTCCAGCAGACATTTTCCTTTTTACACCTGTTGAAGTCTGCAATTAAAAAACCAAGGCAGGCATTATGAAGTCTCTCTGGATTCTCTCTGGATTCTCTCTGAAGTCTCTCTGGAGTCTCCCTGGAGTCACTCCAAAGTCTCTCTGAAGTCTCTCTGAAGACACTCTGAAGTCTCTGGAGTAACTCAAGTCTCTCTGGAGTCACTATGAAGTCTCTCTAAAGTCTCTCTGAAGTCTCTCTGGAGTCTCTCTGAAGTCTCTCTGGAGTAACTCTGAAGCCTCTCTGAAGTCTCTCTGAAGACGACCTTATATATATTTCACTGCCACTGCAGCTCACACTCTCCTCCAGTCCAGTTTTCTGATGTTGGTCATCTAGACAGGGTAAGGCGAACGATAAAGCCTACTGCCTCGTTGCGAACGTGGTGTTCCGTTGAAAACGTCTAAGTTTGTCATCCTTGGCTTTATGCAAAGGTGAAGTGTGGTCATTTGTCTTCCCAAAGCCTTAGCAGGATTTGGTAGCGATCTGGAGGTAAGCGATTAGAGAGGCTTTACATTATGTCATTCACCTGCTATCACATGATGACCAGATTAGCGGGTAATGGTAAGGTGGGAGAAAGAGAGGGAGAAGGAGGGAGAAGGAGAGAGGGAGAGAAAGGGAGAGAGAGAGAGAGAGGGAGATGGAGGGAGAGAGAGAGAGAGAGTGTGTGGAGGGGAAGAGAAAGAGACCCGATTAGCAGATAATGGCAAGAAGAGGCCTCACAGGGATGGAGGAGAGAGAGGGATAGAGGGAGGGAGAGAGGGAGAGATCCGATTAGCAGGTAGCAGCCAGGAGAGGCCTCAGAGGGAGGGAGGAGTAGGTCTTCCAACCCAAGACTTCCTTCTGTCCTCTGATCACTTGTTTGCTCGTTAATTTGGTCACAGTGTGTATTGGGGAGAGTATGGCTAAAGCCTGATTTGGATTTTCAAGCAGTTTGTTTCTCTTTTCTGCTAGGATTGGGATCATGATTGCTGTTGAAAGCGTGAGTATTATCCTTCGTGTTGCATCTTCAGTGGTAATACCTAGGCCCATATTTACTTAGAGTTTTTTCACCAAAGGGGCTTAAACATTGAGGACGGAACAAAAAGCTAATATAGAGAGAAGGAGTAAGACATTAGGTAAAGGTGGAAGATCGGTGTAAATGCTTAGTAAATCTGGACCAAAGGCTATCTAGCTTGCACCTTATGAAAATGCTTAGTACTGTAAATCTGTGTCTAAGTCTATACAGGTTGCACACAGAGGTTACCTGTTATCTGCAGGGCAGCAAAGGTTAAGCTTGTTGGGAGAGCACAAAAGGTTGAGTCCTAACGGGAACTCTTGGTGTTACTTTCAAAAGCAAAACTTCTATAGAGAGCCAACTTATTGAAGTTGGCAAAACATTTTGGTTAGGTTAAAATGAGCACAATATATATATAAAACCTACATCTGTCAAATGAACAGAAAATATTTAATGCATACATTTCAAATGCAACCTATTTGGGTTTTTCTCCTAATTCTTTTTATTTGATCAATAATCACTACAGATGGTCATTGCTGACAATGTGGTCTGCTGTCTAATGCTCTCTCTGGATGTTGTATTTCACTGGTGTCTCTTTTTATTAGGGTTTATCTGACTGCATCTTAAAGACCCTACCTCTTGTTATAGTGCATCATGTCAGTGTACGGCCCATTTAGAGCTGAGCAGATTGACTAAAACCTCCCAGTACGGATGTTGTTTTGGAAAAACAAGACGGTGTTGTTGCTTGTGTCGGTATTTGTTGACACCATGGATGGTGCCGTTATCAGAAGCAGATATCAGGAAAGACCCGTGGCGAACTAGAAAACGTCATGCCGTCTTCATTCAGGAAAGACCTGTGGCGAACTTGAGCTACGTCCCAAACAGCACTCTATTCTCTATATAGCTCACTACCATTGACCAAAGCCCTCATCATTATCGTTCGGCTGGAGAACAGTCGACCAGCCCTACGGGCTCTGGTCAAAAGAAGTGCACTATATAGGGAATAGGGTGCTGTTTGGGACACAAACTACAATAGATTAGGCTGTCTTCATTCCTGATACCAGCCAGTTCGAAGGATGTGGTTTACAGTTTCCTCATCTCACTCATCTAGGGTTCCTTGATCGTCAGCCATGACACCTCGGGACAGATTAGATCATGTGGGATTCTTATGGTTTGTTTTCACCGTCTTTATTTATAAGTTAATCGAAATGAAGGAAAAGTCAAGGCTTTTTTTACCCATCAACCCAAGAGCATGAGTAGCTGCTGCTAACAAGGCAATTCTGAGTATACTTAATTGCATTTACTGGTGTAGTGCTTTTACAAACACATTTATTTTGTATTAGGGGTGACCATGGGTGACGCCATGGTAGCCATTTTGAATTGAACTGAATCTTTTTTTACATTTATTTTATTTATTATTTCACCTTTATTTAACCAGGAAGGCTAGTTGAGAACAAGTTCTCATTTACAACTGCGACCTGGCCAAGATGAAGCAACGCAGTTCGACACATACAACAACACAGAGTTACACATGGGATAAACAAACATACAGTCAATAATACAGTAGAAAAATAAGTCTATATACAATGTGAGCAAATGAGGTGAGATAAGGGAGGTAAAGGCAAAAAAAGGCCATGGTGGCAAAGTAGATATAATATAGCAAGTAAAACACTAGAATGGTAGATTTGCAGTGGAAGAAAGTGCAAAGTAGAAATAGAAATAATGGGGTGAAAAAAAGCAAAATAAATAAATACAGTAGGGGAAGAGGTAAATGTTTGGTCTAAATTATAGATGGGCTATGTACAGGTGCAGTAATCTGTGAGCTGCTCTGACAGCTGGTGCTTAAAGCTAGTGAGGGAGATAAGTGTTTCCAGTTTCAGAGATTTTTGTAGTTCGTTCCAGTCATTGGCAGCAGAGAACTGGAAGGAGAGGCGGCCGAAGGAGGAATTGGCTTTGGGGGTGACCAGTGAGATATACCTGCTGGAGCGTGTGCTACAGGTGGGTGCTGCTATGGTGACCAGCGAGCTGAGATAAGGGGGGACTTTACCTAGCAGGGTCTTGTAAATGACCTGGAGCCAGTGGGTTTGGCGACGAGTATGAAGCAAGGGCCAGCCAACGAGAGTGTACAAGTCGCAGTGGTGGGTAGTATATGGGGCTTTGGTGACAAAACGGATGGCACTGTGATAGACTGCATCCAATTTATTGAGTAGGGTATTGGAGGCTATTTTGTAAATGACATCGCCGAAGTCGAGGATCGGTAGGATGGTCAGTTTTACGAAAGTATGTTTGGCAGCATGAGTGAAGGATGCTTTGTTGCGAAATAGGAAGCCAATTCTAGATTTAGCTTTGGATTGGAGATGTTTGAAAGGAGTCTGGAAGGAGAGTTTACAGTTTAACCAGACACCTAGGTATTTGTAGTTGTCCACATATTCTAAGTCAGAACCTTGAATACACAACGTGCATCTAAATGTCTCAGCTGCCACAGAGAAACGTGATTTAATGCTCCAGGTGTATTTTAAGCCGATCCAGGAGATTGTAGTGATGGGGGAAAAATCGATACAGTTGAAGTGCCTTCGGAAAGTATTCAGACCCTTTCACCTTTTTACACATTGTGTTAAGTTATAGCCTTATTCTAAAATGTATGAAATGTTTTTTTCCCCCTCATTGATCTACACACAATACCCCATAATGACATCACAATACACCATAATGACATCACAATACCCCATAATGACATCACAATACCCCATAATGAAGTATCAACAACAGGTTTATACATTTTTTTTGCTAATTTATACAAAATAAATGTACATTTTTCAGACTCTTTACTCAGTACTTTGTTGAAGAACCTTTGGCAGCGATTACAGTCTCAAGTCTTCTTGGGTAGGAAGTTTGGCACGCCTGTATTTGGGGAGTTTCTCCCATTCCTCTCTGCAGATCCGGGCTCTAGCTTGGCCTCTGAAGGACATTCAGGGACCTGTCCCGAAGCCACTCCTGCGTTGTTTTGGCTGTGTGCTTAGGGTTTGTTGTCCTATTGGATCTCTCTGTACTTTGCTCCATTCATCTTCACCTCGATCCTGACTATTCTCCCAGTCCCTGCAGCTGAAAAACATCCCCCCAGCATGATGCTGCCAGCACCATGCTTCACCGTAGGGATGGTGCCAGATTTCCTCCAGACGTAACTCTTGGCATTCAGGCCAAAGAGTTCAATCTTAGTTTCATCAGACCAGATAATCTTGTTTCTCATTGTCTTTAGGTGCCTTTCGGCAAACTTCAAGCGGGCTGTAATGTGCATTTTACTGAGGAGTGGCTTCTGTCTGGTCACTGACGAAAGTTCTCCCATCTCCACAGAGAAGGTCTGGAGCTCTGTCAGAGTGACCATCGGTTTTTGGTCACCTCCCTGACCAATGCCCTTCTCCCCCGAGTATTGAGGACAATATTATATCAAATCTTTGACCCCCCCCGCAATCATGTTTTCATCACTTTTATTTCCATGACAAAATTTTATTTAAAAACACATTTTTTCATGCCCTGTATTGTATCTCTGCAGCAGACATATAGCACTATTTTTGGAAATAAAATTGCAGCATTGAATCATAATACATAGGGAATCGTGAGAATCGCAATACATATGGTATCAGCACCTAAGTATGGTGATAATATGGTATGGTGAGGTCTCTGGCAGTTCTAGGTGATAGTGTTGAGTAGATCTATACCTGGAATCACCCACTCTGGCTTCTCTCCTGCTTTGGTTTACAGGAACATCTTGTGATATTATGAAAAGACATGCTGAGGTTGTTTGAGGCTAAACATGGACATTACCACTCCAGAAACCATATCATTTCTCCAACCTCTCCTCGGGGGATCCCTTGCAGACCCCCATACATTTAGCAGTTATAGCCCTGAATTAGCTCATCTGATTCTCCTCTAGCCTAACTGACAAGGTTTATTTTCAGTCAAACTACGGTTGATCTTCTGTCTCTTCACTATACAGGAAATAACCTGAATGTTTTCTGCAGGAGAGAACCATTCTGTCTCATCACTATTACTGAATGAGTTCTGCAGGAGATAACCATTCTCCAGTAAACGTGTTGTTTTGTCCAACTTCCTGCCGCCTGCTTGTTGTTTACCACACAGAATGTTGGAGATATTCAGTTATTCTCTGGCATGTGCCAGTGGACTTGGATCCTTTCTCAACACATTCAGGGATATAGCATTAAGCCTCCACCACATTGTCCCTTAAGAGAACTGTACTATACTGTAATGTACTATATTGTACTGCACGCTACTGTACTATACTGTACTTTACTGTACGGTACGGTACTGTACTGTACCATACCATACTGTACTATACTGTACTGTACCATACTGTACTATACTGTACTATACTACCATACTCTACTGTACTGCACTGCACTATACTGTACTGCACTATACTGTACGGTACTGCACTGTACCATACTGTACTATACTGTACTGCACTGCAATGTACTGCACAGTACCATACTGCACTGCACTGTACTGTACTGTACCATACTGTACCATACTGTACCAGACTACTGTACTGTACTGTACTGTAATGCACTATACTGTACTGTACCATACTGCACTGTACTGTACTGTACTGCACTATACTGTACTGTTCTATACTGTACAATACCGTACCATACCGTACTGTACTGTACTGCACTATACCGTACTGTACTGTACTGCACCAGACTGTACTGTACTTTACTGTACTGTACTATACTGCACTGTACTGCACTATGCTGTACCATACTATACTGCACAATACTCTACTGTACTATACAATACTGTACTGTACTGTACTACACTGTACTATACTATACTGCCGACTGTACTGTACTGCACTATACTGTACTGTTCTATACTGTTCTATACTGTACCATACCGTACCATACCGTACTGTACTGTACTGCACTATACCGTACTGTACTGTACTGCACCAGACTGTACTGTACTTTACTGTACTGTACTATACTGCACTGTACTGCACTATGCTGTACCATACTATACTGCACAATACTCTACTGTACTATACTATACCGTACTGTACTGTACTACACTGTACTATACTATACTATACTGCACTGTACTGTACTGCACTATACTGTACTGCACCATACTATACTGTACTGTACCATACTGTACTGTACCGTACCGTACCGCACCGGACTGGACTGGACTGGACTGTACTGCACCGCACTATACTGTAATGCACTATACTGTACTGTACTATACTGTACTGTACTATACTGCACTGTACTGTACTGTACTGCAATATACTGTACTGCACTATACCGTACTGTTCCATACTGTACTGTACTGTACTATACTGTACTGTACTGCACTATACTGTACTGCACTATACCGTACTGTTCTGTAATGTACTCTACTGCACTATACTGTACTGCACTATACTGTACTGTACTGCACTGTACCATACTTTTCTATACTGTACTGTACTATACTGTACTGTACCATACTGCACTATACTATACGGTACTGTACTGCACCATACTGTACTGTACTGCACTGTACTGTACTGTACTGCACTGTACTGTACTATACTGTACTGTTCTATACTGTACTATACTGTACCATACTGTACTGTACTGCACTATACCGTACTGTACTGTACTGCACCATACTGTACTGTACTTTACTGTACTGTACTTTACTGCACTGTACTGCACTATGCACTACCGTACTATACTGCACTATACTGTACTGTAATATACTATACTATACCGTACTGTACTATACTTCACTGCACTGTACTGTACTGTATCATACTGTATCAGACTGTACTGCACTGTACTATACTATACTATACTGCACTATACTGTACTGCACCGTACTGTACTGTACCATACTGCACTTCACTGTACTTTACTGTACTGTACTGTACCATGCTGCACTGGACTGTACTGCACTGCACTATACTGTACTGCACTATACTGTACTGTACCATACTGCACTGTACTGTACTGTACTGTACCATACTGCACTTTACTATACTATACTGTACTGTACTGTACTGCAATATACTGTACTGCACTATACTATACTGTTCCATACTGTACTGTACTGTAATATACTGTACTGTACCATACTGCACTTTACTATACTGTACTGTACTGTACTGCACTATACTGTACTGCACTGTACTGTACTGCACTATATCGTACTGTTCTATACTGTACTATACTGTACTGTGCTGCACTATACTGTACTGCACTATACTGTACTGTACTGTTCTATACTGTACTGTACCATACTGCACTATAATGTACTGTACTATACTGTACTGTACTGCACCATACTGTACTGTACTGTACTATACTGCACTGTACTGCTCTATGTTGTACCGTACTGTACTGCACTGTACTGTACTGGACTATACTGTACTAAACTGTACTGCACTATACTAAACTGTACTACACTATACCGCACTGTGCTATACTGCACTATACTGTACTGTACTGCACTGCACTATTCTGTGCTGTACTGCACTATACTGTACTCTACTGTACTCTACTGCACTATACTGCACTGCACTTTACTGTACTGTACTATGCTGTACTGTATTATACTATACTGTACTGCACTATACTGTCCTGTACTATGCTGTACTGTACTGTACTATACTGTGCTATACTGTTTTGCACTATACTATACTGCACTGTACTGTACTATACTGTACTATACTGTACTATACTATGCTGTACTGTACTGCACTATATTGTACTGTACTGTAAAATACAATACTATACTATACTGTACTGTACTGTATTATAATTTACTGTACTGTATTGTACTGTATTATACTGTACTGTATTATACCGTACTATAATATACTCTCCTGTACTGCACTATACTGTACTGCACTATACTGTACTGTACTATACTGTACCTTACTATACTATACTGTATTATACTGTACTATAATATACTGTGCTCACTATACTGTACTACTCTGTACTATAATGTACTGTACTATACTACACTATGGTACTATACTCTACTCTACTGTACTATACTATACTATTATGTACTGTACTATAATGTACTGTACTATACTAAACTGTATTATACTTTACTGTACTATTCCGCACTATACTATATTGTACTGAAACCCCACCTCTTTAAGGAATACCTAGGATAGGATAAAGTAATCCTTCTAACCCCCCCCCCCCCCCCCCCTTTAAAATATTTAGATGCACTATTGTAAAGTGGTTGTTCCACTGGATATCATAAGGTGAATGCACCAATTTGTAAGTCGCTCTGGATAAGAGCGTCTGCTAAATGACTTAGAATGTAATGTAAATGTAAATGTACTGTACTATAATGTACTATAATGTACTGTACTATACTGCACTGTTCTGTACTATACTGTACTTTATTTTACTGTAATATAATATACTGTACTGTACTATGCTGTACTGTACTGTACAATACTGTACTGTACAATACTCTTCTATAGTGTACTGTATTTGTAATATACTGTACTATACTGCGCTGTTCTATGCTGTACTATAATGCACTGTACTGTACTATACTGTATTGTAGTGTAATGTACTATACTGTACTGTACTTTACTATACTTTAAGGTACTGTACTGTACTATACTGTACTGTATTGTATTGCAATGTACTGTACTTTTCTGTACTGCAATATACTGTACTGTAATTTACCTTAATGCACGGTACTGTATTATACTGTACTATACTTTACTGTATTATACTGTACTATACTGTACTGTATTATACCGTACTGTAATATACTGTACTTTACTGCATTGTACTGTACTGCAATATACTGTACTGTATTGTGCTGTATTATACTGTACTGTATCTTACTGTACTGTATTACACTGTACTGTTCTGCACTATACTATACTGTGTCTTACTGTAATGTATTATACGGTTCTGTACTGTACGTGTACGTCTGTACTGTACTGTATTATACTGTACTGTATTGTACTGCACTGTTCTGTACTACACTGTACTGTACTGTACTGTATTATGATGTACTTTAATATACTGTACTATACTGCATTGTATTATACTGCATTATACTGTAGTCTACTATACTGTACTGTATTTGTTTAACTGGTTGATTCTGGCATTATGGACAAATTATATATTGAACACTGGCTTATTGATCGTTGATGTTTAGGAAAGTGACTTAAAGTAGGCCTACAGGAAGTGATGGATATGTCTACTGTCTGTGTTGATCAGGCACTCCGCTAAGACAAAGCTCTTTATTTAAAGTTATATGAAGCTTACCTCTGCTGCTTGCTGCCTGTCCTCTTTATTAAGACAGTGAATGTAAAGGCTTTCTATTTAAAGAGTTTTATCCCTAAGATAAGGCCTACTGCCAAGCTCTCTTTTAATGGCTCCTTAGTCTTTATCTGATTAAGGCCACGCAGAATATGTCCAGGACTTAATGTTTCCATGAACACCTAACACCTAATGTGAGAAGTACATTTATGTACAAGATTTAAATACTACCTAAATAAGTACTACCTAAATAAGGGGTAACAACAACATAAAGTGTCTTAATAGGGCATTGGTTCACCACGAACCAGAACAGGTTCATATACACCTTGGTGTAGATTCTACAAGTGTCTGGAAGTCTATTGGATTGAAGCAACACCATTGTTTCTATTTGGTGTTCTGTCGATGGTGGTGGAAAACGGTTTCCCAGGCGCCGCTACACAATCTCTTATAAGTGTTTAACTAGGTTGAGATCTGGTGACTGAGAGACACACACACACACACACACACACACACAGTTTTGTATTGCCATTCTTGTGGGGACCAAAGAATTGAGTCCATTCCAAAATCCTATTTTCCCTAACCCTAAATCTAACCCTAACCCTATTCCTAACCTTAACCTTTAACCTAACCCTAACTCCTAACCCTAAACCCTAGTGTAACCCCTAACCCTAACCTTAATTCAAAACCTAAACCTAATTGTAACCCTAACCCTAAACCTAACCCTAAACCTTCCCAAGTGGAAAATGTCACTCCATTTTTCTTGTTTTACTATCCTTGTGAGGACTTCTGGTACCCACAAAGATAGTTAAACAAACACACACACACACACACCCTTTAAACCCCCTATGAGATATCTTCTTCTAACCATGGTAGCTAAAATAATGGCCAACTGGGAATTTTTATACACGATCCTAAAGCATGAGGATCGTGTCCCCTGTGGCTCAGTTGGTAGAGTATGGTGTTTGCAACGCCAGGGTTCTGGGTTTGATTCCCACGGGGGACCAGTATGGAGAAATAATGTATGAAATGTATGCATTCACTACTGTAAGTCGCTCTGGATAAGAGCGTCTGCTAAATGACTAAAATGTATGATGGGATGTCAGGAACCACACCTGTGTGGAAGCACCTTCTTTCAATATACTTTGTATCCCTCGTTTACTCAATTTATTCCTATATTTTGGCAGTTACCTGTAGATTTAAGTACAAGACATAAGCCTCGATTTAAGGTATAAGAGCAGGTGAGACTATAGACTGATCATATTCTCTAAGCCTGTTGCATTTTACACCGGAGACAGTGAAATTATCCTATGTAAAGGTGTTGAAGTGCAACATGTACTTGAATCGATTACATTCCTTAGCACAAACTACTAAACGTTTCTCTCATCGCAAAAACAAGTAAACACGTTCTGTTCATGATGTCATCTGACCTTGTTGACCTTCTTCTCCTCTCTTCCTCTCTTCCAGTGTGGGTGAGTGGGAGGAACACAGTTATCCTGTGGACCAAGCAGCCTCTAGACAACCAGCCAGTTTAACCATGACACCCATTTGCCTGCGTTGACCTGCCCCCCCCTTTCCTCAGTTTTCTCTACACACCATCGAGAGGCGTGGACTAACCAGGAAGTAAAAGCAGTCAGACAGAAAGTAAACAAAGATGTCTTCCCACAAGTGCAGATTCCAGTGCTTCGATGCCATCTCGGATGAGGTCAGCCACCACCACCCCAAACCCTCGCTCCCTTTCGGGATACGTTCTGCCCCCGCGCCTCCCCCCAGGAGATCCACCCATGGTGGGGATGCCATTCACCAGGAGACCTTGGAGGACTGGGGGTGCTACCTGTGCGCCCAGGCTGCAGAGGCCAGAGAGGAGTCCCAGAGAGAGGCCCAAAGAGAGGCCCAAAGAGAGGCATCAGCCTGGTACCTCCCTCCGGTCCTCCCACACTCCCACCATCACCACCCCCAGCAGTATGTTCGCAGGCGGCCGGTCTGGCCTGAGGTGGTCCCTGCTGAGCCCTCTTGCCACCACCACCTCCACAAGAAGTTGGTGCTGGTGAAAAATAGCGACCCCTCTGTTCGGAGGACCATCGTGCTCCGTCGCAGGACACTCCGCAGCCTGGGCCTGTTTCTGGAGGAGCTTTCTGAGTTCATGCAGTACCACATCAGGAAGCTGTACACTCTGGAGGGACGCAAGGTGACACTGTCTACTTCCTCAACATCATTAGATATTACCGTTGGTGTGCAAGTTTAGGGTAACTTTTAAGTTTTCCCCAAAGTGAAGTGTTGTTTATCGTTAGATGATGAAGCAGATAGTGATGGGTAAAAACAGTTACATATTGGGATATTATTTTTGATGATATTGTAATATTATATTTGCGACTGGTCGGCTACGCCAAAACTCTGGTATATTTCCTTCTGTAGCGTGGTCTAAGTATTATTTTTAAATAGTGATCCAATATGTTTTTCAAGCAACTTATTTCCATGACTGATCAAAACAAATTTTCCCATGGAACACTCTCTTGTCCCTCTGCAGCAGACATCTAGTGAGCAATATGTTTGGAACATTGAATCGTAGTATCAAATCGCAATACATGTAGAATCGTGAATATCGCAATACATGTCGTATCAGCACCTAAGTATCATGATAATATTGTATTGTGAAGTCCCTGACAATTCCCATACCTAGAAACAGATTATTCTTTCAGTGGAAGTCTAGCCTTAGAATGGGAGAGCATGACTAAGGTGCTTTTGTCTGGTGTGCTTGTCGCCAAAATATGTATGGCTTCTGCATCCTTTACCACTAAGGAGTTTTAGGAAATCAACAGAATTTGTTATGACTGTTTCTAGTCATCACATTAATGATTTTGTTTGGAAAATGTTAGAAGGCAACAGACTGTGGAGACATAACTTTTCTTTGGTAGTTTCTACAATACCTGTGAGAGGCCTGGGAATGTGAGCATGAAAGAGAGGCCTCTAGTGGCAGGAATTATGACTACCATATATTTACCTAGAGCCAAAGCGGAGTCAAACTGATATTATGATGCTGAGATTCTATTTTTCCATTCAGAACATAACTGTATTGATAACAGCTTTGTTTAGGATAAGGCTACCTCTTTAAGAGGCAGAGATTTCTCTGGGTTGTTTGGAGACGGTCCAGTGGTTTCCTGTCTGTCAGTACAGCCTTCTCTTGTAACCCCTCCCCCTATCAGCTCTCTCCTTGTAACCCCTCCCCCTATCAGCTCTCTCCTTGTAACCCCTCCCCCTATCAGCTCTCTCCTTGTAACCCCTCCCCCTATCAGCTCTCTCCTTGTAACCCCTCCCCCTATCAGCTCTATCCTTGTAACCCCTCCCCTATCAGCTCTATCCTTGTAACCCCTCCCCTATCAGTTCTATCCTTGTAGCCCCTTCCCTATCAGCTCTCTCCTTGTAACCCCTCCCCTTATCCGTTATATCCTTGTAGCCCCTCCCCTATCAGCTCTATCCTTCTTTCCTCTGTGGTAGCAGCCATATCCATACTATTAGTCCAGGCCTCCACCATGTTCTACCCAGGGTAAACATGCTGTAAAGTCCTGGGCAGCTCTCCACTTCTCTCCAATGGGGCCTTTTAGTGGTTCTGGCACTGGTCCTGTAACTCCATGAGGATCGATCAGAACCCCTACAGCAGGGGTCATAGATAACAAGGTAACTCCACGAGGATCCCTACAGCAGGGGTTATAGATAACAAGGTAACTCCATGAGGATCCCTACAGCAGGGGCCATAGATAACAAGGTAACTCCATGAGGATCCCTACAGCAGGGGTCATAGATAACAAGGTAACTCCATGAGGATCCCTACAGCAGGGGTCATATATAACAAGGTAATTCCATGAGGATTGATCAGAACGCCTACAGCAGGGGTCATAGACAACAAGGTAACTCCATGAGGATCCCTACAGCAGGGGCCATAGATAACAAGGTAACTCCATGAGGATCCCTACAGCAGGGGCCATAGATAACAAGGTAACTCCATGAGGATCCCTACAGCAGGGGTCATATATAACAAGGTAACTCCATGAGGATCCCTACAGCAGGGGTTATAGATAACAAGGTAACTCCATGAGGATCCCTACAGCAGAGGCCATAGATAACAAGGTAACTCCATGAGGATCCCTACAGCAGGGGTCATATATAACAAGGTAACTCCATGAGGATTGATCAGAACCCCTACAGCAGGGGTCATAGATAACAAGGTAACTCCATGAGGATCCTTACAGCAGGGGTCATAGATAACAAGGTAACTCCATGAGGATCGATCAGAACCCCTACAGCAGGGGTCATAGATAACAAGGTAACTCCATGAGGATTCATCAGAATCCCTACAGCAGGGGTCATAGATAACAAGGTAACTCCATGAGGATTCATCAGAATCCCTACAGCAGGGGTCATAGATACAGATGCAAGATCTTGATTTGACCAGTTTATCACAGCAGGAAAATAATGCCGCAGTAACAGGAAATGTGAATTATTGTGTGTATTATAATACATTTTATAGAGGTTGATATGTTTTAGTTAGGGCAAATCAAGTCTGAAATGTTTAATTGGAAATTACACATTTTAGAAGCCTTTTTAAACCTTGAATACTCAACACGTTCACATTTGCTGCTGTGCAAATCATGACCCAAGGCGAGACCCAAATACAGACACAGGAGGCAGATGGTTGGAGTTTAAGATGTTTAATATATCTAAAGGGAATAGGCAAGAGAATGGTCGTGGACAGGTAAAAGGTCATAACCAGATCAGAGTCCAGGAGGTACAGAGTGGCAGACAGGCTCGAGGTCAGGGTACAGAGTCCAGAACAGGCATGGGTCAAAACCAGGACGACTAGAAAAGGACAAATGGCAAAGTAGGAAAACAGGAAAAAAAAACACTGGTAGGCTTGGACATAAAATACAAACTGGCACAGAGAGACAGGAAACACAGGGATAAATACACTGGGGAAAACAAGCAACACCTGGAGGGGGTGGAGACAATATCGAGGACAGGTGAAACAGATCAAGGTGTGACAGTGCAGGACATTTCCTGCAACAACAGGGTGTTCAAATTAAGATCCTACATATGGAGCAATGCTTGAGAAGGAGGTTATGAGATTGGTTCAACCGAAGTCAGATGGAAGTGTAACAGTTAGTAATTGTGATGTGCTTTAATTGATAAAGATGTTATTACTATTGGTATTAGACCTTGAAAGACTATCATTTCCCCCGTCTTAGATAACTTAATTTAATATAAAGGGAAAGTTGTCAAGCAATCGAGATATTCCCTCACACACACGGAGAATATTCAGATAATAAGGGATGTTTCAGCCCTACTGAGTAACTATTCATCTTAGTCAAAAACGGAGCTATTTTGAAATAAGCAGGTCAGTGTTGAGAATTCACAGGAAGTAGGAGACCAGGAGTCGCTCAGAAACGCATCCTCCCACTACAGCAGCGATTAATTATCTTCATGCTGGGCTACGTGTGACTGCGGACAAAGCCATTTATCTGGTTCAACTGTGTGGGTGGTTTTATAGTTTGAAAAATGCACTGTGAGCAATAAAAAAACAACTTAATGTACAATAGAAAAAAACTAATCGAATAGATCAAATTCAGAGAAATTATATTTGAAAAAATGTCTAATTTTACCATTCACAACATTTTTTAAGTTCAGTCTCAAAGACCACTTGTCTTGTATGGATGGGCTTCCTGGGGGTCTGTAACCCACACTACTGTTCTGTATACAATTCTGTGTGATTGGCAAAACATGACATGTTACACATCGGTAAGCTTTTTGGGATAGTATTCCATTTCCCAAATAAGTTATTTACACTCTTACCCAAATTCACACATGTTGTGCAAACTAAGGAAGGTGAGTATAATCATTGAGTAATGTTGGTGCTAGATTTGTAAAAAATATGGAACTACTGCTCGCATATTAATATGGAAATTCAACCGGAACCACAGTGTCGGGAGTAGAGTCGGGAGTAGAGTCGGCGAGTCGGCAGTAGAGTCAAGAGTTCAGTCATGAGTAGAGTCGGCAGTAGAGTCGGCAGTAGAGTCGGCAGTAGAGTCGGGAGTAGAGTCGGGAGTAGCGTGTGTACTTGATCATATCAATTCCTAGGTTGTCAAAATGCTGTACTGTAACTTTATAACACCATCCAGTCTCTATCTGGTGTGGTATCCAGTCTCTATCTGGTGTGGTATCCAGTCTCTATCTGGTGTGGTATCCAGTCTCTATCTGGTGTGGTATCCAGTCTCTATCTGGTGTGGTATCCAGTCTCTATCTGGTGTGGTATCCAGTCTCTGTCTGGTGTGGTATCCAGTCTCTGTCTGGTGTGGTATACAGTCTCTGTTTGGTGTGGTATCCAGTCTCTGTTTGGTGTGGTATCCAGTCTCTGTCTGCTGTGGTATCCAGTCTCTGTCTGGTGTGGTATCCAGTATCTGTCTGGTGTGGTATCCAGTCTCTGTCTGGTGTGGTCCCCAGTCTCTGTCTGGTGTGGTCCCCAGTCTCTATCTGGTGTGGTCCCCAATCTCTGTCTGGTGTGGTATCCAGTCTCTGTCTGGTGTGGTCCCCAGTCTCTGTCTGGTGTGGTATCCAGTCTCTGTCTGGTGTGGTATCCAGTCTCTGTCTGGTGTGGTATCCAGTCTCTGTCTGGTGTGGTATCCAGTCTCTGTCTGGTGTGGTATCCAGTCTCGGTCTGGTGTGGTATCCAGTCTCTATCTGGTGTGGTATCCAGTCTCTATCTGGTGTGGTATCCAGTCTCTATCTGGTGTGGTGTCCAGTCTCTATCTGGTGTGGTGTCCAGTCTCTATCTGGTGTGGTATCCAGTCTCTGTTTGGTGTGGTATCCAGTCTCTGTCTGGTGTGGTATCCAGTCTCTGTCTGGTGTGGTATCCAGTCTCTGTCTGGTGTGGTATCCAGTCTCTGTCTGGTGTGGTATCCAGTCTCTGTCTGGTGTGGTATCCAGACTCTGTCTGGTGTGGTATCCAGTATCTGTCTGGTGTGGTATCCAGTCTTTATCTGGTGTGGTACCCAGTCTCTGCCTGGTGTGGTACCCAGTCTCTATCTGGTGTGGTCCCCAGTCTCTGTCGGGTGTAGTATCCAGTCTCTGTCGGGTGTAGTATCCAGTCTCTATCCGGTGTGGTATCCAGTCTCTATCCGGTGTGGTATCCAGTCTCTGTTTGGTGTGGTATCCAGTCTCTGTCTGGTGTGGTATCCAGTCTCTGTCTGGTGTGGTATCCAGTCTCTGTCTGGTGTGGTATCCAGTCTCTGTCTGGTGTGGTATCCAGTCTCTGTCTGGTGTGGTATCCAGACTCTGTCTGGTGTGGTATCCAGTGTGGTATCCAGTATCTGTCTGGTGTGGTATCCAGTCTTTGTCTGGTGTGGTACCCAGTCTCTGCCTGGTGTGGTACCCAGTCTCTATCTGGTGTGGTACCCAGTCTCTATCTGGTGTGGTCCCCAGTCTCTGTCGGGTGTAGTATCCAGTCTCTATCGGGTGTAGTATCCAGTCTCTATCCGGTGTGGTATCCAGTCTCTGTCTGGTGTGGTATCCAGTCTCTATCTGGTGTGGTATCCAGTCTCTATCTGGTGTGGTATCCAGTCTCTGTCTGGTGTGCTATCCAGTGTCTGTCTGGTGTGGTATCCAGTCTCTGTCTGGTGTGGTATCCAGTCTCTGTCTGGTGTGGTATCCAGTCTCTGTCTGGTGTGGTATCCAGACTCTGTCTGGTGTGGTATCCAGTATCTGTCTGGTGTGGTATCCAGTCTTTATCTGGTGTGGTACCCAGTCTCTGCCTGGTGTGGTACCCAGTCTCTATCTGGTGTGGTACCCAGTCTCTATCTGGTGTGGTCCCCAGTCTCTGTCGGGTGTGGTCCCCAGTCTCTGTCGGGTGTAGTATCCAGTCTCTGTCGGGTGTAGTATCCAGTCTCTGTCCGGTGTGGTATCCAGTCTCTGTCTGGTGTGGTATCCAGTCTCTGTCTGGTGTGGTATCCAGTCTCTATCTGGTGTGGTCCTCAGTCTCTATCTGGTGTGGTCCTCAGTCTCTATCTGGTGTGGTATCCAGTCTCTGCCTGGTGTGGTATCCAGTTTCTGCCTTGTGTGGTATCCAGTCTCTGTCTGGTGTGGTATCCAGTCTCTGTCTGGTGTGGTATCCAGTCTCTGTCTGGTGTGGTCCTCAGGCTCTATCTGGTGTGGTCCTCAGTCTCTATCTGGTGTGGTCCTCAGTCTCTATCTGGTGTGGTCCTCAGTCTCTATCTGGTGTGGTATCCAGTCTCTATCTGGTGTGGTCCTCAGTCTCTATCTGGTGTGGTCCTCAGTCTCTATCTGGTGTGGTATCCAGTCTCTATCTGGTGTGGTATCCAGTCTCTGTCTGGTGTGGTATCCAGTCTCTATCCGGTGTGGTATCCAGTCTCTATCCGGTGTGGTATCCAGTCTCTATCCGGTGTGGTATCCAGTCTCTATCCGGTGTGGTCCCCAGTCTCTATCTAGTGTGGTATCCAGTCTCTATCTGGTGTGGTCCCCAGTCTCTGCCTGGTGTGGTATCCAGTCTCTGCCTGGTGTGGTATCCAGTCTCTATCTGGTGTGGTATCCAGTCTCTGTCTGGTGTGGTATCCAGTCTCTGTCTGGTGTGGTATCCAGTCTCTGTCTGGTGTGGTATCCAGTCTCTATCTGGTGTGGTATCCAGTCTCTATCTGGTGTGGTATCCAGTCTCTATCTGGTATGGTACCTGCTTTAACCCCACCTCAGCAAACTTCTAGGGCTGCTGAGCCATGCAACGAAAAATGTAAATAAACAATACTTACTAGAGAAATTGAAGTAGTTCCTCCCAGTTTGAGGATCTTTTTCCCTGTTTGGAGTCTACTGACCACAACCCAGTACAAGCATCTACGTTCTCTTGTCTGTAGTAATGCCTTCCTGCTTTGCCTCAACTAGTCCTAGGGCTGTTGAGCCATGCTTGGGGCTCTTTGTCTGGTGACAAACAGAATGCACAGTCACCTCAGCGGATGGGGACTAGGACTAGGAGATTATCCAGGGTTAAAATTATAATATGGTTAGTGGCCGGCCTCAACACAGCCTTTGCTGCTGCTACTGGGATGTGTTTGAATCATTAACAGGGCAGAGTCACTAAAGTGGTTTAAAACAGGGAAAGCACCCGCACCTCTGCGTTTCCTTGTTGCATGTGTTTGGGAATTATTTGATGAGAACTTGAAAGAAAAGAAAATCCTGCACACTGTGCTTGCCGGTATCACTTATGTTTAATCCTCTTACGTATCTGCCTAACAGACTTCATCAGAGCTTCAAGAGCTATTTTACTTTTTGCGTTCCCATTAAATAAGCAACAGATATCTTTGCTCTAATAATTTTAGTTAATAAATTATTGGATTTATTAAAATGTTTTTTCCAGATGCTCAAAACACTTACATAGGGGGGAAATGCTCCACCTTGCAGTGTTATGGATCCAAATCAACATTGAGTTGGTCTAAACTAATTTTGTCCTGGACTGAACAAACCTTATTTGTTATATCAGACTTCCCCTCATTGTAATCAGCTCATGCTCATCATATCAGAATGCTTTTTTAATTATTATCTTAAATGGTAGTGTGGGAGGAAATTAAGATTGCAGATGTTTATGTTTCCTGAACTTGTTAACATCTTCATGTTGTTCATGGCTTTAATCCATTATGTCCGGCAGGTAGCCTGGAGGCAGGTAGCCTAGCAGCAGGTAGCCTGGCGGCAGGTAGCCTGGCGGCAGGTAGGTTAGCGGCAGGTAGGTTAGCGGCAGGTAGGTAAGCGGCAGGTAGCCTAGCGGCAGGTAGGTTAGCGGCAGGTAGCCTGGCGGGCAGGTAGCCTGGCGGGCAGGTAGCCTGGCGGCAGGTAGGTTGGCGGCAGGTAGCCTGGCGGCAGGTAGGTTAGCGGCAGGTAGGTTAGCGGCAGGTAGGTTAGCGGCAGGTAGCCTAGCGGCATGTAGGTTAGCGGCAGGTAGGTTAGCAGCAGGTAGGTTAGCGGCAGGTAGGTTAGCGGCAGGTAGGTTAGCAGCAGGTAGGTTGGCGGCAGGTAGCCTGTTGGCATGTAGGTTAGCGGCAGGTAGCCTAGCGGCAGGTAGGTTAGCGGCAGGCAGCCTGGCGGGCAGGTAGCCTAGAGGCAGGTAGCCTGGCGGCAGGTAGGTTGGGCGGCAGGTAGCCTGGCGGCTAGAGCTTTTGGCCAGTAACCGAAAGGTTGCTAGATCGAATCCCCGAGCTGACAAGGTAAAAAAAATCTGTCGTTCTGCCCCTGAACAAGGCAGTTAACTCACTTTTCCTCGGTGAATAAGAATTTGTTCTTAATAACTGACTTGTATGTATGTATGTATGTATGTATGTATGTATGTATGTATGTATGTATGTATGTATGTATGTATGTATGTATGTATATATATATATATATGTTTATATATATGTTTATGTAACTACTCATACAGGTTTGTCTCATTGAGATCAAAATGTCTTGCTAGAGAAACCTGACAATCTCAATTTAGATCATAGCTGATTTTTGACTAACTGTCTGTCCTCTATTAGTCTGCTTATCTACCGTGAAACAATTTTTTCACCTGGCTCTCTGTGTTTCTTTGTTTCAGATCGACAGTGTTCAGAGTCTCCTGCAGTGCCCCAGTGTGTTGATTTGTGTGGGCCGTGAGCCCTCCCACCCCATCCTTCTGGAGAACTTCCGGAAAAACTCAGATGACAAACTTCCACAACTGAGGCCAAAGTCACTGGGACGCTCCAGCATGGCCAGTGAAGGACAGGAGAGTAAGAAAAATGGTATGACTATATAAATCAATCAATCAATCACTTATCAAACAAATTGATATAGAACGCCCTTTGTTATGTCAGCAGCTGTCATCAAATGCTTATAAACCAACATATGCCAACAATTTCTCAATATCTTTATATATGTAATTTCCCCAAAACAAATTCTGCAAATATACTGCTATTATGTTAAGCAAAGCAATTCCTTTGCCTAATGAGACGTCACTGTGCTGGCAATTAGATACTGTAAATACTGATTGTATAAAACATTAAGAACACCTGCTCTTTCCATGACAGACTGACCAGGTGAAAGCTATGATTCCTTATTTATGTCACTTGTTAAATCCACTTCAATCATTGTAGATGAAGGGGAGGAGACAGGATAAATAATAATTTTTAAGCCTTGAGACAATTGAGACATGGATTGTCAGAGGGTGAATGAGCAAGACAAAAGATTTAAGTGCCTTTGAATAGGGTATGTTAGTAGGTGCCAGGCGCACCGGTTTGTGTTAAGAACTGCAACGATGCTGGGATTTTCATGCTCAGCAGTTTCAACAGTGTACCAAGAATGGTCCACCACCCAAAGGACATCCAGCCAACTTGACACAACTGTGGGAAGCATTGGAGTCAACATGGACCAGCATTCCTGTGGAAAAGTATCGACACCTTGTAGAGTCCATGCCCCGACAAATTGAGGCTGTTCCGAAGGCAAAAGTGCGATGTGTAACTCAATATTAAGAAGGCGCTCCTAATGTTTTGGTCTAATGTTTAACTCATTATTGATATTCAGCAACATATCTGCTAATTCTTTTAAGAACTGTCTGAACTTGTTTTACTGGGAAAATGTAGACTTCCTCATCGTCAGGCTTCTTGTAAACCGATGACTGATAATTTATGTTCCTTTCTGCTTGTCACTTCTACAGGCGGTTTAGGACTTGAGGCAAAGAAAAGTGTCATCCACTTAAGATCTGAATTCAGCAACCGGTCAGCCAGGAATTCCATATCATCGGACAAATCACTCCCACCAATCAACTCTACAGCCCACGTAGGCCCATGCCCTCATTCAAGTGAAGGCTTGCTGGAAGACGACATTGAGAAAAGGGTACTAGTCAACAAAGATGGCAGCTTGTCAATGGAAATGAAAGTGCGTTTCCGACTACTGAATGACGAGACGTTGCATTGGTCCACACAAGTAAAGAAGTCGGTAGGAACGAACAATGAATACCTCCAAGGATATCATGATAACTGCTCTCTACAGCAGAGTAGTGTGGAAAGCTGTTCCGAGTCGGAGCCCCTTTCACCAGGCGAGGCTGACGATTCCTACATCACCAAACTGCACCAGGAGCATCTGGACGTCCCTCACTGTCAGCACTGCTGCAGCCACTGCCAGGACTATGAGATCAGGAAGACCCATCTTTCGGCGGGGCAGAGGACTGTCCGCCACGTCACCTCCTCCAGCTCCAGTGCCTCCTCACACACCATTGTACGTAAAGAAGGATCAGTGGAGATGTCCAGTGAGGAGATCACCGAGCACGTGGTGGAGAAGACTGCTTGCTTTCAGCAGACTGTGGAGGAAGGGGGCGACTCCATGGTGGAGTACTGCACCATCAGCCGCGGCTGCAGCAGGAGCGAAGTGCACTCGACAACAACGTCCGCCAAGAGTAGGACTAGAGTTTCCACTGAGGACAAGAGCAAGAGCCTTGGTAAGAGTGAATGCATTGACATTACAACCCAGGCATCGGATAACAATGAGCCTACAGCTGATCGATCATCCTCCGCTCCCTCCAAGGAGTCTCAGAGCGAGGTCAGCGTCAAGATCACTGATGCAGAGGAAGAGGATCGGCCTGTCTCTGCTGTTAGTCTTTCCTCTCAGATCCTGGCATCGCTCAGTGAAGACCAGGACGATGAGGACAACAATCTTCCACCAAGTGTTTCGAGAGCGTGTGCATGTTCTCAGAATAGTAATGCAGAAGAGGAGGAACCCACTAGAATTGCTGTTTTGAACTCACCTATAGCGACACCTATGCAACATTTATCTCCCAGGCCTCCGAGTAGCAAGGCATCTTCTGTGCGCTCTACCAAGTCCAAGAAATCAACCAAAGTTGTGTCTCTGGCACCATCAAATGGACAAGATGACCAAGAATCAAAGAAGTGTGAATGTGAAGGATCTGATGAAGCAGTAGAAGCAATGGAAGCTGATGATGAAAATGCTGAAACAGCAGTAGAAGAAGAGAGTCAAGAAGCGAACCCTTCAGAGGACACTGAAAACAAAGACCCAGAAACAAAGGAGAGAGCAAAGTCTGCCAAATCAAATGTCTCTACCAGATGTAGGAAGTCCAAAGTTGGGGAGAAAGGAGTTAATTCAGGAGAGCGATCATCAAGTGCCATGTCAGTCAAATCAAATGCCTCAGCAAAGTCAAGGAAGTCCAACGTTTCAGCTGTAGAAGACTTAGAAGTACAGGAACATCAAACAGACAAAAGATCCACAAGTGCCATGTCAGATCAATCAAACGTCTCAACAAGATCTCAGTCCAAAATGTCCAAAGTGGCAGCTGAAGAAAATGTTAGACCGGAAGACAAAAAAACAGCATCAAGTGCTTTGTCAGTTAAATCTAACGCCTCAAGAAAGTCCAAAGTTTCTCATGTTCCCGCTGAAGAAAAAGCAGAAGAGGAATTGGAGAAAACTGAAGAGAGAGCACCTAGTGCGATGTCTGCTGTGTCTGTTTCTGCAACATCAAAGTCCAAGGTTTCTGAACTTTGTGTCAAAGAAACCAAAAGAGCATCCAGCGTTATGTCTGCTAAGTACAATATGTCAGCAAGACACAATAAATATGACATTTCTGATGATCCCGCTGCAGAAGACGATCAAACTCTTCCAGCTGAGGAAAACGGAGAAGAGGATTTTGAAAAGTCTGAAGAGAGAGCACCTAGTGCTACGTCAGATAATTCTAATGTTTCTGCAAAATCAAAGAAAACTAAGGTTTCTCAACTTTGTGTTGAAGATGACAGATCATCCAGCACCATGTCTTGTAAGTACAACCGGTCAGCAAGATACAAGAAATACTACGTTCCTTATGATCCCTCTGAAGAAGAGGATCAACCTGAGGAGAGAGCACCTAGCGCCATGTCTGCTAAGTACAACCGGTCAGCAAGATACAAGAAATACTACGTTCCTTATGATCCCTCTGAAGAAGAGGATCAACCTGAGGAGAGAGCACCTAGCGCCATGTCTGCTAAGTACAACCGGTCAGCAAGATACAAGAAATACTATGTTTCTAAAGAAAAAGAGGATCAAACTGAAGAGAGACCATCTAGTGGTATGTCTGCTACGTCCAATGGTTCCGAAGAACCTGCTGAGGAAAACGCAGAAGCAGAGGAAGAAACAGCTGGAGAAGTTATAGCTGGAGAGAAAGCAGAAGAGGTAGAAGAAACAGAGGGTGTTCCCGCTGAACAAACTGATGAGTGTGAGCATGAAACGGAAGCTAAGTCAACTAAGTCTAATGTCTCTACCAGATCAAAGAAGACCAAGGTTTCTCAATTTTGTGTTGACGAAACTGAGAGATCATCCAGCGCTATGTCTTGTAAGTACAACCGATCATCAAGATTCAATAAATACTATGTTTCTGATGAAACTGAAAAGAGATCAGCTATGTCTAATAAGTCCAATATTTCTGATAATCCTTCTGAAGACAACGCAGAAGATGAATTTGAGGAAACTGAGAAGAGAGCACCTAGTGCTATATCTGCTAAGTCTAATGTCTCAGCAAGATCGAGGAAATCTAAAGCTGCTGAGGAAGACACTGAAGAGGGAGCTGAAGAAAGTGCAGAAACTGAGGTAGCAGAAGAAACAGACAACAGAGCTCCCAGTGCTTGGTCTTTTAAGTCCAATGTTTCTGCAAGATCGGCGATGTCTAAATCTTCTGAAGAATTGGAAGAAATTAAAGAGAGACGACCTAGTGCTACGTCTTCTAAGTCAGCTAAGTCTAATGTTTCTGCGATATCAAAGAAATCCAATGTGTCCGTCAGGTCCAAGAAATCCAAAGCTTCTGAAGTTCTGGCTGAAGCAGAAGTGGATGAAAAGGAGGAGAGAACACCTAGCGCTATGTCTACTAAGTCAGTTAAGTCCAATGTTTCTGCAAAATCAAAGAAGTCAAAGGTTTCTCAACTTTGTCCTGAAGAGGAAACT
Organism: Salmo salar; assembly: GCF_965601325.2. NCBI lineage: Eukaryota > Metazoa > Chordata > Actinopteri > Salmoniformes > Salmonidae > Salmo > Salmo salar. The sequence continues at coordinate 22,528,310 of NC_138305.1, forward strand.
GAAGAGCGAGCACCCAGCGCGTTGTCTGGTAGGTCTGCTGTTTCGGCAAGATGCAAGAAATCGAAAGCTTCTGAAGTTCCTGCTGAAGACAGCCCTGAAAATGAAATTGGTAAAACTGAAGAGAGATCACCTAGTGCTATGTCTGCTAAGTCTGAATTTGCAGCTGAAGAAACTGCTGAACCTAAGGATGAAACAGAGGATCGAGGTCCCAGTGCTATGTCAGCCAAGTCAGCTAAGTCTGTTTCAGCAAGATCAAACAAATCCAAAGCTTCTGAAGTTCCTGCTGTAGAAGAGGATCAAATTAAAGAGAGAGCACCCAGAAGTATGTCTGCTAAATCTAACGTTTCTTCAAGACCTTTGAAACCTACATTTTCAAAAGTTCTTCCCGTGGAAAACGGAGATGAAGAATTGGAAGACGTTGAAGAGAGAGCACCCAGTGCCATGTCTGGCAAATCAGCTAAGTCTAATGTTTCTGCAACATCAAAGAGGTCCAAGGTTTCTGAACTTTGTGTCAAAGAAACTGAGAGACCATCCAGCGCCATGTCTGCTAAGTACAATATTTCAGCAAGACACAAGAAATACGACATTTCTGATGATCTCGCAGCAGAACAGGATCAAACTGAGGAGAGAGCACCTAGTGCTATATCAGCCAAGTCAAATGCTTTAGCAAGATCAATAAAATCTAAAACTTCTGAAGTTCCAGCTGACGAAACTGCTGAACTTGAAGACCAAACAGAATATGCTACTGCCAAATTGAAGGCACGAGAGGATGTAGAGGAAGCTGAAGAGAGAGCACCTAGTGCTATGTCAGCTAAATCAAATGTCTCAGCAAGATCTAAAAAGTCAAAAGTTTCAATTATTGAACCTGACCATAAAACAGAGGAGCGAGCACTCAGCGCTGTATCAGCTAAGTCACACATATCTGCGAGATCAAGGAAGTCCAACGTTTTTGAAGTAAATTCTATAGAAAAAGCTGAAGAGCAAGTTGAGGAAAATGTGGTGAATGTATCTGCTAAGTCAGCTAGGACCAATGCATCAGACAAATCTAAATGCATTTACTGTACCTCCAAACCGAAAGATAGTATAACTGCTGAAGTGGCTGAGAGACCTAAAAGCAACATGTCCAACGTGTCTTCCCATCTACAAGTCAAAGGACAAAAGGACAAAAACAATACGGATGACGCCAAAAGTGACAAAGGGAGTGAAATTTCAAGAAAGACAAACAGGTCAAAGAAGACTGCCACTAGAGATCATGTGGACACTCCCAGACCTAACTCTGTTGCGTCAAAGAGTTGTCTCACTCCTACCCCACCAGACTGCCCACCAACCCCCAGAAAAATCAAACGACCTGTTATTTTACTTAGTGGCTCGAGTGACAGTAATAAGTCACATGCAGCAGATCCAGTCGAAGAGAACTCTAACATCTCATGCAATGGCCCCTTGGAAGTGACAGACAAGAATGTCAGTGACAACATAAGGGACAAGAGTGGCAAGTGCAAACAGAGGAAAGGGGTTTCCTTACTCAGTTTCTCCCGACAGCGGCCGGAAGGAGTAGTCTCTGAGCTGGTTCCCTCCAATCTACCTAACGCCTCTCCAACAGAGGTTGTGAAAGAGTGGCTTAAGAAAATACCGTCCGACAGTGTGATGTATGAAATTGGGGATGAATTCAGTGACAGAGGCCATTCACCAGAAGAACTACCGCAAAAGGAAAAACCAAAAGAGGATATTGACACCATTGCTGAGTGTGAAACTCAAAACGAAAAAAAGGAAGAGCTCAAAGAGACAGTGGTCAATCATGTGGCTGACATTGAGGAGCCAGTGGAGACCCCACCAGAGACCCCACCAGAAGACACTCACCCCTGCACCGCTCCACAGGAAGAGGTATCAAAGAGCTTTCACTCCTCAGTTCAGGTGATGAAAGTCCTGTTGAATCCCAAGCTTGATCGGTGTAACAGTTTACCTGAAGTTTCCCCAGTGTATGGACGTAAACTGAGCACCTCAGCAAGAGGTCTCCTAGATTGCCTCGCAAAGCTGCAGTTGATAGACTTTGATCCCAACGACGATGCAAACGCCAAGGACACAAGGTACAGAGAACTAATGAACATCCTCCAGTCCCTCTGGTTGTGTGACCCAGCAGAAGGTGGAAAGCAACAGCAGAATGGCTGTGATCAACACTCTGTGGACGGTGACGGGAAAGCAAGGTCATCCTCTGGGGTGGACGTCAGCAGTGGCTCAACAGGCTCAGGTAAGAGTTCAGGCGGTGTGGCTCAGGCAACGAACGCAGACGGGGAAGCGTTGGTGAAGGTACAAGAAGTTGATGAAATGGCACAGAAAGATGAAAGCCCAGAGTCCTCAGCACCAATGTCTAATCCAGCCACTCCGGACACAGCCAGTCAGGTCCAATGGACCCGAGGAGAAGGAGGAACAGCAGTGGAGGAAGAGAAACAAAAAGACGAAGACATCCCGGAGTCTGATGACACCATTAGAAATGAAAGTCTGAGAGAATTACCAGAAACACCCCCGTCTTCCAACAAGAGCTCAGACCCTCGAGAGGACACAAGCTCTGGCTCTCCTCCATCTGCCCAAAGGGCACAACTAGCCAAAAAGTTTTCCCTGGATCCTGATCCTGTCTGGGTCTTGAAGTTACTGAACAAACTAGAGAAGCAGTTCATGACACATTATATGGATGCCATGGCTGAGTTCAAGGTTCGCTGGAACTTGGACAACAACGAACAGCTCAATGCCATGATAGCTGAACTGAAAGATGATGTGAGGAGGAGAATACAACTAAGCATCGACAGGGAACTGAGGAAGATCCACGGTCGGGCTGGAAGACCAAGACCACGCAAAGAAGCCTTGTCACGAGAATCAAATGCACAAACAGAGACAAGGCGAAGAAGACTGAAAGTCGTACGTGACCAGTCCATTGATTACCGGGAGGATAAAAGTGACGATGCAACCTGCACTTCCTTCAGTGACCAACGGAGTGATGATGAATATTGCCCTTGTGAAACATGTTTACAAAAGAAAATGGAATTGGGGCCACTGCTTCCTGCAAAAGTCCTGCATACTGCACCAGTCATGATGGCTTTTGATCTAAAGTCAATTCTTCAGTTGAAAAGGGAACCTACTCCAAAGACACAAGAAGCTGATGTTACAGATGACACTGAAACGGTGGTAGTGAAAGCTGGCATTACACATGCTTTTGATTTAAAGTCAATTCTCCAGTTGAAAAAGGACAGTCCACCACAGATACAAGAAGAAGTCAATGTTGCAGATGAGACTGAAGGTATGGATGAAGCCAAAGCAGCGGAAACTCTTGTTGAAAATGTTATCAATGGGGCCAAGAAGGAGATGCAGGAATCACAACAAAAATATGCTGAAATGGGTGACAAAGCTGAGACAGTAGAAGCTGATGTAGAAGTGACAGCTGAAGGTGAAGCAATAGAAGAGACGGAAGCTGAAACAGATACTGCTGAAGATGAAGCAGATGAAGAAGAAACTGTTGAAGCTGAGACAGCAGCTGATGAAGCAGAGGGTAAGGAGGTGGATGCTGAAACAAAGAATACTGAAGCTGAGATAGCTGAATATGAAGCAGAAGAGAGTGGTGATGAGAGTGGTAAAGCAGAGGCAGCAGTGTATTATGATGCTGGGGAAGAGGAAGAAGTTGAAGCAGAGACAGATGAAGATGAAGAATTAAAAGAAGAAACTTCTGAAGCAGAAACAGCAGATAATAATGAAGCAGCAGGAGAAGAGGAGGAAGCTGAAGCAGAAACAACAAAAGCTGAGACAGCAGACGATGAAGCAGAAGAAGAAAATGCCAACGCAGAGACAGCAGCTGATGACGAAACAGCAGGAGAAGAAGAGGCAGCTGAAGAAGACACTGCAGGAGAGGAAGAAGTTGAAGCAGAGACAGGAAAAGATGAAGATGCAGAAGAAGAAGCTGATAAAGTGGAGACTGTTATAGCAGCAGGATCAACACCAGGAGAAGAGGAGAGCACTGAAGCAGCTGATAATGAAATGTCAGGAAAGGAGGAATCTGAAGCTGAAACTGCAGAGGCAGAGACAGATGATGTAACAGCAGAAGAAGATGAGACTGCGGAAGTAGAGGCAGCTGAAGAGGAGACTGCAGGAGACGAGGAGAGTGCTGAGGCAGAGACAGCGGGAGATGAGGCAGGAGAGGAGGAGACTGCTGAGGCAGAGACTACAGATGATGGAACAGCAGGAGAAGAGACTGCTGAAGTAGAAGCAGCTGAAGGGAAGAATGCAGGAGAGGAAGAGAGTGCTGAAGCTGAAACAGCTGGAGACGAAACTGCCAAAGAAGAGGGGGATGCTGAAGTAGAGACAGCTGACGAGGAAACTGCAGAAGCTGAAACTATTGAAAATGAAACAGTTGAAGGGGAGGAGGATGCTGAATCTGAGGCAGCAGAAGAGGAAGCTGCCAGAGATGAAGACACAGTGGAGGCAGAGGCAGAAACCACTGATGATGCAGCAGAGGATGAGGACGCTGAAAATAAAACTGCAGGGGAAGAGGAGATTGCTAAAGCTGAGACCGCAGACGATGAGGCAGCTGGAGAAGATGAAACCACAGGGCACGAGTCCTCAGAAAATGAAACAACTGGCGATGAGTCGGCCGAAGTTGAAACAACTGGAGACGAGTCGGCACCAGCTGAAACTGCAGGAGAAGGGACAGCTGACGATGAAACAGCAGGAGAGGAGGAGAGTGCTGAAGCTGAAACAGCTGAGGGAGAAGAGCAGACAGCCGGAGATGAAACTGAAGGAGATGAGAATGAAAACGCAGGAGAAGAATCGGCAGAAGCTGAGGCAGTTGAAGACGAAGCAGCAAGTAAAAGAGCTGAAGGTGAAGCTGAGGAGAACGTAGAAAAGGGGGAGGATGAAACAGCAGAGGAAAAAGAGCCTGTAGTTGAGTCAAACATCGAGGAGACGGATTGTCATGATGACGTATCGGAGATAAAAGCAGACGACGAGGCGGAGGAGGGAGAAACAACAGACCAAGATATGGTCCCGGAGGAGACAGGAACAGAACAAGAAGATGATGCATATGCAGGAGATAATGCAGGAAACGAGGCAGAAGAAGCAAATACAAACAAATTAAACGCAGACAGTGAGGACTCTGAAAATGGAAGCCAAGACCAAACCGAAGACGTTGAAAAAGATGAAGAAGTGGAAACTACGGAGGGCAATGAGACAGCAAATGAAGAGGATTGCTGTGGAAACTTTGGGTACTCAGCCGACGGAGAGGATGAAGCTGAGGATGAGTCTGAGTTAGAAATATCGACAGATGACGGAGAACAAACAGGGGTGCCAGCTATGAGGGAGGGCAACGTTAAGGAAACTGTTGAGGAAACTCCAATGACCTCATTCGATGCTTTGGCCAGAGCAGAGTACTCTGAAGACAGTGCTTACGCCGATGTTGAGGATTCAGAGACTGAAGGTAACAACGAGGAGTCAGAGGCACAAGAGGACAAACCAGAAGAGGAGGAGGGTGATACCTCAGCAGGGGCTGACGCTGAGCTTCAGGTTGAAGAGACTCCAGTTGAGGAGCTGCAGCAGGAGGAGGAGGAGGAGGAGACTCCAGTTGAAGAGACTCCAGTTGAAGAGACTCTTGTTGAGGAGTTGCAGGAGGAAGCGGAGGAGGAAGCTGAGGAGATGGAAGAAGTTGAGATGGAGGAAGTTGAGGAGACTCCTATTGAGGAGCTGAAGGAAGAAGCTGAGGAGGAGCAGGCTGGAATGGAGGAGGAGGCTGAAGAGGATGCAGCTGAAGATGGTGCAGCTGAGGAGGAAGCTGAGGAGGAAACTACTGAAAATGAGGCTGCTGATGAGGAAGAGCAGGAGGAAGGGGTGGAGGAGCCGGAAGCTGAAGAGATTGAGGAAGCTGAGGAAGATACTGCTGAAAACAACGATGCTGTTGAAGAAGATCCAGCTGATGAGGGGGATGACTTCACAAGCAAAGGACAATCTGAAGACGACGATGACAGTGACGGACCTTCTGGGACATCTAAAAAAAGCCTACGTGGTCAGCCCACCAAGTCTTCCATTGAATCACAACCAGGCTCACTGGACAACGTCCTGAATGAAGAGGCAGAGACAGAATCCAACAGCGAGAAGAGTTCACAGACAGGTTCAGGGGAAAGGTCGGGCCACCACCTCTCTGTGAAGAGCAACCAGATGTACCCTACAGACACGGAGGATGAAGGCAGGGTGTCAGAATGCACAGAGGCAGTCAGCGAGGTCCTCGAGCGACAAGTCGTTTCCCCAAAGAAGAAGACTCTGAAGAAGTCTCCAGCAAGATCTGTAAAGTCAAGCAAGGCCAAGTAAAGTGACATTGATTAATACGATATTGATTAATACATTATTGATTAATACGATATTGATTAATTCGATACGATATTGATTAATACGATATTGATTAATACGATACGATATTGATTAATACGGTATTGATTAATACGGTATTGATTAATACGATATTGATTAATACGGTATTGATTAATAAAATATAGATTAATATGATATTGATTAATTCGATACGATATTGATTAATACGATATTGATTAATACGATATTCATTCATACGGTATTGATTAATAAAATATTGATTAATACAATATTGATTAATACGATATTGATTAATACGATATTGATTAATTCGATACGATATTGATTAATACGATATTGATTAATACGATATTGATTAAGACGATATTGATTAATACGATATTGATTAATGCGATATTGATTAATAAAGGTATTGATTAATACGGTATTGATTAATACGATATTGATTAATACGGTATTGATTAATAAAGGTATTGATTAATACGATATTGATTAATAAAGGTATTGATTAATACAATATTGATTAATACGATATTGATTTCTAAAACATCACTATTATAACTACTGCTGTTTAATAATAACTTCATCAAATAAAGATCAAAGCACTTTATATCATTACTACTCATCACATGACACAGGACAGTTAAAAAAAAAGGGAATGTTTTAAAACTTGAAATATACACACCGAAACGGATGGTATTCTCTGTTATATTCACACGACAGAAAATATATATTTGAATTTTCATGGAAGATTATTGACATTTATTTTTTACAAACCATGTTTACAGTTGTAGATGATTATTGGTATTAGTGCAATAATCATATACAACTGTAATGAATAGAATAAATAATTATTCAAATAAATGTTTAAACTCAGTTAAAAGCACTAAGGAGTTTTGCAAGTAATGAACTACAAATGGAGCAATAGCTATATACAATATGCAATGTATATGTGAAACTTGAATGTAAACTTGAATGTATAAAGAAGAAGAATAAATATATTTTGTTAATATTTTAGGATAATATATATAATTACAATTTTTGGCAACATTCTTTGTTGCCTGTCTATGAACAAATCTCAGTTAGTTGGAAACAATACATTCCAAATGTACGTATGTATGAAAGAGATAACATACAGTACCAGTCAAAAGTTTGGACACACCTACTCATTCAAGGGTTTTTCTTTATTTTTACTATTTTCTACATTGTAGAATAATAGTGAAGACATCAACACTATGAAATAACACATATTATGGAATCACGTAGTAACCAAAAAAGTGTTAAACAAATCAAAATATATTTTAGTTTTTAGATTCTTTAAAGTAGCCACCCAAAGTTGTCATCAAGGCAAAGGGTGGCTACTAGGAAGAATCTCAAATATAAAATGCATTTGGATTTGTTAAACAATTTTTTGGGATACTAGGTGGTTACATATGTGTTATTTCATAGTTTTGATGTCTTCACTGTTACTCTACAATGTAGAAAATAGTAAAAAAAAAAGAAAAACCCTTGAATGAGTAGGTGTGTCCAAACTTTTGACTGGTACTGCATGTGTATTTCACTATATGTAATTCTAATCTAATTTAATAACATTTCTTTAAATTAGGTTACTTTGGCTTCAAATGTATCAAATTAACATAATATGAGATCATATATATTTTTCTAGATGAAATTGCACTTATTTTGACAGCCACATTAATAATAGCCTACACTATGTGAAAATATATACTAAACACTCTGGTATGGAAATGTGTAGTTGAACCCCAGATTCTATTTTTATTTTTGTATTATTAAATGAAATGAATTTAAAGATGCCATCCGCAGTACGGGGAAACAGCACCAACTGGCCACCACACCATCATTGTTTTAGCTTTGTTGCCAAGTTGAGGAGCAAGGTACACATTTGATTTTGTCTATAATATTGTGCTCTTCAATGACGTCCTGGGGGGAAAAAACTGTGTTCATTGTTTGCAGTAACTTCTTTGATGTTGTAATATCCTAAACGGACGTGGCAGTTTCACCGCTAAGGATTCCATCTTTAAGTCCCTTTTTTATTTTATTTTTTTGCACATGATCTCCACTCCAGGATGTTGACCCAGGTGAACCATCTAGCTAACTAGTTAAAAAATATATCTTTATTAAATCTCTGACAACTCTATGGTTTAACCTCTCTGGGCCAGTGGGACGCTTGCGTCCCACCTACTCAACAGCCAGTGTAATACCGTGGCGCGATATTGAAATACCTTAGAAATGCTATTACTTCAATTTCTCAAACATATGACTATTTTACACCATTTTAAAGACAAGACTCTCGTTAATCTAACCACACTGTCCGATTTCAAAAAGGCTTTACAACGAAAGCAAAACATTAGATTATGTCAGCAGAGTACCCAGCCAGAAATAATCAGACACCCATTTTTCAAGCTAGCATATAATGTCACATAAACCCAAACCACAGCTAAATGCAGCACTAACCTTTGATGATCTTCATCAGATGACAATCCTAGGACATTATGTTATACAATACATGCATGTTTTGTTCAATCAAGTTCATATTTATATCAAAAAACAGCTTTTTACATTAGCATGTGACTAGCATGTGACTAGCATTCCCACCGAACACTTCCGGTGAATTTACTAAATTACTCACGATAAACGTTCACAAAAAACATAATTATTTTAAGAATTATAGATACAGAACTCCTTTATGCACTCGCTATGTCCGATTTTAAAATAGCTTTTCGGTGAAAGCACATTTTGCAATATTCTGAGTAGATAGCCCGGCCATCACAGGCTAGCTATTTTGACACCCACCAAGTGTGGTACTCACC
>NC_138305.1:22540000-22547500 GCF_965601325.2 Salmo salar
GTGTGGTGTTGCCTCTGATTGGAAGTCCTATATTAGTTGGGTGTGTTTGTCTGTGTAATTGTGGGAGATTGTTTCTTGTTTAGCGTGAGTGAGCCTAACAGGACTGTCCAGTATATCGTGAGTGCGTTTTGTTATTTTGTATATTCATTTTGAGTGTTATTAAATGTTCAAAATGAACTATCTCAACTCTGCTGCATATTGGTCCTCATTTTCCGACGATGATTTCGCCATATCGTCTGACGACGAAGAAATCCCTGACACATAGTATATAGGACCATCTATATAGGACCATGTAACATTATGGAAACTGATATTATATATAGGACCATCTATATAGGACCATGTATATAGGACCATGTAACACTATGGAAACTGATAGTATATAGTACCATGTAACACTATGGAAACTGGTGGGAAATAGGACCATGTAACACTATGGAAACTGGTAGTATATAGGACCATGTAACACTATGGAAACTGATACTATATAGAACCATGTAACACTATGGAAACTGATAGTATATAGGACCATGTAACACTATTTAAACTGGTAGTATATAGGACCATGTAACACTATGGAAACTGATAGTATATAGGACCATGTATATAGAACCATGTAACACTATGGAAACTGATAGTATATAGGACCATGTAACACTATTTAAACTGGTAGTATATAGGACCATGTAACACTATGGAAACTGATAGTATATAGGACCATCTATATAGGACCATGTATATAGGACCATGTAACACTATGGAAACTGATATTATATAGGACTATGTATATAGGACCATGTAACACTATGGAATCTGGTAGTATATAGGACCATCTATATAGGACCATGTAACACTATGGAAACGGATATTATATAGGACCATGTAACACTATGGAAACGGATAGTTTATAGGACCATGTAACACTATTTAAACTGGTAGTATATAGGACCATGTAACACTATGGAAACTGGTAGTATATAGGAGCATGTATATAGGACCATGTATATAGGACCATGTATATAGGACCATGTAACACTATGGAAACAGATAGTATATAGGACCATGTAACACTATTTAAACTGGTAGTATATAGGACCATGTATATAGGACCATGTATATAGGACCATGTATATAGGACCATGTAACACTATAGAAACAGATAGTATATAGGACCATGTAACACTATGGAAACTGGTAGTATATAGGACCATGTAACACTATGGAAACTGGTGGGAAATAGGACCATGTAACACTATGGAAACTGATAGTATATAAGACCATGTAACACTATGGAAACTGATAGTATATAGGACCATGTAACACTATGGAAACTGGTTGTATATAGGACCATGTAACACTATGGAAACTGGTAGTATATAGGACCATGTAACACTATGGAAACTGATAGTATATAGGACCATGTATATAGGACCATGTAACACTATGGAAACTGGTAGTATATAGGACCATGTATATAGGACCATGTAACACTATGGAATACAGAGGAAGACTCTCACTGTGAATACTCACAATATGACAGCCCAGATTGCATCCCTGGCCACGTCCTCAGAGTCTTCTACCCTTCCTTGTCCCAGGCTGTAGTCCCGACCTGCTTAAGGGAGGAACGGCAGCAACACTTCCTCCACGCTGACTCTTAAAACAGGGGCCCCACAGGGTTGAGTCCTCAGCCCTCTGTTCACCCACAACTGCATGGCTTTGGACAACAGCAACTCCATCGTCACGTTTCCTGACGACACCATGATAACCAACAACGACGAGTTACAGCCTATACGGAGGAGGTAGGTGAATTGGCATTGTGGTGCCAGGACAACAACCCAAAACAAAGGAGTTGACTTCAGGAAGCAGAGGAGGGAGCACGCGTCGATCCAAATCAACAGGACGACAGTAGAGAGAGTCAGCAGTTTTAAGTTCCTCTGCGTCCTGAGGACTGAGGACTCACTGAGGACTTGACACGGACCAACGTCACAACCACTCTGGTCAAGAGGGAGCAACAGCATCTCTACTTCCTAAGGCGGTTGAAGAAATTCGGCATGACACCCCGGGTCCTCTGACCTGGACTGGCCCCCTACATTGACTCGCCGCACCTTAGCACTCACTCACTCACTCACCTTAGCACTCACTCACTCACTCACTCACACACACACACACACACACACACACACACACACACACACACACACACACACACACACACACGTACATACATACATACATACATACATACATACATACATACATACATACATACATACATACATACATACATACATACATACATACATACATACATACATACATACATACATACACACACACATTCATACATTCATGCTACACACACATCACAACTGCTACTACCAGACTCTTACAGTTTTCTACAATCACTTTGGCATTAATTTCTGAACCTTGTGAACATTTTTCAGTACTCTAGACACAAAACTCAAAATGGTCATCACTTCAAAACATTGCATTGTGGATTCATATCTTTAAAGAAACCTTGCACTTGCACATACCATAGGAACATTCATTTAGATCACCCACACACAAGATACCGATAGTTTCACTGTGTAGTTGTTCGTACAATCGTTAAATATTGTAGTACAAAATATGTGATACATGTTTCATTAAGGTACTACACGTAAATACATGTCACGTCCTGACCAGTAAAAGAGGTTGTTTGTTATTGTAGTTTGGTCAGGGCGTGGCAGGGGGTGTTTGTTTAGAGTGTTTCGGGGTTTGTTGGGCTATGTTTTTTGTTAGTCTATTTCTATGTTAGTTCTAGTTTTTCTATTTCTATGTCTAGTATATAGCCCAGTCTAGTACGTCCTGTTCCCGCTCCTTGCACTAGCCTTGGGGTGCGTGTCTTCAGTCTGGTACCTCCAGTACCAGCCCCACGCACCAGGCCTCCAGTGCGTCAGCCCAGTCCAGCTCGTCCTGCTCCTGCTCCTCGCACTAGCCCTGTGGTGCGTGTCCCTAGTCTGGCGCCTCCTAAGCCAGCCCCACGCATTAGGCCTTCAGTGCGCATTCCCCGTCCAGAGCTTTCGGCAACAGTGCCCTGTCCAGAGTGTCCGGCAACAGTGCCCCGTCCAGAGTGTCCGGCAACAGTGCCCCGTCCAGAGTGTCCGGCAACAGTGCCCTGTCCAGAGTGTCCGGCAACAGTGCCCGGTCCAGAGTGTCCGGCAACAGTGCCCCGTCCAGAGTGTCCAGCAACAGTGCCCCGTCCAGAGCTTCCGGCGATAGTGCCCCGTCTAGAGATGGCCCACAGTTCGGAGCCTGCAGAGACGGCCCACAGTCCGGAGCCGACAGAGACGGCCCACAGTCTGGAGCCGGCAGAGACGGCCTACAGTCAGGAACCGGCGCAGCCAGAGTCGCCCTCCAGTCCGCAACCGGCGCAGCCAGAGTCGCCCTCCAGTCCGCAACCGGCGCAGCCAGAGTCGCCCTCCAGTCCGGAACCGGCGCAGCCAGAGTCACCCTCCAGTCCGGAACCGGCGCAGCCAGAGTCACCCTCCAGTCCGGAACCGGCGCAGCCAGAGTCACCCTCCAGTCCGGAACCGGCGCAGCCAGAGTCGCCCTCAAGTCCGGAACCGGCGCAGCCAGAGTCACCCTCCAGTCCGGAACCGGCGCAGCCAGAGTCGCCCTCTAGTCCGGAGCTCCCAGAGTCGCCCTCCAGACCGGAGCTCCTTCAGAGTCGCCCTCCAGTCCGGAGCTCCCAGAGTCGCCCTCCAGTCCGGAGCTCCCAGAGTCGCCCTCCAGTCCGGAGCTCCCAGAGTCACCCTCCAGTCCGGAGCTCCCAGAGTCGCCCTCCAGTCCGGAGCTCCCAGAGTCGCCCTCCAGTCCGGAGCTCCCAGAGTCGCCCTCCAGTCCGGTCCAGCGTAGTTGTTCGTACAATCGTTAAATATTGTAGTACAAAATATGTGATACATGTTTCATTATGGTACTACACGTAAATACATGTCACGTCCTGACCAGTAAAAGAGGTTGTTTGTTATTGTAGTTTGGTCAGGGTGTGGCAGGGGGTGTTTGTTTAGAGTGTTTCGGGGTTTGTTGGGCTATATTCTTTGTTAGTCTATTTCTATGTTAGTTCTAGTTTTTCTATTTCTATGTCTAGTTTATTGTTTTGACCTTCAATTGGAGGCAGCTGTTCCTCGTTGCCTCTAATTGAAGGTCCTATTTAGTAGGGGTGTTTTTCTATGGGTTTTGTGGGTAGTTGTTTTCTGTTTAGTGTTTGTTGCACCTGACAAGACTGTTTTCGTCGTTCTTTTTGTTCAGTGTTCATTTTTGTTTAATAAAGAAGAAAATGAGCATACACGTACCCGCTGCATTTTGGTCCAATCAATACGACGCCCGTGACAATACATCATTGTAAAAGGACTAGTAGAGAGAATACTACAGACACAGTGGAATTGTTGAACATCTGAAATGTATTGATGAAATACAATAAAATCACTCATAGGTTTCTTTGAATCAAAGCAAAAAATAATTAGCTACAAAAAATAAAAACCGTCAACTGCAGTGTTCCTCACCTGGCTTACTGTAAAAAGCAAAACAAAGGATTGATTACTGTACTTCTATATTTCCATCAACCCTGTCTTGTGGATTTGGCCATAGGTTCTAATCCACATCACTATGGATGTTTTCATTAGCCAAACATCTTGGGAAGAGTCTTCGGGCATGGCGAATCCAGGCCTGACACTGGTCTGCCGCGATGTCATTGCATGCGTTATCCATGGCCTGGAGAACGGCGGCTTGTTCGTGAGGGCGCCTATCATAAACCTTCCACCTCCATGTGGAGAAAAAAATCCTCAATCAGGTTAAGGAAGGGAGAGTATGAGGGTAAGTACAGGGTGATAAATTGTGGATGGGCCTGAAACCATGCTTGCACCATTTGAGCATGGTGGAACCTGACATTATCCCACATAATGACATAGGTCATGCCATCAGCTCTATAGACCTGATGTTGCTCATCAAGGAAGGTTACAAGGAGAGCTGCATTATATGATCCAATACGAGGTCTGTGTCCCACCACGCCGTCTTCTGATATAGCCACACACGTGGTGATGTAGGCCCCATGTTGTCCAAGTACTTGGATGGTTGCCCGCTGGCCAATGAAATTTAGACCTCTCCTCCTTGTCTTGGCCAGGTTGAAGCCTGCCTCATTCAAAAAGAGGAATTTGTGATTGTTTTCGTCAGCTTCCAGCTCCATCACCCTCTAACAAGACATTTTGGAAAGTTAATTACTGATTACAATGATGTAGAATTTTGGGGGAATTCTTCACAACAGGCATCTTGAAACTGAACATACCTGAACTCAGTTACTTCACTCTGTCTGCATTTCTTTCAAAAGGCACACGATATAGCTGTTTTAGAGACACCTGGTGCCTTTTCAGCGTGCGTGCAATAGTCGGCAAACTTATGGCTACCACATTGTTGAACGTGTCGTCATTGTCCAAGATGTGCTGCGAATATCATTTCTGGTCCGAACCAAATTGACCACAGCCCATTCTTGTAGGTCAGTCAGAATTTTACCTCTGCCTCCCCTATTTGGTCTAGTCTCAATTCTGCAGGGAAAATGACAGTAAGAACATATTTAGTCACATCACCTACTCTGTGGTACACATTGGCATGCAGTATACAGTCATTTGACAGTTGAGAGTAGCCTAATGTTTAGTGCATGCTGAAGACTTACCGGTTCTCATTGAGGAAAGTTCTGATGATTGAGGCCACGGTTGATCTTCTGAAGTTTGGTTGAATTATTGTAGCTGCTTCAGTCATTGTCATGCCATGATTTACGACATGGTCTACAACTATTGCTCGGATTTCATTGGACACTCTTTGCTGTTGCTGCCGCTGTCTTGGTCCGTGGCCTTGTCCTCTACCACGTTCCCCCCACACCTCTCAAACGAGGTCCACGACAACCTCTCAGAAGGGGTGCTTGTCCCCTGCCACATCTTCCTCGTCTTCCTCCTCCCACTGCTTGACCTCTATTGTGACCTGGATCACCTGCCGACTCCATGTTATCTCTATGTTGTTGTAGGTGGATACCACTCATTTCACTATATACTAGTACCACAATGTGAAATCAATCAGTAATGAGTTGGCAGTATTGGAAAAGCAATTACAGGGGCCTGCATACATACACTCACTGGCCACTTTATTAGGTACACCTGCGTGTTAATAACGCAAATAGCCTGCTCCTTCGAACAGCGAATTATGTGGCTGCCTACAACTCAATGTATAGAGTATATAGAGTAGAGAGCTTAAGTTGTTGTTCGACCAGACATTAGAATGGGCAAGATGAGTAATCTAAGCAACTTTGACCGTGGTATTATTGTTGATGCCACACATGGTGATTCCAGCATCTCAGAAACAGCTGTCCTCCTGGGATTTTTACTCACTACAGTCTCTAGAGTTTACAGAGAATGGTGCGATAAACAAAACACATTCAGTGAGCGACATTTCTGTGGGCAAAAACACTTTATTAATGAGAGAGGTCAGAGGAGAATGTCCAGACTCATTCAAGCTAACAGAAAGGCCACAAATGCTCAAATAACAGCTGTTTAAAACAGTGGTGTGCAGAAGGGCATCTCTTAACGTACAACACCGTGAATAATTCAGGCTGTTGTGGAGGCAAAAGGGGGTCCTACCCAGTACTAGATAGGTGTACCTAATAAAGTGGCTGATGAAAGGCTGATGAATGTGCCTCTCTCTGAGCGATCCCATTGGTCCCTGCCTGAGGGGATGTGACATAAGAAAATTGGTGTCACTGAGGCGGAGGGACGAAAAACAGACGACATCACCCCAAAGGTCGGTCACTCAGGTCCCCAGACATTGGCTACGTCCCAAATTGCACCATATTCTATACAGGCCTCCGGTACGAAGTAGTGCGCTATATAGGGCATAGCGTGCCCTTTGGGACTTAGTATTTCCCCTTGGTGAGACGCTTGTACTGTCAGATATCGCTCTACAAGCCTGAAGGAGGAATTCTGTCAACAACTGTTCAGGTGGTAATTGGGGGTCCTGAGGGAGGGGTCCTGAGGGAGGGGTCCTGAGCGGATTTCAAGATGGATCAGGTTTAAACCCTTGTTAAAAAACTGATTGTTTACGTCATTTGTGGGAATCGAACCCACAACCCTGGCATTGCACACACCATGCTCTACCAACTGAGCCACAGGGAAGGCCATTGTTGGACACATTTTTTTTTTAACGAACGAACATAATAAAGAAGATATTCCACCTATTTTGAAAATGACATGTTACCGGAGAAGCTATGCACCGTCACATAGAAAAAGGGTCAATACAAGAGGTCCTCGCAGCCAGAACAGAAAACAGAATTCGGGGTGTCAACAGCACATATTAGTGGCAGGCGAAAAACGATGTTTGAATTTGGGTGTTTCCCTCAGACTCTTTGAATGGTTAGCCACAGACACATTAAAACCCCTCTGCAGTGATCAACGTAGTTGAAAAGGTCAACTTTAGGAC
>NC_138305.1:22552500-22600000 GCF_965601325.2 Salmo salar
GTTTGGTATGGTTACGTAAAGACAGATGTTTACTTAACACAAAAAAACCAAGTAGGTTGGTTGGGCGTATTACTCAAATGTCTAGCAACCCTAAGGTTGTGAGTTTGAATCTCATCACCGACAACTTTAGCATTTTAACCTCTTACATCTAGATGTTCTGCTAGCGGAACACCTGCTCCAATATCCAATGATAGGCGTGGCGCGAATTACAAATTCCTCAAAAATACAAAAACTTAAATTTTTCAAACATATGACTTTTTTACAGCATTTTAAAGACAAGACTCTCCTTTATCTAACTACACTGTCCGATTTCAAAAACGCTTTACAGTGAAAGCAAAACATTAGATTATGTACCCAGCCAGAAATAATCAGACACCCATTTTTAAAGCTAGCATATAATGTCACAAAAAACAAAACCACAGCTAAATGCAGCACTAACCTTTGATGATCTTCATCAGATGACACGCCTAGGACATTGTTATACAATACATGCATGTTTTGTTCAATCAAGTTCATATTTATATCAAAAACCAGCTTTTTACATTAGCATGTGACGTTCAGAACTAGCATTCCCACCGAACACTTCCGGTGAATTTACTAAATTACTCACGATAAACGTTCACAAAAAAACAGAACAATTATTTTAAGAATTATAGATACAGAACTCCTCTATGCACTCGCTATGTCCGATTTTAAAATAGCTTTTCGGTGAACGTACATTTTGCAATATTCTGAGTAGATAGCCCAGCCATCACGGCTAGCTATTTTGACACCCACCAAGTTTAGCCCTGACCAAACTCCGATTTACTATTAGAAAAGTTTGATTACCTTTGGTGTTCTTCGTCAGAATGCACTCCCAGGACTGCTACTTCAATAACAAATGTTGGTTTGGTTCAAAATAATCCATAGTTATATCCAAATAACGGCGTCTTGTTTGTGCGTTCAAGACACTATCCGAAGTGTAAATAAAGGTTACGCGCACGATGCATTTCGTGACAAAAAATGTCTAAATATTCCATTACCGTACTTCGAAGCATGTCAACCGCTGTTTAAAATCAATTTTTATGCCATTTTTCTCATAAAAAAGCGATAATATTCCGACCGGGAAAGCGTGTATACGTACAAAGAGAGAGAAAATAAAAGCATGGGATCCCCTCGTGCACGAGCCTGAGTTTCATAGTACTGTGACCGGCCACTATCCAAACGCGCTACTTTTTTTCAGCCAGAGCCTGCAAAGCCACGATTCAGCTTTTTGCCGCCTTCTGAGAGCCCATGGGAGCCGTAGGAAGTGTCACGTAACAGCAGAGATCCCCTGTATTGGATAGAGATAATCAAGAAGGCCAAGAAATGGTCAGACAGGGTACTTCCTGTACAGAATCTTCTCAGGTTTTGGCCTGCCAAATGAGTTCTGTTATACTCACAGACACCATTCAAACAGTTTTAGAAACTTTGGAGTGTTTTCTATCCAAAGCTAATAATTATATGCATATTCTAGTTTCTGGGCAGGAGTAATAATCAGATTAAATCGGGTACGTTTTTTATCCGGCCGTGAAAATACTGCCCCCTAGCTATAACAGGTTAACTAATAAGCAACTTTTCAGCTCTGAGACCAGGTTTATAAAATGCGGGACATGATTGTTTGGTTGCGGGACGCAGGACAATGGGAGAAAAATTATGACTGTCCCGCACAATCCTGGACATGTGGTCATCCTAAAATGCATGCATGCACGCACAAACAAATACACACACAAATACAAAACACAAATACAAACACAAATCCACACACAAATACAAAACACAAATACACACACAAATCCACACACAAATACACACACAAATACAAAACACAAATACAAAACACAAATACAAACACAAATCCACACACAAATACACACACAAATACAAAACACAAATACAAACACAAATCCACACACAAATACACACACAAATACAAAACACAAATACAAAACACAAATACAAACACAAATCCACACACAAATACACACACAAATACAAAACACAAATACAAACACAAATACGAAACACCTTAAAAAGATATGCAGTTACTAAAGATTTTACCCCCCCAAAAAGTCACAGTCAGATTTGATCAGTGAAAGGGCCAAACAGGAAATGCATCATCACTTTGAGTGAAAATGCAAGACGTGATCTAAACATGACTTAAAAAACATAAGCCTATGCAACATTTAACCAATTAAAATCAGTTCTGTAGTGATGAGGTTTGTGCAGTAGGCTATAGGCCCCAATACATATTCACTGCATGTTGGCTATGCTTGAATTGCCCTGCCAATGTCGTTCTTCTCTGACCATTTAGAAACTATATTTCAAAATGTTTAGGTATATGATCACACTGGTAATAGATCATTCGTTGTATTTCTTGTGAGGCACGGCTGTGTGAGCATAATAATTAGCCATTTCTTTTTACTTAACTGATGACCTGCATCTGATGGTCAGTCTGAGGGGAGGGAAGAAGGAGCAGCGGTGAGGCGGCCTCTCACCCGATTCACCGACCCTCCGCTCTCCCTCGCTCCGCTGAGAAAAGGGGACAGTCTTCCAGCTAATGGCGAAACTCAGGTCACACTGCATTATTTCTGCCTCATGCACCAATTCATGTTGTTACTCCTATGACCAGAGAAAGACACAAGGCGCTAAATAATAACAACTCAAGCTTATGGAAACACTTTACCATACCCATTCATTGCAGCTGCAGTGCTGGTTGTAGCGTGAGTGGAAGTAGGGAGAACGTGTGTTTTATGGCTTATAAAAGTGTTGACAGTGCTGAATAACAACTTAAACGTGAATTTAGTTATAAAAACAGCAGTCCGTTGCTGTATTCATTGATTCTCTCTATTCATGGTTTTAAAAGTTTTAAATCTCACAGTATCAACTTTGCTGTGCTTTCCAGGCTCCTGATCTGATTAGCCAGCAGTAGACCTGTAGGTGCACTTGATTTGCTCTCTGGGCCTGTCAGGTAGGCAGAGTTCTACCTTCAGACACATGAAATGGTTCAAAATGGGAACAATTTGCCTTCCCGGTGCTGGGGCTGCTGAATCAAGTGAACCTACCGCCAACAGCAAAAAAAGGGGAAAAAAAGAAAGGAATGCAAAGCGGTTGGTGTTCACTGCATATCTTCTGAGGTACAGTGGGTTAAAAACTAGAAATAATTATATATCCCCGACCACCATACATGCAGCGGTTGCTCAACTAAAAGTTTTGAGATTATGCTGTGAGATTGAAAGGTAATTTGTGGTTTAGTACGGTACCCTGCGTCACTGCTTCATTGCTCCAGACCACCACAAGGGGGAGTTAGAGCACTGATTATGCTTTTGGGTCCCAAGGCTCTAATGTGTCTCTAACTGACAATGAATGGGCGACATAAACCAAATAGAAACTGATAATTGTGCACAACTTCAAAATTGAATTTCAATGAACTGAATGATGAGGATGAAGAAGGTGATTGAATTTAGAACAATAGTGTAATAATTGCTATTCCTCTGTCCTGCACGCGCACACTCGGAAAAACACACTTATTTTTGTTGTTGCTACTCGTCAGTATTACTTACTAAAACTGTTGCTACACTAAGGTTTTTATTCTAAGAGAAACTAAAATGTTCAATTATATTCCATGGTATTCTTAAGATATATGTTTTGACTGAATATAAGCAAGTGATGTTCTGAGACAAGCATGGGGACTGGTCTTGATAAATCAATGACATCTCCGTTTGGGTATTGGTTAGACGCAATCAGGGTGTGGAAATGTTATGCTCTTAGTACTGTAGCCTACTCCCGACCGTCACGTTGTACAGGGCCATATTTTCCTAACGGAAACCCTGACGATTTCGTTTTATGTTTCTCTTGGAATAGAAACACCATAATATTAATCAAATTATTTAAAAAATCAATCCCATATACTATGTTCTAACAAAAAAGGTTTTAAATTCTCCAGTACAGCCAATATTGAAGACTATCAAATGCTTCTCAAAGATGCCCTCTGGTGGTCAAACTAGCAATAACCAGCATTAATGGCAACAATGGCTGACAATTAAATAACGTGCCAAAGAATTCTGCGGCAGCCCGCAAGGTGTGCTGCAGTATGACGCAACTTTTACAGGAAGAACCACTGTACTAGGGCTGAATAGCGGAAACCGGGTAACAGAGATTTACTGAGATTTCCTGCCCAAACCCACTCCCTTTTTCCGGGACAAATAACTGCAATAAACCTGTACATTATAATAAACGTTTTCTATGAACAGCATGACATTAAATGGAACTGTTAAATTATATACAATGTCTAAATCTGGCTTCCCTATGGCCTTCTCTCTGCTATCTGAATGATCAATCAACAGCGCTCATGGTGGAGACAGACAGCGCATCTCAGTATGGAGCGCAGTTCACAATGCATGTATCATCTCATCATGGTGACTTTTTTTCTTGTGATAGGAAAGGCATACATTTGATAGCATAGCCTATGCTACAGTAAAATAATATACATTTGATAGCATAGTCTATGCTACAGTAAAATAATATACATTTGATAGCATAGCCAATGCTACAGTAATATAATATACATTTGATAGCATAGCCTATGCTACAGAAAAAGAATATACATTTGATAGCATAGCCTATGCTACAGAAAAATAACATACATTTGATTGCATAGCCTATGCTACAGTAAAATAATATACATTTGATAGCATAGCCAATGCTACAGAAAAATAATATACATTTGATAGCATAGCCTATGCTACAGTAAAATAATATACATTTGATAGCATAGCCAATGCTACAGAAAAATAATATAGATTTGATAGCATAACCTATGCTACAGTAAAATAATATACATTTGATAGCATAGCCTATGCTACAGTAAAATAATGTACATTTGATAGCATAACCTATGCTACAGTAATATTAGGACTGAATGCGGGTCTTATTTACGTTTTTAATTTATTTAACTGGAAAGATCATTTTTGAAATTGCAGCTACAGAGATTTAAAACAGCCTATCACTCGAATAGTGTTGCTTTAAATTGCAGTCTTTCTCTCTTTCCATCAATTCCATTTACATTGCATCCAAAATAGATAATCCCGTTCAAGATTGATATATACACTGTACCAGTCAAAAGTTTGGACACACCTATTGAGTAAAGGGTTGTTCTGTATTTTTACTATTTTCTACATTGTAGAATAATAGGGAAGACATCAAAACTATGAAATAACACATAAAGAATCATGTAAAACCCAAAAAGTGTTAAACAAATAAAAACAGATTTTATATTTGATATTCTTCAAAATAGCCACCCTTTGGCTTGATAATGTAATAAACATGAGGGAAGACAGAGAGCTGGTTTCAAGCGCAGGGCACAGCTGGTGTTTATAGGTAAAGGACCACAGGAGGAGGCAGGTAGCTTGGTCCAGGGGCAGGCAGAAGGTCATACACAGGGGTCCAAAAGGGCATACACAGGGGTCCAAAAGGGCATACACAGGGGTCCAAAAGGGCAACAGTACAGGCAGGGAAAAGGCTAGTAACGTAGTCCGAGAGATCAGGCAAGAGGTAGACAACAGGAAATCCAATTACAGGCAGGGAATAAGCAAAAGGCGTCGTTAGTGAGGCAGGCAAAAACTATCATACACGGGAGGAGTAAATCACAGGAAAACCAACGCTCTGAAAGACATGTGTCACAAAACAAACAATACCTCACAGTCATGGGGTGCAAAGAACTGAACTAAATAGTGTGTGATAATGACATACAGGTGTGTGAACAGGTGATTAGAATTGAGGTGATTGGGATCTGGAGAGTGAGCTGTGTTCAGGGGATCTAGGTGTTTGAGAGTGTGAGTTGGAAGCAGACGTTACAGATGACAGCTTTTCCACAGATTGAGTCACTAACCCAGATCTCACTGGTTATTTTATTTGCAGGGTGTTCTTGATCAAAAATAGGTGGTATATTCAGAGTAACAGCCATTCTACTTACTGAATATAGTCTGTAGAAATTGGGTTTTCTGTATATTTGACCCAGGTTTACAAACGCCCCCATTGATACTCTTCCAAACACCCTGGAGTCCAGTCCATTTAAAGTTTTGATCCTATAATAGGGTATGGTTGTGTAACAGAGAGAAACTGGCACCCTATTCCTTATTTAGTGCACTACTTTTGACCAAAGCGCTATGGGTTAGTAGTGAACTACATAGGGAATAGTGTGGCATTTAGGAAGAAATCATGGGAATTGTTGAGGAGCAGAGAAAAGACAGGTGATTGGATCCACCACCCAGAGGACAGATCCTACAGCTTCCTGAGCTGCTTCCTGAGTGGTCAGATTGAACAGGAAACAGGAAGTGTGACTCAGCATTCCTCTCATACCACGGCGGGAGCGTAGTAGTCGATAAGAGGCCACACCGTTATTTTGTTCATAGTGCACTACTTTTGACCATGAAAAGCTGTAATGTCTTGAGTAAATATGTTTTCAACCCCTTTGTTATGGCAAGTCTAAATAACTTCAGAAGTAAAAATGACAATAACAAGTCACATAATAAGTTGTATGGGCCAACTCTGTTTGGTGTTTAACATGATTTTTGAATGACTACCCCATCTCTGTACCCCACACATTCAATTATTTTTAAAGGTCCTTCGCCGAGCAGTGAATTTCAAGCCCAGATTCAATGACAAAGATCAGGGAGGTTTTCCAATGCCTCACAACGAAGGGCACATATTGGTAGATGGGTAAAAATAAATTTACAAAAGACACTGAATATCCCTTTGAGCATGGTGAAGTTATTAATTACACTTTGGATGGTGTATCAATACACCCAGTCACTACAAAGATTGACGGAGAGGAAGGAAACCGCTCAGGGATTTCACCATGAAGCCAGTAACATAGTTTAATGACTGTGATAGGAGAAAACTGAGAATGGATCGACAACACTGTAGTTACTACACTATACTAACCTAAATGACATAGTGAAAATAAGGAAGCCTGAACAGAATAAAAATATTCCAAAACATGCATCCTGTTTGCAACAAGGCACTAAAGTAATACTGCAAAAAATGTGGCTAAGAAATTATATTTTTGTCCTGAATACAAAGCATTATGTTTGGGGTAAATCCAACACATCACTAAGTGCCAATCTCCATATTTTCAAGCATGGTGGCTTCATCATGTTATGTTTATGCTTGTAATCGTTAAGGACTAGGGAGCTTTTAATAAAACAAAGAAAATGAATATAGTTCAGCACAGGCAAAGTCCTAGAGGAAAACTACCTTTCAGCAGGACAATAACCTAAAACGCAAGGCCAAATATACACTGGAGTTGCTTACCAAGATGACATTGAATGTTCCTGAGTGGCCTAATTACATTTTTGACTTAAATCATAAAGATATATTGAAAGACTTGAAAATGGCTGTCTAGCAATGATCAACAACAAACTTGTCAGAGCATGACTAATTAAAAAAATAATAATGGGCAAATATTGTACAATCCAGGTGTGCAAAGCTCTTACCCAGAAAGACTCACAGCTGCAAAAACTGCCAAAGGTGTTTCTAACATGTAATACTTACATATTCACAACTTCTGTTCAAAATCTTTAATTTTTTCCATTAATAAAAATAAATTGAATTTTTCTTCCACTTTGACATTACAAAGTATTTTGTGTAGATCATTGACAGAAAATCACATTTAAATTCATTTTTATCCCACTTTGTAAACACAACAAAATGTTAAGAAAGTCAATGTGTGTGAATCATTTCTGAAGGTTGTCATGTCTCAAAGGTAACAGATCAGCTTGGCAAATGGCTGACAGATAGTCAGACCCCCTTCCCCACCCCCCTCTCTCTCCCACAGGAGAGGAGAGGAGAGGAGAGGGAGGGGGGGAGAGGAGAGGGGGGGAGTTGGGTCAGTTTTATGACTCTTAACACCCAGTCATAAATAGTTTGCAGCAGATGACTCTTTCTTGCCCTGCAGTATTGGGAACGAAATACCTTTGTTACAGAGAGACTTTTGCCGGCAAAATCTTTTTCTCCAAGAGAATGCACTTTGGAACAATAATCATAAGACAGGAATGTTAAGAATGGTCCGGGGGGATCTAAAGAATAATCCTGTCACATTGTTTATTATTTTGTGATGTCATTAAGGATCGTATGGCAAAGTAACTGTAACTTTGAAAGTGTACTCATTCTATGTTTCAATTTTACATCTAAATGTTGTATAAATTATATGATTAAAATTTGAGAATACTTTTGTGAAGATAGCAATGTGATTTTATCCTTCTAAATTAACTTCTCTAGGGCCAGTGGGACGATTTCGTCCCACCTACGTAACAGCCAGTGGAATCCCGTGGCGCGTTATTCAAATACCTTAGAAATGCTATTACTTCAATTTCTCAAACATATGACTATTTTACACCATTTTAAAGACCAGACTCTCGTTAATCTAACGACACTGTCCGATTTCAAAAAGGCTTTACAACGAAAGCAAAACATTAGATTATGTTAGAGGAGTATATCGTAAAAGTAGCCACATAGCCATTTTCCGACCAACCACATGCATCACAAATAACCAAAAAACAGCTAAATGCAGCACTAACCTTTGACAATCTTCATCAGATGACACACCTAGGACATCATGTTACACAATACATGCATTCTTTTGTTCGATAAAGTTCATATTTATATATAAAAACAGCATTTTACATCGGTGCGTAACGTTGACTATTTTCCCTCAAATGCATCCGATGAAACAGAGCTACAATTTACTAAATTACTATTCAAAAACATTTTTAAAATGTAATATTGTCATTCTAAGATTTATAGATGAATATCTCTTGAAAGCACCTGTAATGCCAGATTTAAAATTAACTTTACTGGGTAATCACACTTTGCGATGAAAGGGGATGCGATACTCTGAAAAATAGGCTAACGTTACAGGTCAGCGCCATCTTGGAACAATCGCATATCACATCTAGTCTTGTATACTATTGTCAATAATCCCTTACCTTTGGTTGTCTTCATCAGAAAGCACTTCCAGGAATCCCAGGTCCACAACAAATGTATTTTCATTCGAAAAAATTACTCCTTTATGTTCCAAGAGCTTGTTCTTGTTAGCGCGTCTGAAAGCTGATCCAAATGATCCGTCGGCCACGGGACAGCCATTTCGAGAAAAATGCATTTTTTTCCCATTTAGGTTCGTTCAAACATGTCAAACGTTGTATAACAAAAATCTTCAGGGCGTTTTTCAACAAGAGAGCCAATAAGATTCAAGGAGGATGATTGCATTGTGTTTCAAAACGTTTCGAAAGGGGAGGGTAACCAGGGGCGCCGGCGTCATAATGGTGATGGCCCTCTCCTTGTGACCACGTTCCACTGCGTCTCATTCATTCAGTTTTCACAGTAGGAGTCTCAAATCACTTTGTAAAGACTGGGGACATCTAGTGGAAGCAATAGGAAGTGCTCAATGAACCATAGCTCATGGTGTGATTAATAGGCAACGTGATGAAGTTGAGTTCGCAATTCAGAATTCCACTTCCTGTTTCCATCTGTCTCGGGGTTTTGACTGCCATATGAGTTCTGTTATACTCACAGACACCATTCAAACAGTTTTAGAAACTTTAGGGTGTTTTCTATCCACAAGTATTAATTATATGCATATCCTAGCTTCTGAGTTTGAGTAGTAGGCCGTTTAAATGGGCACGAATTTTTTTCAAAATGCGCTGTGGCGCCCCCTATCCTAGGCAACCGTCAAGAGGTTAAGTTATACAATACATGCATGTTTTGTTCAATCAAGTTCATATTTATATCAAAAACCAGCTTTTTACATTAGCATGTGACGTTCAGAACTAGCATACCCCCCGCAAACTTCCGGTGAATTTACTAAATTACTCACGATAAACGTTCACAAAAAACATAACAATTATTTTAAGAATTATAGATACAGAACTCCTCTATGCACTCGCTATGTCCGATTTTAAAATAGCTTTTCGGTGAAAGCACATTTTACAATATTCTAAGTAGATAGCCCGGCATCACAGGGCTAGCTATTTAGACACCCAACAAGTTTAGCCCTCACCAAAGTCAGATTTACTATAAGAAAAATGTTATTACCTTTGCTGCTGCTCCAGTTTCAACTGTTCTGCCTGCGGCTATGGAACCCTGACCTGTTCACCGGACGTGCTTGTTGCACCCTCGACAACTACTATGATTATTATTATTTGACCATGCTGGTCATTTATGAACATTTTAACATTTTAACATTTTGACCATGTTCTGTTATAATATCCACCCTGCACAGCCAGAACAGGACTGGCCACCCCTCATAGCCTGGTTCCTCTCTAGGTTTCTTCCTAGGTTTTTGGCCTTTCTAGGGAGTTTTTCCTAGGGAGTTTTTCCTAGCCACCGTGCTTCTTTCACATGCTTTGCTTGCTGTTTGGGGTTTTAGGCTGGGTTTCTGTACAGCACTTTGAGAATATCAGCTGATGTACGAAGGGCTATATAAAAATAAATTTGATTTGATTTGATTTGAAATTTGATTTGCTGTTCTTCGTCAGAATGCACTCCCAGGACTTCTACTTCAATAACAAATGTTGGTTTGGTTCAAAATAATCCATAGTTATATCCAAATAGCGGCGTTTTGTTTGTGCGTTCAAGACACTATCCGAAAGGGTAAAGAAGGGTGACGCGCCCGACGCGTTTCGTGACAAAAAAATTCTAAATATTCCATTACCGTACTTTGAAGCATGTCAACCGCTGTTTAAAATCAATTTTTATGCAATTTTTCTCGTAAAAAAGCGATAATATTCCGACCGGGAAATCGTGTTTTAATACAAAGAGAGAGAAAATAAAAACATGGTGTCGCCCCGTGCACGCGCCTCAGTCTGATGGTCCTCTGATAGACCACTTACCAAAGGCGCTAATGTTTTTCAGCCAGGGGCTGGAATTACATCATTCAGCTTTTTCCCGGGTTCTGAGAGCCTATGGGAGCCGTAGGAAGTGTCACGTTACAGCAAAGATCCTAAGTTTTCAATAAACAGAGCCAAGAAGCCCAAGGAATGGTCAGAGAGGGTACTTCCTGTACAGAATCTTCTCAGGTTTTTCCCTGCCATATGAGTTCTGTTATACTCACAGACACCATTCAAACAGTTTTAGAAACTTTAGGGTGTTTTCTATCCAAAGCCAATAATTATATGCATATTCTAGTTTCTGGGCAGTAGTAATAACCAGATTAAATCGGGTACGTTTTTTATCCGGCCGTGTAAATACTGCCCCCTAGCCCTAACAGGTTAAATAATTGTTTTTCAGTAACCATGCCCAAGTGAGCACAGACATTGTGTCAGCATGATGGAACATCCCCTTTTTACCCGAGGATAAAAGCCTTGGTAACAAAATTTCCATGAGACCAAGTAGACGGACGGTGAGTCGGACGTTACGAACGGTTGAACCTATCAGACCAGACAGCGTGGAGCGGTGGCTACACGGCTGAAAATGGTGAGACCAGTACATTGCCGGGTTACTACTGGCATGTAAAGAGAGAGAGCTGAACCCTGAAAAATCAACCGCTGAAACCAATAAACGTGAGAACATGGTCCACGTGTTGAAATGTTCTGAACCTTCATTTGTTCTCTTTAAAAAATTCATTGGTTGAATGCTCATTGCTCAGTTATCAGTTGGCTCATGTAAATTCTAAGGTTAACATCCCCATAGTGTTTACATTTCTCTTGTGTAAATTTGGAATCTACATAAAAATATTAAATCAACAATTTACTTGGGAAATATTGGGTTTTTGCACTTTTCTTCATTAGCATGCTGATGATTTCAAGTTGAGTTGGATTTATTGTTGTCTGGTAAGACATTGAATACATGTTTAGTATATTTAGTACATTTAGTATGTTTAGTTTTTTCTGTGAGAAGTAAGTTAATTTAAACTTATATGTGATTTGGTTTATGTAGATACTTCATTTAAATGTTGTTAACACACAAATAAATATCTGATTTCTATATTCATAATGATTTTGCAGCGAATTTGCAGCAAACGGTAGAATGTTCGTCACAAATTTTACAGCATTGTTTGCCAGAAGTTCACAAGTCATAGCAAATTTCCCGCAACATTTTGACACAAAACCAATTTACATGTAAGAATGTGAGCTTACCGCAAATTGGCTGAAGATTTACCACAACTGTTTGCCAGAAGCCTGTAAATTTCAGTAAGGGGAGAGAGAGAGAGAGAGAGAGAGAGAGAGAGAGAGAGAGAGAGAGAGAGAAGGAGAGCGAGAGAGAGAGAGAGAGAGAGAGAGAGAGAGAGAGAAAATGTCAAACACATATCCAAGTAACCCACAAATCACAATAACTCCCTACCTACTACAGATGACGCATAGCAACACAAGGCTAATGCTTATGTTGAGTGCATTCCACCATCACATTTACCGGTCACTTCATCAGGGAGAAAGAGAAATAACGCATGCAGAGCAGAATTAGGCCGATACCCGCTAATTATCAAAAACCAGAAAAGAGCCGTTAAATTCTACCTAAACCACCTAAAAAGAAGCGATTCGGCAAACCTTCCATAACAAAGCCATCAACTACAGAGAAATGAACCTGGAGAAGAGTTCCCTAAGCAAGCTGGTCCTGGGGCTCTGTTCACAAACACAAATAGACCCCACAGAGCCCCAGGACAGCAACACAAATATACCCAACCAAATCATGAGAAAAATATATATATAATTACTTGACACATTGGAAAGAATTAACAAAAAAACAGAGGAAACTAGAACTCTTTTTGGCCCTAAACAGAGAGTACACAGTGGCAAAATACCTGACCACTGTTACTGACCCAAACTTAAGGAAAGATTTGACTATGTACAGACTCAGTGAGCATAGCCTTGCTATTGAGAAAGGCCGCCGTAACTAGCCCTGGCTCTCAAGAGAAGACAGGCTGTGTGCACACTGCCCACAAAATGAGGTGGAAACTGAGCTGCACTTCCTAACCTGCCAAATGTATGACCATATTAGAGACACATATTTCCCTCAGATTACACAGACCCACAATGAATTCGAAAACAAATCCAATTTTGATAAAATCCCATATCTACTGGGTGAAATACCACAGTGTGCCATCACAGTGGCAAGATCTTTGCACTGTTGCTACAAGAAAAGAGCAACCAGCAAAAAACCAACACCATTGTAAATACAACCCATATTTATGTTGATTTATTTTCCCTTTTGTACTTTAACTATTTGCACATGATATGCCATTTGAAATGTCTTTATTCTTTTGGAACTTTTATTGTTTATTTCACTTCTGTTTATTATATATTTCACTTGCTTTGGCAATGTAAACATATGTTTCCCATGTCAATAAAGCCCTTACATCAAAATTGAACTTGAATTGAGAGAGGGAGAGAGTGAGAGAGCGAGAGAGAGAGAGCGAGAGACCGAGAGAGGGAGAGAAGGAGAGCAAAAGAGAGAGAGCGAGAGAGAGAGGCAGAGGGAGAGAGCGAGAGACTGAGAGAGGGAGAGAAGGAGAGCGAGAGAGAAAGAGAGAGAGAGAGAGAGAGAGAGAGAGAGAGAGAGAAAATGTCAAACACATATCCAAGTAACCCACAAATCACAATAACTCCCTACCTACTACAGATGACGCATAGCAACACAAGGCTAATGGTTATGTTGAGTGCATTCCACCATCACATTTACCAGTCACTTCATCCCATTAATTAAAAAAAGGACTGAACAGCATCTTTGGACAACAATACATCTCAGAATATGCTTCATGTTACAAATGTTTGTGTCATATGTCTTTGCTATTGTGTGACCTCAGGGAGCTTTTAGATACGCCAGGCATCTGTCACGGCTTTATGTACTGAGGGACAATCAGCCTAATGTATCGTCAGAAAACGCTTATCTGCAAAAATACTACAAGATTAATCCTATTGGGAAGATTACAGGCAGCTATGGAAAATACTTTTCTTTGAGAACCTATGATAAATTCTAGAGTGGCTTCGAACCAATAGTAAAGAGGACGACTCACTTCATCATGATGGACTTCTTAGTCTGAGTAATTTGCATTTCATGTCTCTATTCCTTTTAGATTTTTTTTAGGAATGAGGAGCATATTGTGTAAAATCTGTATCGTATGATTTAGGGCTCAATTCAGTATCGCGGAAGTTTAGAGCTATACTGCGATTGAAATTTAAAGGTTGTTTCTGATTGAGCAGGCATATTGTATGAGGGAATTTCAATCGCACTATAACGCTAAACTTCCGAGATACGGATTGAATCGAGCCCCTAGTATGTAATCTTGTAGTGTATTTTTCTTTAAACCGCTAACGCATTTCTCTGGGCTATAGTAGCTTAATAAAGGACAAATTTAATATTTTATCAAATCATTTTGTAATATTTGTTTTTTTTAATACCTAAAGGGGTCGTAAAATTCTAAATCAAACAGCTGAATGATCCAGAGTATGACCTTCTTAAAACAATTCCATATGTCCGTTTAGAACCACCACCACCCCACAATGGCTTAGACTTTTAATAAATAATCTGAATGTTTTTTTTATTTTTAATCTTAGTTTATTCCTGTAGAGGTCAGTGTCACACAATATCTGTCTGGCTCTCAAGGGGAACTGCGATGTAGGAAATTGTATTGAGAGAAAAGTGAAGGAATTGTCTAAGTGGGATTCTTGGGATGTCCTACTCTGACTTCACCCCATTGAAGTAAAAAAAAGGGTTAAGGCAAGGGTTAAGGGGTTAGGGTAAGGGTAGGGGTTAGGGTAGGGTAGGGTTAATGGGTTAGGGTAAGGGTTAAGGGGTTAGGGTAAGGGTAGGGGTTAGGGTAAGGGTTAAGGGGTTAGGGTAAGGGTTAAGGGGTTAGGGTAAGGGTAGGGGCTAGGGTAAGAGATTAGGTAAGGGTTATAGTTAAGGTAAGTGAGTGCCCTTGACAAATATCAGGCTACGGACCCAAATGGCACTCTATTCCCTACTGTGCACAACGTTTAAACAGGGCCCTGGTCAAAAGTAGTGCACTATGCAGAGAATAGGGAGCCATTTGTGAGGTGATCAGTCTTGAAAGATTACTCTATCATGTCTTCATTATGAGTCAGACCTACAGTCATTATGAGTCAGACCTACAGTCATTATGAGTCAGACCTACAGTCGTTATGAGTCAGACATACAGTCGTTATGAGTCAGACATACAGTCGTTATGAGTCAGACCTACAGTCATTATGAGTCCGACCTACAGTCGTTATGAGTCAGACCTACAGTCATTATGAGTCAGACCTACAGTCGTTATGAGTCAGACCTACAGTCGTTATGAGTCAGACTTACAGTCATTATGAGTCAGACCTACAGTCGTTATGAGTCAGACCTGCAGTCGTTATGAGTCAGACCTACAGTCGTTATGAGTCAGACCTACAGTCATTATGAGTCAGACCTACAGTCGTTATGAGTCAGACATACAGTTGTTATGAGTCAGACATACAGTCGTTATGAGTCAGACCTACAGTCATTATGAGTCCGACCTACAGTCGTTATGAGTCAGACCTACAGTCATTATGAGTCAGACCTACAGTCGTTATGAGTCAGACCTACAGTCGTTATGAGTCAGACCTACAGTCATTATGAGTCAGACCTACAGTCGTTATGAGTCAGACCTACAGTCGTTATGAGTCAGACCTACAGTCATTATGAGTCAGACCTACAGTCATTATGAGTCAGACCTTCAGCCGTTTCTTCTGATGGCCTTTACAGAGAAAACTCAGCAATTAGTGAAATTCTATATCAACGATAACTTAACCTCTATGGGCTAGGCGGGACGAATTCGTCCCACCTACGTAACAGCCACTTGAAGCCTGTGGCGCGATTTTCAAAACCTTAAAAATCCTATTACTTCAATTTCTCAAACATATGACTATTTTACAGCTATTTAAAGACAAGACTCTCGTTAATCTAACCACACTGTCCGATTTCAAAAAGGCTTTACAACGAAAGCAAAACATTAGATTATGTCAGCAGAGTACCAAGCCAGAAATAATCAGACACCCATTTTTCAAGCTAGCATATAATGTCACAAAAACCCAGAAGACAGCTAAATGCAGCACTCACCTTTGATGATCTTCATCAGATGACAACCCTAGGACATTATGTTATACAATACATGTATTTCCTTGTGCCTTTGTTTCTCTGCTCTGTAAACCACAGCGTTGGATCTTTGGGTTGCTCTGAATGTTTCCCAAAAGGCATTCTATTCCCTACATAGTGCAATACTTTTGAACAGAAGCCTATGGGCCTTGGTCTAAAGAAGTGCACTATATAGGGAATAGGGTGGTTATGGGTCCTGGTCTAAAGTAGTACACTATGTAGGGAATAGGGTGCCATAGGCCCCTGGTCTAAAGTAGTGCACTATATAGGGAATAGGGTGCCATGTGGGATGCTGCCTCTGAATGTCTGCCAGAGAAACATTCTACAAGGTGAGATTAACTTAATTTGAAACTGTTAAACAAAAGTAAAAAACCCTGGGTGGAAGTCAAAAACTATAAAACAACCAAAAAAAGGTATTAAGAAGAGAGAAGTCAAAGTAGCCAAGGTTTTATCGATTCGTTGGCTGTGTCCCAATATTGTCAAATAGTGTTCCCTTCCTTATATCATTTCCTTGCATCGTCTTCTTTTGATAACGCCTAATTGAAAAGACGTGGATAGGTGAAAGCAATTGAAGATTTTAAACATTTCAGATTTGAAATGAAACAGAATATATTGGGACACAATCACCAAACCAATCAACTACTCTAAACACACAACAGCTCATAATATAATATAATAATATGACATAACACTGCAATTTGTGATAAATACAGTATCAATTCCCTTTCCTCTCCAGTATGATGGACAGGAGAGAAGTGGACAGACAGAAAATGAATGTGTGGGGGCAATATTAGCCTTCTAAATACCTTTCCTCTCCAAGATAATAATGGGAGTCCTGATGGCCTGTACCCAGATTAATGGGGGATCTCTGTCATTATACACCCTGCTGGATGCCACTGCAGAAATGAAGAAATAGATTTTGATTTATTTTCCATTTATGATGCCCCTGTTTGCTGTGGTCAATAAGATTTTCACAAAACAGTTTTTGTCCATCATAGCTTTGATATTGTTAAATTAATGATGGCCATTAGAAATTCAGGTACAAAACATCAACGAGTAAAAACCGATGCTGATACCGGCTTAAATGTGTCGAGCGTAAATGTTTCCATTGTTTGATACGGATTTGAATTTCAACATATGATGCTCAAGGAGCCCACCTCAAA
The DNA here is from genome assembly GCF_965601325.2 of Salmo salar. NCBI lineage: Eukaryota > Metazoa > Chordata > Actinopteri > Salmoniformes > Salmonidae > Salmo > Salmo salar. The sequence continues at coordinate 22,569,801 of NC_138305.1, forward strand.
TCATTGTTGTTGTACATCCTGGAGTCTATGGCTGATTGTATGGTTAAAAGCAGTTTATTTACCAATATCCTCTCTATATATTACTGGTGATGATCTCCTCTCTTTATATTACCGGTGATGACCTCCTCTCTATATATTACTGGTGATGACCTCCTCTCTATATTACTGGTGATGACCTCCTCTCTCTATATTACTGGTGATGACCTCCTCTCTATATATTACTGGTGATGACCTCCTCTCTCTATATTACTGGTGATGAACTCCTCTCTATATATTACTGGTGATGACCTCCTCTCTATATTACTGGTGATGACCTCCTCTCTCTATATTACTGGTGATGACCTCCTCTCTCTATGTTACTGGTGATGACCTCCTCTCTATATTACTGGTGATGACCTAATCTCTCTATATTACTGGTGATGACCTCCTCTCTCTATATTACTGGTGAGAAAGCCTTTATTTAGCCACCCATGGCCAGGGAGAGGAGAGATAAAGCCTTTATTTAGCCACCCATGGCCAGGGAGAGGAGAGAGAAAGCCTTCATTTAGCCACCCATGGCCAGGGAGAGGAGAGAGAAAGCCTTCATTTAGCCACCCATGGCCAGGGAGAGGAGAGAGAAAGCCTTCATTTAGCTACCCATGGCCAGGGAGTGGAGAGAGAAAGCCTTTATTTAGCCACCCATGGCCAGGGAGAGGAGAGAGAGAGAGAGAGAGAAAGGAAGCCTTTGATTAGCCACCCATGGCCAGGGAGAGGAGAGAGAAAGCCTTCATTTAGCTACCCATGGCCAGGGAGTGGAGAGAGAAAGCCTTTATTTAGCCACCCATGGCCAGGGAGAGGAGAGAGAAAGGAAGCCAACATTCTGGATTAGATGTAGATCAATCTAAACTATTAACAGAGAGAACACAGTGGCAGAATACCTGACCACGGTGATTGACCCAACATTAAGGAAACCTTTGACTATGTACAGACTCAGTGAGCATAGCCTTGCTATTGAGAAAGGCTAATGTAGGCAGACCTGGCTCTCAAGAGAAGACAGGCTATGTGCACACTGCCCACAAAATGAGGTGGAAACTGAGCTGCACTTGTAACGATCGTCATAGAGAGGTGACCAAGATGCAGCGTGGTACGTGTTCATGATTATTTATTTAAATCAAACAAACACTTGAACAAAAAAAACTAACGAAAGCACACAGTTCTGTCAGGTACAGAAAACACAAAACAACTACCCACAAACACAGGTGGGAAAAGGCTGCCTAAGTATGATTCCTAATCAGAGACAACGATAGACAGCTGCCTCTGATTAGGAACCATACTCGGCCCAAAACATAGAAATACAATACATAGAATGCCCATCCCATATCACACACTGACCTAACTAAACAGAGAAAAACGGCTCTCTCAGGTCAGGGCGTGACAGCACTTCCTAACCTCCTGTCAAATGTATGACCATATTAGAGACACAAACAGTGCTTTCGGGAAAGTATTCAGACCCCTTGACTTTATACACATTTTGTTACATTAAAGCCTTATTCTAAAATGGATTAAATTATTTTCTTTTTTCACATCAATCTATACACAATACCCCATAAGGACAAAGTGAAAACAGATTTTTTTGTAACGTTTGCAAATGTATAAAAAAGTTAACAGAAATACCGTATTTACATAAGTAATCAGATCCTGAGTACTTTCTGAATGCACTGTACTTCCCTCACATTACACAGACCCAGAAAGAATTTGAAAACAAATCCAATTTTGATAAACTCCCATATCTATTGGGTGAAATACCACAGTGTGCCATCACAGCAGCAAGATTTGTGACCAATTGCCACAAGAAAAGAGCAACCAGTGAAGAACAAACACCACTGTTAATACAACCCATATTTATCTTGATTTATCTTCCCTTTTGTACTTTAACTATTTGCACATCATTACACCACTTTACATGGACATATTATAACATTTGAAATGTCTCTTTTCCTCTGGAACTTTTGTGAGTGTAATGTTAACTAATCATTTTGTACTGTTTATTTCACTTCTGTTCTGTTTATTGTCTTTCACTTGCTTTGGCAATATAAACATATGTTTCCCATGCCAATAAAGCCCCTGAAATTGAGAGAGAGAGAGAGAGAGAGAGAGAGAGAGAGAGAGAGAGAGAGAGAGAGAGATCAACATGAATAAATGAACAGAAAGCAGTGCTTACTAGACTGTGAGGCGCGCTGCCTGCTCACCGAGGCGCTGTCTGTAGCTTGGAGCGCTGTCCAACGGGCTGAAAGTCTCAACGCATTGTCTTAATCACAGGTTACCTGTAGCCTATTCATTATACATGATACATGACGAGCTCATAGGAGATTTAGAATCACACTTGAAGATGGCATGAGCGATCGATTTTTTGTGGAAGCCTCTTTTTTTAAATAAAACCTTGGAGAAGATCGAAGGTATCAGGACGCCGTGAGATTTCATTTGGACAAGACGGTTTGAGAAAAGGAGACGGAAGTGAGGAGGCTGTGCTATCGGAGGGATGGTTAACGAATACATATTGGATTATTGTTGACATGAATGTACCGGGACATGTTGACAAAATGTTTGTGAATGTGATCTCTTTTGTCACATATCTGAAGATAGTTAACCTACTCTGAATAGGGTAATTGGACTCGGTTTCAACGGTCACTTCGGATAATAGAGATCATTTGTGAAAGGAATTGTTGTCCAAATTTGCTATAAATTGCAGGCATTAAGTTGCCTACAAGTTCGGTACTTGAAGAAGATTGGACATTTTATGCATTTTGGTCTATAGATCTGGGAAGAATAAAACGCCAAGCCATGTCTCGTCTGCTGGTGTTGGTGAACTGTGCAGTCCAGTTGCTCTTCACCAGTGACATGTGTGTGGTCACAGCAAGTAAGTTAATAATATTGAATTTTTTTTTTTTTGTCATGGCTTTCTTATGTTTCTGTAACAAGTTAGCTGTTTCTGCCAATCCTTTCTCACTCACTGTGCCAAAACAGAATATCAAACTGGACATGTGGACATCGTATGCGCTTTCGCCAACGATAGGTTGGTGGGTAAATGCTGAGGGGACAGATAGAATATTTCCTTTATTATATTATATTAAATAAATAAATGGTGATTATTTTAAATTATTAAAACGCATTTAACATGTTGACTTGATCGTTCACCTCAAATTTTACAAGTAACCTTCACTTGGTTATTTTGCAAATCTGTTTTCTAATTAGCCAGTGATTATTAACACATTACTACTGAATTACTCATGTATAATTAACACCATAGCAACTCTTAATAGCCAGCCATTACATAAGACTATTCAGTGAAAACCAACCTGCTGTCAAACCTAATCCATGATTATAGCTCGTTGACCTCCTTATCTAGACTGTCCATAGTTATTAACAATAGTCATTAACCATATCAAATGAAATTTATTGATGAAGGCCTTTTTACATCAGCCGATGTCACAAAGTGCTGTACAGAATCCCAGCCTAAAACCCCAAACAGTAAGCAATGCAGGTGTAGAAGCACAGTGGTTAGGAAAAACTCCCTAGAAAGGCCAGATCTTAGGAAGAAACCTAGAGAGGAACCAGGCTATGAGGGGTGGCCAGTCCTCTTCTGGCTGTGCCGGGTGGAGATCATAACAGAACATGGCCAAGATGTTCAAATGTTCATAGATGACCAGCAGGGTCAAATAATAATAATCACAGTAGTTGTGGAGGGTGCAACAGGTCAGCACCTCAGGAGTAAATGTCAGTTGGCTTTTCATAGCCGATCATTCAGAGTTAGAGACAGCAGATGCAGTAGAGAGAGAGTGTCCAAAAAAGCAGGTCCGGGAAAAGGTAGCACGTCCGGTGAACAGGTCAGGGTTCCATAGCTGCAGGCAGAACAGTTGAAACTGGAGCAGACGCATGACCAGGTGGACTGGAGACAGCAAGGAGTCATTAGGCCAAGTAGTCCTGGGGCATGGTCCTAGGGCTTAGGTCCTCCGAGAGAGAGAAAGAGAGAAATAGAGGAACTTAAATTCACATAGGACACCGGATGACACAAGAGAAATAATCCAGATATAACAGACTGACCCAAGCCCCCCGACACACAAACTATTGCAACATAAATACTGGAGGCTGAGACAGGAGGGGTCGGTAGACACTGTGGCCCCATCCGACGATACCCCCGGACAGGGCCAAACAGGAAGGATATAACCCCACCCACTTTGCCAAAGCACAGCCCCCACACCACTAGAGGGATATCTTCAACCATCAACTTACTACCCTGAGACAAGGCCGAGTATAGCCCACAAAGATCTCCACCACGGCACGAACCCGAGGGGGGTGCAAACCCGGACAGGAAGATCACGTCAGTGACTCAACCCACTCAAGTGACGCACCCCTCCGAGGGACGGCATGGAAGAGCACCAGTAAGCCAGTGACTCAGTCCCCGTAATAGGGTCAGAGGCAGAGAATCCCAGTGGAGAGAGGGGAACCAGCCAGGCAGAGACAGCAAGGGCGGTTCGTCGCTCCAGTGTCTTTCCGTTCACCTTCATACCCCTGGGGCAGACTGCACCAGTCATAGGACCTACTGAAGAGATGAGTCTTCAATAAAGACTTAAAGGTTGAGACCGAGTCTTCGTCTCTCACATGGATAGGCAGACCATTCCATAAAAATGTTGCTCTATAGGAGAAAGCCCTGCCTCCAGCTGCTTGCTTAGAAATTCTAGGGACAGTAAGGAGCCCTGCGTCTTAGTTATTAACCATAGTCATTAACCATAGTTATTAACCACAGTCATTAACCATAGTGTCATGATTGTGTGTAGGAACGGACCAAGGCGCAGTGTGCGTATCGTTCCACATCTTTATTATATAGTGAAACTTAGCCAAACAAACAATAAACTATAAACAAAACACAAACCGTGACGACAGAGGTGCAACATGCACTAACTCAAAATAATCTCCCACAAACAAAGGTGGGAAAAACAACTACTTAAATATGATCCCCAATTAGAGACAACGATGACCAGCTGCCTCTAATTGGGGATCATCCAATAACCCCAACATAGAAAAACAGAAACTAGAACCAAACAATATAGAACTAAATACACTAGATAACCCCCCCCCCCCATTCACGCCCTGACCTACTCTACCATAGAAAATAAGAGCTCTCTATGGTCAGGCTCTATGGTCAGGACGTGATAGTACCCCCCCCCAAAGGTGCGGACTCCGGCCGCAAAACCTGAAACCAAAAGGGAGGTTTAGGGGGGTGTCACTAACCCTAACCTGGGATAGGATAAAGTAATCCTTCTAACCCACCCCCCCCCCCAAAAAAAAAGATATAGATCTACTATTGTAAAGTGGTTGTTCCACTGGATATCATAAGGTGAATGCACCAATTTGTAAGTCGCTCTGCTAAATGACGTAAATGTAAATGTGTCTAGTGTTGGTGGCGGTTCTGGTGCAGGACGAAGAACCCTCTCATCCTGCGGATCCTCCCGCATCGGAAGCGGTTCTGGTGCGGGACGAAGAACCCTCTCATCCTGTGGATCCGCCAGCATAGGAGGCGGCTCTGGTGCAGGACGAGGAACCCTCTCATCCTGCGAACCCACCAGCATCGGTGGAGGCTCCGGACCGCCGACCGTCGCTGGAGGCTCCGGACCACCGACCGTCGCTGGAGGCTCCGGACCGCGGACCGTCGCTGGAGACTCCGGACCGCGGACCGTCGCTGGAGACTCCGGACCGCCGCTGGAGACTCCGGACCGTCGCTGGAGACTCCGGACCGCGGACCATCGCTGGAGACTCCAGACCGTGGACCGTCTCAGGAGGCTCCGGTATGTGGACCGTCTCAGGAGGCTCTGGGCTGTGGACCGTCTCAGGAGGCTCCGGGCCGTGGACCGTCGTTGGAGGTTCCGGACTTGTTCCACTGGATATCATAAGGTGAATGCACCAATTTGTAAGTCGCTCTGGATAAGAGCGTCTGCTAAATTACGTAAATGTAAATGTGTCTAGTGTTGGTGGCGGTTCTGGTGCAGGACGAAGAACCCTCTCATCCTGCGGATCCTCCCGCATCGGAAGCGGTTCTGGTGCGGGACGAAGAACCCTCTCATCCTGCGGATCCGCCAGCATAGGAGGCGGCTCTGGTGCAGGACGAGGAACCCTCTCATCCTGTGAACCCACCAGCATCGGTGGAGGCTCTGGACCGCCGACCGTCGCTGGAGGCTCCGGACCGCCGACCGCCGCTGGAGACTCCGGACCACTGACCGCCGCTGGAGACTCCGGACCGCCGCTGGAGACTCCGGACCGCCGCTGGAGACTCCGGACCGCCGCTGGAGACTCCGGACCGCCGCTTGAGACTCCGGACCGCCGCTGGAGACTCCGGACCGCCGCTGGAGACTCCGGACCGTCGCTGGAGGCTCCGGGCCGTGGACCGTCTCAGGAGGCTCCAGGCCGTGAACCGTCGCTGGAGGCTCCGGGCCGTGGACCGTCTCAGGAGGCTCCGGGCCGTGGACCGTCTCAGGAGGCTCCAGGCCGTGGACCGTCTCAGGAGGTTCCGGACTGTGAAACATCGCCGGAAGCTCTGTACTGGTAACTGTCGCCGGAAGCTCTGGACTGGGAACTGTCGCCGGAAGCTCTGGAACGGGAAGGCAATCTGGAGGCCTGATGCGTGGGGCTGGCACATATGGCGCCAGACTGGTAACACGCACCTCAGGGCGAGTGTGGAGAGCAGGCACAGGACGCACCGGACTGGGCAGGCGCACTGGAGGCCTAGTGCATGGAGCCGGGACAGGTGGCACCAGACTGGTGACACGCACTTCAGGGCGAGTGCGAGGAGCAGGCACAGGACGTACTGGACTGAGGACACGCACTTCAGGGAGAGTGCGAGGAGAAGGCACAGGACGTACCTGACTGAGGACACGCACTCCAGGGAGAGTGCGAGGAGGAGGCACAGGACGTACTGGGCTGTGGAGGCGCACTGGAGACCTGGTGCGCAGAACCGGTGCAGGATATACTGGACCGTGGAGGCGCACTGGAGGTCTGGAGCGTAGAGCTGGCAAAACCCGTCCTGGCTGAACGCTCACTTTAGCCCGGCAAATGCGGGGCACAGGCACAGTGCGCACCGGGCTATGAATGCGCACTGGAGATACAGTGCACATCACCACATAACACGGTGCCTGACTGGTCACACGCTCCCCATGGTAAGCATGGGGAGTTGGCTCAGGTTTAAACCCTGACTCTGCCAATCTCCCCGTGTGCCCCCCCCCAAAAACATTTTTTTTTGGAGCTGCCTCTCGGGCTTCCGTCGTTGCCGTGACTCCCGATCTTGTCATCGTTCCTCCCTCGCTGCTTCCACCTGTTCCCATGGGAGGCGATCCCACCCGATTCCACCCGGATCTCCTCCCACGGATATTCTCCCACGTCCAGGATCCTTTGCAGTCCAGGATGTCCTCCCATGTCCACTCCTGGGCACGCTACTTGGTCCTTTGGTGGTGGGAGATTCTGTCACGAGTGTGTGTAGGAACGGACCAAGGAGCAGCGTGCGTGTTGTTCCACATCTTTATTATATAGTGAAACTTAGCCAAACAAACAATAAACTATAAACAAAACACAAACCGTGACGACAGAGGTGCAACATGCACTAACTCAAAATAATCTCCCACAAACAAAGGTGGGAAAAACAACTGCTTAAATATGATCCCCAATTAGAGACAACGATGACCAGCTGCCTCTAATTAGGGATCATCTAAAAAAAACTACATAGAAAAACAGAAACTAGAACCAAACAACATAGAACTAAATACACTAGATAAACCCCCCCAGTCACGCCCTGACCTACTCGACTATAGAAAATAAGTGCTATCTATGGTCAGGACGTAACACATAGTTATCAACCATAGTCATTAACCAGTCATTAACCACAGTCATTAACCACAGTCATTAACCACAGTCATTAACCATAGTCATTAACCATAGTCATTAACCATAGTCATTAACCACAGTCATTAACCAGTCATTAACCACAGTCATTAACCACAGTCATTAACCAATCATTAACTATAGTCATTAACCAGTCATTAACCACAGTCGTTAAGCATAGTCATTAACCAGTCATTAACCACAGTCATTAACCACAGTCATTAACCACAGTCATTAACCAATCATTAACCACAGTCATTAACCACAGTCATTAACCACAGTCATTAACCAATCATTAACCATAGTCATTAACCATAGTCATTAACCATAGTCATTAACCACAGTCATTAACCAGTCATTAACCAGTCATTAACCACAGTCATTAACCACAGTCATTAACCAGTCATTAATTATAGTCATTAACCATAGTCATTAACCATAGTCATTAACCACAGTCATTAACCAGTCATTAACCACAGTCATTAACCACAGTCATTAACCACAGTCATTAACCAGTCATTAACCATAGTCATTAACCAGTCATTAACCAGTCATTAACCACAGTCATTAACCAGTCATTAACCAGTCATTAATTATAGTCATTAACCATAGTCATTAACCATAGTCATTAACCACAGTCATTAACCACAGTCATTAACCAATCATTAACTATAGTCATTAACCAGTCATTAACCACAGTCGTTAAGCATAGTCATTAACCAGTCATTAACCACAGTCATTAACCACAGTCATTAACCACAGTCATTAACCAATCATTAACCACAGTCATTAACCACAGTCATTAACCACAGTCATTAACCAATCATTAACCATAGTCATTAACCATAGTCATTAACCATAGTCATTAACCACAGTCATTAACCAGTCATTAACCAGTCATTAACCACAGTCATTAACCACAGTCATTAACCAGTCATTAATTATAGTCATTAACCATAGTCATTAACCATAGTCATTAACCACAGTCATTAACCAGTCATTAACCACAGTCATTAACCACAGTCATTAACCACAGTCATTAACCAGTCATTAACCATAGTCATTAACCAGTCATTAACCAGTCATTAACCACAGTCATTAACCAGTCATTAACCAGTCATTAATTATAGTCATTAACCATAGTCATTAACCATAGTCATTAACCACAGTCATTAACCAGTCATTAACCACAGTCATTAACCACAGTCATTAACCACAGTCATTAACCAGTCATTAACCATAGTCATTAACCATAGTCATTAACCAGTCATTAACCAGTCATTAACCACAGTCATTAACCACAGTCATTAACCACAGTCATTAACCAGTCATTAATTATAGTCATTAACCATAGTCATTAACCATAGTCATTAACCAGTCATTAACCACAGTCATTAACCACAGTCATTAACTATAGTCATTAACTATAGTCATTAACCACAGTCATTAACCAGTCATTAACCATAGTCATTAACTATAGTCATTAACCAGTATATTAACTATAGTCATTATCCACAGTCATTAACCACAGTCATTAACCAAAGTCATTAACCAGTCATTAACCATAGTCATTAACCACAGTCATTAACCACAGTCATTAACCATAGTCATTAACCATAGTCATTATCCACAGTCATTAACCACAGTCATTAACCATAGTCATTAACCATAGTCATTACCTATAATCATTAACCAGTCTATAGTCATTAACTATAGTCATAAACCATAGTCATTAACCATAGTCATTAACCATAGTCATTAACCATAGTCATTAACCATAGTCATTAACTATAGTCATTAACCAGTCATTAACCAGTCATTCACCACAGTCATTAACTATAATCATTAACCAGTCATTAACTATAGTCATTAACCATATTCATTAACCATAGTCATTAACCAATCATTAACCACAGTCATTAACCACAGTCATTAACTATAGTCATTAACCATATTCATTATCCACAGTCATTAACCACAGTCATTAACCATAGTCATTAACCATAGTCATTAACCAATCATTAACTATAATCATTAACCAGTCATTAACTATAGTCATTAACCATATTCATTAACCATAGTCATTAACTATAGTCATTAACTATAGTCATTAACTATAGTCATTAACCAGTCATTAACCAGTCATTAACCAGTCATTAACCAGTCATTCACCACAGTCATTAACTATAATCATTAACCAGTCATTAACTATAGTCATTAACTATAGTCATTAACTATAGTCATTAACCAGTCATTAACCATAGTCATTAACCATAGTCATTAACTATAGTCATTAACTATAGTCATTAACCAGTCATTAACTATAGTCATTAACCATATTCATTAACCATAGTCATTAACCAGTCATTAACCACAGTCATTAACTATAGTCATTAACTATAGTCATCAACCAGTCATTAACCAGTCATTAACCAGTCATTAACCAGTCATTAACATATGCATTAACTATAGTCATTAACCACAGTCATTAACCAGTCATTAACCACAGTCATTAACCAGTCATTAACCAGTCATTAACCAGTCATTAACCACAGTTATTAACCAGTCATTAACTTGTCATTAACCAGTCATTAACCATCGTAATTAACCAGTCATTAACCAGTCATTATCCCCAGTCATTAACCACAGTCATTAACCATAGTCATTAACCACAGTCATTAACCATAGTCATTAACCACAGTCATTGACCACAGTCATTAACCAGTCATTAACCATTGTCATTAACCAGTCATTAACAATAGTCATTAACCAGTCATTAACCATAGTCATTAACCAGTCATTAACCAGTCATTAACCACAGTCATTAACCAGTCATTAACCAGTCATTAACCAGTCATTAACCACAGTCATTAACCAGTCATTAACCATAGTCATTAACCATAGTAATTAACCATAGTCATTAACCACAGTCATTAACCAGTCATTAACCATAGTCATTAACCATAGTCATTAACCACAGTCATTTTAACCATAGTCATTAACCAGTCATTAACCACAGTCATTAACCAGTCATTAACCATAGTCATTAACCAGTCATTAACCAGTCATTAACCACAGTCATTAACCAGTCATTAACCAGTCATTAACCAGTCATTCACCACAGTCATTAACTATAATCATTAACCAGTCATTAACTATAGTCATTAACTATAGTCATTAACCAGTCATTAACCATAGTCATTAACCATAGTCATTAACTATAGTCATTAACTATAGTCATTAACCAGTCATTAACTATAGTCATTAACCATATTCATTAACCATAGTCATTAACCAGTCATTAACCACAGTCATTAACTATAGTCATTAACTATAGTCATTAACCAGTCATTAACCAGTCATTAACCAGTCATTAACCACAGTCATTAACTATAGTCATTAACCAGTCATTAACCAGTCATTAACCAGTCATTAACATATGCATTAACTATAGTCATTAACCACAGTCATTAACCAGTCATTAACCACAGTCATTAACCAGTCATTAACCAGTCATTAACCAGTCATTAACCACAGTTATTAACCAGTCATTAACTTGTCATTAACCAGTCATTAACCATCGTAATTAACCAGTCATTAACCAGTCATTATCCCCAGTCATTAACCACAGTCATTAACCATAGTCATTAACCACAGTCATTAACCATAGTCATTAACCACAGTCATTGACCACAGTCATTAACCAGTCATTAACCATTGTCATTAACCAGTCATTAACCATAGTCATTAACCAGTCATTAACCATAGTCATTAACCAGTCATTAACCAGTCATTAACCACAGTCATTAACCAGTCATTAACCAGTCATTAACCAGTCATTAACCACAGTCATTAACCAGTCATTAACCATAGTCATTAACCATAGTCATTAACCATAGTCATTAACCACAGTCATTAACCAGTCATTAACCATAGTCATTAACCATAGTCATTAACCACAGTCATTTTAACCATAGTCATTAACCAGTCATTAACCACAGTCATTAACCAGTCATTAACCATAGTCATTAACCACAGTCATTAACCATAGTCATTAACCAGTCATTAACCAGTCATTAACCACAGTCATTAACCACAGTCATTAACCATTCATTAACCACAGTCATTAACCAGTCATTAACCACAGTCATTAACCAGTCATTAACCACAGTCATTAACCAGTCATTAACCAGTCATTAACCAGTCATTAAGCAGTCATTAACCAGTCATTAACCATAGTAATTAATCGGTCATTAACCACAGTCATTAACCAGTCATTATCCACAGTCATTAACCATAGTCATTAACCAGTCATTAACATAGTCATTAACCAGTCATTAACCAGTCATTAACCATAGTCATTAACCAGTCATTAACCATAGTCATACAGTAGAATTGCATGTGTGCCCTTTGCTAAATGTGGATGCCATTGTTTCTTGTATTCCCATGCATTCACTCAGGATACAGTTGATTCAATCACTGGACATCTACAGCAAAGGCTTCTTTGAAGACAGTGGAAACTTGGACATCTTGGACTTGGACTGTAACATCAATGATTTACCATTGTGTATCCATCCATTAACTCACAGTGCTACATACAGCAAGCTACACGTCTATCGACATGTCTGTAGACACATAGTCTGTAGCGACACCTTGAACATTCTATTGTCGTCCATCATCAAAATTATCGTTTCGGGTTTAAGAAAAAGAATAAACACCAAAATGACAGTCTCTGCATGACATCAGCATCCCGGTGCGCCACTATTTTAACACCGATAAACCCGCCCGTCATAAAATGAATTCACTAAATGTCAACCTAGCAAGCCAGTCAACTAAAAGCAATTTTGTAAACAATGTTTCGGTTAGTTGCTAGCTAGTTATCTGGAGGCTATCCAGTCCAAATAATTAATGACATAGTATAAATGATAACATCTGAAATGTTACTTTTTGTTCATTATTTCAGGAAAATAAATGTAAAAACAGCATCATTATTTACAAGGTAATAGCGAGTTTACAGAAAATAGCTTATGGTTACACCGTGAAGAAATTAAAGTAGGTAATTCCATCTGAGAATTTAAAAAGTCCTTGCTTTATCTTGTCACAGGAGGATTTGGTCTGGTTGCTGTGGAAATCCGGAAACAACGACATCGGACGTTACGTCGGTCAACTTGTTTTCCATGTCTTTGTGACATGGAAACTTTTTTGACCAGTGACAATTGTCGCGATATAATTGTCTACAGACATGTAGTTAGACCAAGTATAAATTGGCCATTAGGCAACTGCATAAAGTAGGTATGATGAATTCATGTTGTAGCTCAGAACTTTCCACTTTAATCAAGATTTCTCACAATCCGTTCTCTAATCTCTCTCTGAATTTACAGAACGCTACAATTCTCTATGTTTGAAGTGGGATTGAAAACGCAGGGGGTTTTCCGTGGGCCGCACCTTTGATTGTTTTTCTTTCTGTCCTGGTGGGATGTTTAATCTCTGCGGGGAAAAAAGGAATTCTCAGAGCCATCGGGACTACAGGAATATCATTAGAATAATCATTAGGACGGTCATAAATATGCACGGCTCATTGCAAACAGCCCTGGATGATGAAATAGCTGTGTTACTAAGGTTGGCCATCCTGAATGCACCGAGACAGTTGGAATTTACAATCTGTCTGTATTAATTTGAACATTCAAATATAAATGAACAGAGCTAAGTTTTATTGTTCCCCGTTGAGTTTATTTTAACAAAATGACATGACATCATTGAATAAATGGGGAATTATGGTGTGAAATATATTTTAGAGGGGACAAATCAGGTGGACATGAATGGCCCTTATAAACTGTCAAAAATAAATCGTTTTTTCAATTATGTCATAGTCGTGTGTGTAGGTGGCAGGGAAGTCAGGCGCAGGAGAAACCAACTTGGTTAAACTGGAGTATTTATTACAAAAAAACAAACTCTAAAACCAAAGTACACAAATAACATGGGTAAAAATAACCCGTCGCATTCCGATACAAAATACACGGGTACATAACTCACAAACAGTCACCGACAAGGACATGACGGAAAACAGAGGATTAAATACACATGTAATGAATGGGATTGGAACCAGGTGTGGTAGGAAGACAAGACAAAACCAATGGAAAATGGAAAAACTGATCAATGATGGCTAGAAGACCGGCGACGTCGACCGCCGAGCACCACCCGAGCAAAGAGGGGCATCGAATTCGGCAGAAGTCGTGACAAATTATTTATTATTACGTAACTAGTGTTACCTGAACAAAAAATGTTTTGCCCAAATGTAGCTCCAACATGACAAAATGTAGATGAACATTTGGTCAACTTAAAATGATGTGTTGGCTCAACTTGTCTCTTATGTTCATTCAACTAGAAAATATTATTTAGGCATTTTACCTAAAAAAAAAAGGCTGTTGACCTCATTACACACGCACAGTGCTTTTGACAAACAATGTTTTCAACTTAAAAAACGTATTTGACACATTGAAATACATGATTACGTTGTGCATTTTCATTTATACCGTCGTTATTGTTCAACACGTCCTCATCTGGGATTTTAACTCACAACCTTTTGGTTCACAGCATTCCAATCTTCCTGTTCGACACCATGTCTGTTACTTTATAAAAATTATTTGAAAGAGCAACAAAAAAAAAGTTTTACCTTGTAGGCTTGCTGCCGATAGCTAACAGGAGTCCCCTGGTGTGTGTGTGGTTGCTGTAGAGATCTAGACAGGAAGGAGCAGAACAAAACATGTGGTTACTGTAGAGATGTAGACAGGAAGGAACAGGACAAGACATGTGGTTACTGTAGAGATGTAGACAGGAAGGAACAGGACAAGATGTGGTTACTGTAGAGATGTAGACAGGAAGGAACAGGACAAGACATGTGGTTACTGTAGAGATGTAGACAGGAAGGAACAGGACAAGATGTGGTTATTGTAGAGATGTAGACAGGAAGGAACAGGACAAGATGTGGTTACTGTAGAGATGTAGACAGGAAGGAACAGGACAAGACATGTGGTTACTGTAGAGATGTAGACAGGAAGGAACAGGACAAGATGTGGTTATTGTAGAGATGTAGATAGGAAGGAACAGGACAAGACATGTGGTTACTGTAGAGATGTAGACAGGAAAAAATCAGGACAAGACATGTGGTCCAAATGGTGTCAAGGTTGTCTCTGAGAGCCAGAGGCTTTGTCCCGGACTGGTCACCGACTCACACAGAGATCTGCAATGTCACCATTGTTGCTCGTCCCACTGTAGAGTCCCTGTGCAGAATGTAAAGCTTACACACAAACACACACACACACACACACACCCACGCACACACACACATAAACACAGATACACATTATGTATGAATTATACCAGCAGGCTTGTATTATACCAGCAAGCTTGTATTATACCAGCAAGCTTGAATTATACCAGCAGACTGAATTATACCAGCAGGCTTGAATTATACCAGCAGGCTTGAAATATACCACCAGGCTTGAATTATACCAGCAGGCTTGAATTATACCAGCAGGCTTGAAATATACCATTATGTTTGAATTATAGCACCAGGCTTGAATTATACCAGCAGGCTTGTATTATACCACCAGGCTTGAATTATACCATCAGGCTTGTATTATACCAGCAGGCTTGAATTATACCAGCAGGCTTGTATTATACCAGGAGGCTTGAATTATACCATCAGGCTTGTATTATACCAGCAGGCTTGAATTATACCAGCAGGCTTGTATTATACCAGCAGGCTTGAATTATACCAGCAGGCTTGAATTATACCAGCAGACTTGAATTATACCAGCAAGCTTGTATTATACCAGCAAGCTTGAATTATACCAGCAGACTGAATTATACCAGCAGGCTTGAATTATACCAGTAAACTTGTATTAATTATACCAGCAAGCTTGTATTATACCAGCAGACTGAATTATACCAGCAGCCTTGAATTATACCAGTAAACTTGTATTAATTATACCAGCAAGCTTGATTTATACCAGCAAGCTTGAATTATACCAGCAAGCTTGTATTACACCAGCAAGCTTGAATTATACCAGCAAGCTTGAATTATACCAGCAAGCTTGAATTATACCAGCAAGCTTGTATTATACCAGCAAGCTTGAATTATACCAGCAAGCTTGAATTATACCAGCAAGCTTGAATTATACCAGTAGACTTGTGTTATACCAGCAAGATTGAATTATACCAGCAAGCTTGAATTATACCAGCAATGTCACGGCTGTCGTACTGGAGAGAAGACCAAGGCGCAGCGGGTTGCGTGTTCATCGTGATAATTTTTGAAATAAACGTGAACACGGAAAAACAATAAACAAAAGAGAACGACAGACCAACAGTTTTACAGGCTAGGTACTTACATACAGCAGTGCAAAATCAACTACCCACAAAATAACCAAACCAAACACACACCTCTATATAGGACTCTCAATCAGAGGCAACTAGAAACACCTGCCTCCAATTGAGAGTCCAACACCCAATCCTAAACATAGAAAAACTAAACTTAACAGAACATAGAAATACATACACAACACAAACCCTCTGCCACGTCCTGACCAAAACTAATACAATTACTCCCTCTGCTGGTCAGGACGTGACAGTACCGCCCCCCCCCCCCCCCCCCCCCTAAAGGTGCAGACCCTGAATGCACCTCAAAAGAAAAACACAGAAAACCCCAAAACAAACAGAAAAATCCCCCTAAGCTACAGGGAGGGAAGGGAGGGTGGCTGCCGTCAACGACGGCACTGTGCTACACCCCCCCTCCCTAACCCACCTATATCGGAGGTGGCTCAGGTGTGGGACGTGGACCCCGCTCCACCCTCGGCGTCGCCCACTTAGGTGACACTCCTGGCTGCGTCGGAGGACTGGTGGGCGACCCTGACATCGCCCGGCTGGTGGGCGATTCTTGCTGTGCCCAACTGGCGGGCGTCTCTGGCTGCGCCCGGCTAGCGGGCGGCGATGGCTGCGCCCGGCTGGCGGACGACCCTGGCTGCGCCCGGCTGGCGGGCCGCTCTGGCGGCTCCCGACTGGCGGGCGGCTCTGGCGGCACCAGACTGGCGGGCGGCTCTGGCGGCTCCAGACTGGCGGGCGGCTCTGGCGGCTCCAGACTGGCGGGCGGCTCTGGCGGCTCCAGACTGGCGGGCGGCTCTGGCGGCTCCAGACTGGCTGGCGGCTCTGGCGGCTCCAGACTGGCTGGCGGCTCTGGCGGCTCCAGACTGGCGAGGCTGGGCTGACGCACTAGAAGCCTGATGCGTGGGGCTGGTACTGGACATGCCAGCCTGGAGACACGCATCTCAAGGCTAGTGCGTGTAGCGGGAACAGGCCAAGTCGGACTGGGTTGACGCACTAGAAGCCTGATGCATGGGGCTGGTACTGGACGTGCCAGCCTGGAGACACGCACCTCAGGGCTAGTGCGGGGAGCGGGAACAGGCCGAGTCGGACTGGGTTGACGCACTAGAAGCCTGATGCGTGGGGCTGGTACTGGACATGCCAGCCTGGAGACACGCATCTCAAGGCTAGTGCGTGTAGCGGGAACAGGCCAAGTCGGACTGGGTTGACGCACTAGAAGCCTGATGCATGGGGCTGGTACTGGACGTGCCAGCTTGGAGACACGCACCTCAGGGCTAGTGCGGGGAGCGGGAACAGGCCGAGTCGTACTGGGTTGACGCACTAGAAGCCTGATGCGTGGGGCTGGTACTGGACGTGCCAGCCTGGAGACACGCACCTCAAGGCTAGTGCGTGTAGCGGGAAACACTGGACCATAGAGGCGCACTGGCGGTCTCGAGCGCAGGGCTGGCATCACCCCTACTGGCTGGATGCCCACTTTCCCCTGGCACATGCGGGGCGCTGGTACTGCGCATACTGGCCTGAAAATGCTCGGCCTCGCCACAGTACCCATCACCCCAAAGCACGGGACCTGTCCAGTTCGTCTCTGCCCAAAAAGGGTACGGGGAGCTGGCCTGGGGCTCCATCCTCGCCCCGCCAAACTGCCCTTGTGCCCCCCCAAAAAATATTCTTGGGGCTGTCTCTCTTACCAGCCGTGTTCCCCGGTCCTCGCCAGATTTCCTCCGCTGCTTGGTCCTGTTGTGGTGGGTAGTTCTGTCACGGTTGTCGTACTGGAGAGAAGACCAAGGCGCAGCGGGTTGCATGTTCATCATGATAATTTATTAAATAAACGTGAACACGGAAAAACAATAAACAAAAGAGAACGACAGACCGACAGTTTTACAGGCTAGGTACTTACATACAGCAGTGCAAAATCAACTACCCACAAAATAACCAAACCAAACAAACACCTCTATATAGGACTCTCAATCAGAGGCAACTAGAAACACCTGCCTCCAATTGAGAGTCCAACACCCAATCCTAAACATAGAAAAACTAAACTTAACAGAACATAGAAATACATACACAACACAAACCCTCTGCCACGTCCTGACCAAAACTAATACAATTACTCCCTCTGCTGGTCAGGACGTGACAAACAAGCTTGAATTATACCAGCAGGCTTGAATTATACCAGCAAGCTTGAATTATACCAGAAAGCTTGAATTATACCAGCAAGCTTGAATTATACCAGTAGACTTGTATTATACCAGCAAGCTTGAATTATACCAGCAAGCTTGAATTATACCAGCAGACTGAATTATACCAGCAGGCTTGTATTATACTAGCAGGCTTGAATTATACCAGCAAGCTTGAATTATACCAGCAAGCTTGAATTATACCAGCAGACTGAATTATACCAGCAAGCTTGAATTATACCAGCAAACTTGAATTATACCAGCTAGCTTGAATTATACCAGCAGACTGAATTATACCAGCAGACTGCTAGAGGATTGTATTAGGGGAGAATGTATTTGTATCTCTGACTCTCATGGATAGCTGGGCCATGGAGTGGCAATTCAGAAACATTGTGACAAATACTTGAAGCAGCTGAACATATTGATATTGTAAATAAAAACTCAACATTCAGTCACTCATCTTTCAGTTCTTTGACTGATATATGCAAGACTGCCCTAAGTCAAATATCCGTTAACCTGTGGTTTAACCGTTAACCTGTGGTTTAGCCGTTAACCTGTGGTTTAGCCGTTAATCTGTGGTTTAGCCGTTAACCTGTGGTTTAGCCGTTAACCTGTGGTTTAGGCGTTAACCTGTGGTTTAGGCGTTAACCTGTGGTTTAACCGTTAACCTGTGGTTTAGCCGTTAACCTGTGGTTTAGCCGTTAACCTGTGGTTTTAGGCGTTAACCTGTGGTTTAACCGTTAACCTGTGGTTTAGTCGTTAACCTGTGGTTTAGCGGTTAACCTGTGGTTTAGCCGTTAATCTGTGGTTTAGCCGTTAACCTGTGGTTTAGCCGTTAACCTGTGGCTAGCCGTTAACCTGTGGTTTTGCCGTTAACCTGTGGTTTAGTCGTTAACCTGTGGTTTAGCCGTTAACCTGCGGTTTAGCCGTTAACCTGCGGTTTAGCCGTTAACCTGCGGTTTAACCACATACTGTATCTCAGTGAGGACAAACCGATTCTGTCTGTCTGCCTGTCTTTCTGTCTCTCTGTCTGCCTGTCTGTCTGCCTGCCTGTGTGCCTGTCTGTGTGTCTGTCTACCTGTATGGGTGTCTGTCTGTCTGTCTGTCTGTCTGTCTGTCTGTCTGTCTGTCTGTCTGTCTGTCTGTCTGTCTGTCTGTCTGTCTGTCTGTCTGTCTGTCTGTCTGTCTGTCTGTCTGTCTGTCTGAGGGATTGTAGTGATTACATTAAACTCATACTAGCCCCTGGTCCCATCTGGTCCTAGTGTATTGTCTCACTGTCCCTGGTCACCTTCTGATGTGTGTCCCAAATACCACCCTCCCTATATAGGGCCTTGATCAAAAGTAGTGGACTATAAAGTGACTAGGGAGGTAGGGTGTCATTTCAGACAGACCGTCTCTTATAGGATGAATGAATGTTTGTACAACTGAGGGACATGACAAGGGAAAGCGTGATACACTTCCCTGACTCTATCTAGCTGTCCTCCATTTGACCCATCACTAAGCTTGCTTGCCTTGGCCATTGTAGAGACTGCCTGGCTTTGTTTAGAAGGGAGATTAGAATGTCATGGAGTTCTGGTGTCACCTACATTGGAATGATAATGTTGCTGACACTGTCAGGTATCCTCAAGGTGCTTTCCAAACAAAACAACAACCATTATCTACTGTGCATACTACGGTAAAACACATACTTGCGAACATTAGAAGTTGAAGGTTAAGTTGAATGTAGTTGCTATGCGATTAAAGGCTACATCTTAGCTGTTCCCATTATATAAGCATACACATTTAGCCCTAGCTAAACCTCACCAGGTGCCTGTGATTATTTCTTGTAACATATTCTGTATCAGCCAATTAAAATCGTTGCCTTAGTTGGACGTGTTCCAACACTCGTTCATTGAAGCGTCCTTAAACAGAAGTTCAAAAGCACATTCTGATAATCAAAGCAACTAAATCAGGTGTATTTGACTGACTGGTCAAATTTCTCTCTGTGTTGGGTGACTAGCTCCATGGTTGCAGATTGTGACAAGGGGTTTGAATCTTTACTATGGCCATACCATGGTTAAATTACATGGGTTATATTACAATGGCTTTTTTTCTGGCCACTCTTCCGTAAAGCCCAGCTCTGTGGAGTATACGGTTTAAAGTGGTTCTATGGACAGATACTACAATCTCCGCTGCGTAGCTTTGCAGCTCCTTCAGGGTTATCTTTGGTCTCTTTGTTGCCTCTCTGATTAATGCTCTCCTTGCCTGGCTGTGAGTTTTGGTGGGCGGCCCTCTCTTGGCAGGGTTGTTGTGGTGCCATATTCTTTCCATTTTTTAATAATGGATTTAATGGGGCTCCGTGGGATGTTCAAAGTTTCAGATATTTTTTTATAACCCAACCCTGATCTGTACTTCTCCACAACTTTGTCCCTGACCTGTTTGGAGAGCTCCTTGGTCTGTCTTCATGGTGCCCCTTGCTTAGTGGTGCCCCTTGCTTAGTGGTGCCCCTTGCTTAGGGGTGCCCCTTGCTTAGTGGTGTTGGAGACTCTGGGCCTTTCAGAACAGGTGTATATATACTGAGATCATGTGACACACAGATTGCACACAGGTGGACTTTATTGAACTAATTATGTGACTTCTGAAGGTAATTGGTTGCACCAGATCTTATTTAGGGGCTTCATAGCAAAGGGGGTGAATACATATGCACGCACCACTTTTCTGGGGGGTTTTTTCTTGCATTTTTTAAAATAAGTTATTTTTTTCATTTCACTTCACCAATTTGGACTATCTTGTTTATGTCCATTACATGAAATCCAAATAAAAATCAATTTAAATTACAGGTTGTAATGCAACAAAATAGGAAAAATGCCAAGGGGGATGAATACTATTGCAAGGCACTGTATATGACATAGGTTATATTACATAGGTTATATTACACAAGCATTGCGCAACACTCTCATTAACATCTGCTAACCATGTGTATGTGAACAATAAAGTGTGATTTGATTTGATAGGCTATATTATTTGACAGGTTCATAAGAAAAGCAGTGATGGTTACGGTACATTACAGTTATTTGACAAGTTTGACAAGGAGATCAATTTTGGAACATGTTAGATTTGGTAATGTAGGAGAACACGTTAAATGTGGTAATGTAGGAGAACAAGTTACATTAGGTAATGTAGGATGAACACGTTAGATTAGGTAATGTAGGGTGAACACGTTAGATTAGGTAATGTAGGAGAACAAGTTAGATTAGGTAATGTAGGATGAACACGTTAGATTAGGTAATGTAGGATGAACACGTTAGATTAGGTAATGTAGGGTGAACACGTTAGATTAGGTAATGTAGGAGAACAAGTTAGATTAGGTAATGTAGGATGAACACGTTAGATTAGGTAATGTAGGATGAACACGTTAAATTAGGTAATGTAGGATGAACACATTAGATTAGGTAATGTAGGGTGAACACGTTAGATTAGGTAATGTAGGATGAACACGTTAAATTAGGTAATGTAGGATGAACACGTTAGATTAGGTAATGTAGGGTGAACACGTTAGATTAGGTAATGTAGGAGAACACATTAGATTTGGTAATGTATGAGAACACATTAGATTTGGTAATGTATGATAAATACATTAGATTTGGTAATGTAGGATGAACACGTTAGATTAGGTAATGGATGAGAACAGATTAGACTTGGTAATGCAGGAGAACACATTAGATTTGGTAATATAGGATGAACATATTAGATTTGGTCATTTATGCGATGATCATGCATTTTTTTCACTCTACCCTTGAGATAGACCAAGTGAAGAAGAACAGAAGTAAACCTTGAATTTGAGATAGACCAAGCGAAGAAGATCAGAAGTAAACCTTGAATTTGAGCTAGACCAAGCGAAGGGGGAACAGAGGTAAACCCTCGAATTTAGAGGTTTACATATATCCAAGTTGACCTATTTTAAGAAATGCCATTGGTTAGACAGGGAAAGACAGGGGGACGGACAGGGGACAGACAGGGGACAGACAGGGGACAGACAGGGATAGCAGGGGATAGACAGGGGACAGACGGGACAGACAGGGATAGTCAGGGGATAGACAGGGATATACAGGGGATAGACAAGGATAGACAGGGATAGACAGGGGATAGACAGGGGACAGACAGGGGACAGACAGGGGACAGACAGGGGACAGACAGGGGATATACAGGGATAGACAGGGGACAGACAGGGGATAGCAGGGGATAGACAGGGGATAGACAGGGGACAGACAGGGGACAGACGGGACAGACAGGGATAGTCAGGGGATAGACAGAGATAGACAGGGATAGACAGGGATAGACAGAGATAGACAGGGGATAGACAGGGATAGACAGGGGACAGACAGGGGATAGTCAGGGGACAGACAGGGGACAGACAGGGGACATACAGGGGATAGACAGGGGACAGACAGAGGACAGACAGGGGACAGACAGGGGACAGACAGGGGACAGACAGGGGATAGACAGGGGACTAGACAGGGACTGACAGGGGACAGACAGGGGACAGACAGGGGACAGACAGGGGACAGACAGGGGACACACAGGGGACATACAGGGGACATACAGGGGACAGACAGGGATATACAGGGGATAGACAGGGACAGACAGGGACATACAGGGATATACAGGGGATAGACAGGGACAGACAGGGGACAGACAGGGGATAGACAGGGATAGACAGGAGACAGACAGGGGATAGACAGGGGACAGACAGGGGATAGACAGGGGACAGACGGGGATAGACAGGGGATAGACAGGGGATAGACAGGGATAGACAGGGGACAGACAGGGGACAGACAGGGGACATACAGGGGACAGACAGGGACATACAGGGGATAGACAGGGACAGACATCCATCACCCTGAACTTTATGACGTCAGAGAGACCGTACATCACCCACATGCTGTGTATAGTAGTCACGGTGATGGCATGACACTGAAACCTGTAAACATGACTGACAGTGCGTCTATCGTACCTCTTTGGTTGTGTCCCAAACGTCACTTTTTTCCTTTTATAGTACGCAACAGGACTCATAGGGAAAAGGGGGTCATTTGGGATACATGTTTTCATTCACTACAGTGAGCAGTAGACTCACACAGCATCTTATAGACTGGTACAGCATTTGCCTGATAAGCTTTTAAATCATTGCTATATATATATATACACTGCTCAAAAAAATAAAGGGAACACTTAAACAACACATCCTAGATCTGAATGAAAGAAATAATCTTATTAAATACTTTTTTCTTTACATAGTTGAATGTGCTAACAACAAAATCACACAAAAATAATCAATGGAAATCCAATTTATCAACCCATGGAGGTCTGGATTTGGAGTCACACTCAAAATTAAAGTGGAAAACCACACTACAGGCTGATCCAACTTTGATGTAATGTCCTTAAAACAAGTCAAAATGAGGCTCAGTAGTGTGTGTGGCCTCCACGTGCCTGTATGACCTCCCTACAAACGCCTGGGCATGCTCCTGATGAGGTGGCGGATGGTCTCCTGAGGGATCTCCTCCCAGAGCTGGACTAAAGCATCCGCCAACTCCTGGACAGTCTGTGGTGCAACGTGTCGTTGGTGGATGGAGCGAGACATGATGTCCCAGATGTACTCAATTGGATTCAGGTCTGGGGAACGGGCGGGCTAGTCCATAGCATCAATGCCTTCCTCTTGCAGGAACTGCTGACACACTTCAGCCACATGAGGTCTCGTATTGTCTTGCATTAGGAGGAACCCAGGGCCAACCGCACCAGCATATGGTCTCACAAGGGGTCTGAGGATCTCATCTCGGTACCTAATGGCAGTCAGGCTACCTCTGGCGAGCACATGGAGGGCTGTGCGGCCCCCCAAAGAAATGCCACCCCACACCATGACTGACCCACCGCCAAACCGGTCATGCTGGAGGATGTTGCAGGCAGCAGAACGTTCTCCACGGCGTCTCCAGACTCTGTCACGTCTGTCACGTGCTCAGTGTGAACCTGCTTTCATCTGTGAAGAGCACAGGGCGCCAGTGGCGAATTTGCCAATCTTGGTGTTCTCTGGCAAATGCCAAATGTCCTGCACGGTGTTGGGCTGTAAGCACAACCCCCACCTGTGGACGTCGGGCCCTCATACCACCCTCATGGAGTCTGTTTCTGACCGTTTGAGCAGAAACATGCACATTTGTGGCCTGCTGGAGGTAATTTTGCAGGGCTCTGGCAGTGCTCCTCCTGCTCCTCCTTGCACAAAGGCGGAGGTAGCGGTCCTGCTGCTGGGTTGTTGCCCTCCTACGGCCTCCTCCACGTCTCCTGATGTACTGGCCTGTCTCCTGGTAGCGCCTCCATGCTCTGGACACTACGCTGACAGACACAGCAAACCTTCTTGCCACAGCTCGCATTGATGTGCCATCCTGGATGAGCTGCACTACCTGAGCCACTTGTGTGGGTTGTAGACTCCGTCTCATGCTACCACTAGAGTGAAAGCACTGCCAGCATTCAAAAGTGACCAAAACATCAGCCAGGAAGCATAGGAATGGAGAAGTGGTCTGTGGTCTCCACCTGCAGAACCACTCCTTTATTGGGGGTGTCTTGCTTATTGCCTATAATTTCCACCTGTTGTCTATTCCATTTGCACAACAGCATGTGAAATTTATTGTCAATCCGTGTTGCTTACTAAGTGGACAGTTTGATTTCACAGAAGTGTGATTGACTTGGAGTTACATTGTGTTGTTTAAGTGTTCCCTTTATTTTTTTTAGCAGTATATATATATATATATATATATATATATATATATATATATATATATATATATATATATATATATATATCTTATGTCTGATAACTGTTCAAAGTAGATACATAATATGACTGAATACTATTGGATTATTTTTCACATCTCATGTGCTTCTAATATCGGAGCAGTGTTTCTCTGTTTATAATGACATCATGCATAGTCACTTTAATAACTCTACCTATATGTACATATTACCTCAATTACCTCGACTAACCGGTGCCCCCGCACATTGACTCTGTACCGGTACCCCCTGTATATAGTCTCCACATTGACTCAGTACCGGTACCCCCTGTATATAGCCTCCACATTGACTCTGTACCGGTACCCCCCTGTATATAGTCTCCACATTGACTCAGTACCGGTACCCCCTGTATATTGCCTCCACATTGACTCTCTACCGGTACCCCCTGTATATAGCCTCCACATTGACTCTCTACCGGTACCGCTTGTATATGGCTCCACATTGACTCTGTACCGGTACCCCCCTGTAAATAGCCTCCACATTGACTCTCTACCGGTACCCCTTGTATATGGCCTCCACATTGACTCTGTACCGGTACCCCCTGTATATAGCCTCCACATTGACTCTGTACCGGTACCCCCTGTATATAGCCTCCACATTGACTCTGTACCGGTACCCCCTGTATATAGCCTCGCTATGGTTATTTCACTGCTGCTCTTTAATTCTTTGTTACTTTTATTTTCATAATTTTTTTAGGAATTGTAGTTAAGCATTTCACTGTAAGATCTACACCTGTTGTATGTGACAAATGGCATTAGATTTGATTTGATCATTACTTACTGTGTGGACAGTTGTTTGAGTTGTCAACTCACCAATTGTACAGTATCTGTCAATGATAATAGTAACGTGGATTCAATTCGAGCTTCTAAAAATCCACGTTTCCAGAAACAAGTCTCTCACCGTTGCCGCATGTTATAGACCACCTTCTGCCCCCAGCTGTGCCCTGGACACCATATGTGAATTGATTGCCCCCCATCTATTTTCAGAGCTCGTGATGCTAGGTGACCTAAACTGGGACATGCTTAACACCCCGGCCGTCCTACAATCTAAGCTTGATGCCCTCAATCTCACACAAATTATCAAGGAACCTACCAGGTACAACCCTAAATCCGTAAACACGGGCACCCTCATAGATATCATCCTGACCAACTTGCCCTCTAAATACACCTCTGCTGTCTTCAACCAGGATCTCAGCGATCACTGCCTCATTGCCTGCGTCCGTAATGGGTCCGCTGTCAAACAACCACCCCTCATCACTGTCAAACGCTCCCTAAAACACTTCAGCGAGCAGGCCTTTCTAATCGACCTGGCCCGGGTATCCTGGAAGGATATTGACCTCATTCCATCAGTAGAGGATGCCTGGTTATTCTTTAAAAGTGCTTTCCTCACAATCTTAAATAAGCATGCCCCGTTCAAAAAATGTAGAACCAGTAACAGATATAGCCCTTGGTTCACTCCAGACCTGACTGCCCTTGACCAGCACAAAAACATCCTGTGGCGTTCTGCATTAGCATCGAATAGCCCTCGTGATATACAACTTTTCAGGGAAGTTAGGAACCAATATACACAGGCAGTTAGGAAAGCGAAGGCTAGCTTTTTCAAACAGAAATTTGCATCTTGTAGCACAAACTCCAAAAAGTTCTGGGACACTGAAAAGTCCATAGAGGATTAGAGCACCTCCTCCCAGCTGCCCACTGCACTGAGGCTAGGAAATACTGCCACCACCGATAAATCCACGATAGTTGAGAATTTCAATAAGCATTTTTCTATGGCTGGCCATGCTTTCCACCTTGCTACCCTTACCCCGGTCAACAGCCTTGCACCCCCCCACAGCAACTTGCCCAAACCTCCCCCATTTCTCCTTCACCCAAATCCACATAGCTGATGTTCCGAAAGAGTTGCAAAATCTGGACCCCTACAAATCAGCCGGACTAGACAATCTGGACCCTCTCTTTCTAAGATTAACTGCCGCAATTGTTGCAACCTCTATTACTAGCCTGTTCAACCTCTCTTTCGTATCGTCTGAGATCCCAAAGATTGGAAAGCTGCCGCGGTCATCCCCCTCCTCAAAGGGTGAGACACTCTAGACCCAAACTGTTACAGACCTATATCTATCCTACCCTGCCTTTCTAAGGTCTTCGAAAGCCAAGTTAACAAACATTTCGAATTCCACCGTACCTTCTCCGCTATGCAATCTGGTTTCCGAGCTGGTCATGGGTGCACCTCAGCCACGCTCAAGGTACTAAACAATATCATAACCGCCATCAATAAAAGACAATACTGTGCAGCCGTATTCATCGACCTGGCCAAGGCTTTCGACTCTGTCAATCACCACATTCTTATCGGCAGACTCAACAGCCTTGGTTTCTCAAATGACTGCCTTGCCTGGTTCACCAACTACTTCTCAGACAGAGTTCAGTGTGTCAAATTGGAGGACCTGTTGTCCGGACCTCTGGCAGTTTCTATGGGGGTGCCACAGGGTTCAACCCATTTCTCTGTATGCATCAATGATGTCGCTCTTGCTGCTGGTGATTCTCTGATCCACCTCTACACAGACGACACCATACTGTATACTGCTGGCCCTTCTTTGGACACTGTGTTAACTAACCTCCAGACGTGCTTCAATGCTATACAACTCTCCTTCTGTGGCCTCCAACTGCTCTTAAATGCAAGTAAAACTAAATGCATGCTCTTCAACCAATCGCTGCCCGCACCTGCCCGCCTGTCCAGCATCACTACTCTGGATGGTTCTGGACAACTACAAATACCTTGTTGTCTGGTTAGACTGTAAACTCTCCTCCCAGACTCACATTAAGCATCTCCAATCCAAAAATAGATCTAGAATCAGCTTCCTATTTCGCAACAAAGCATCCTTCACTCATGTTGCCAAACATACCCTCGTAAAACTGATTATCCTACCGATCCTTGACTTCGGCGATGTCATTTATAAAATAGCCTCCAACACTTTACTCAGCAAATTGGATGCAGTCTATCACAGTGCCATCCGTTTTGTCACCAAAGCCCTATATACCACCCACCACTGCGACCTGTATGCTCTCGTTGGCTGGCCCTCACTTCATATTCGTCGCCAAACCCACTGGCTCCAGGTCATTTATAAGTCTTTGCTAGGTAAAGCCTCGCCTTATCTCAGCTCACTGATCACCATAGTAGCATCCGTAGCACGCGCTCCAGCAGGTATATTTCACTGGTCATCCCCAAAGCCTATTCCCCCTTTGGCCGCCTTTCCTTCCCGTTCTCTGCTGCCAATGACTGGAACAAATTGCAAAAATCACTGAAGCTGGAGTCTCATATCTCCCTCACTAGCTTTAAGCATCAGCTGTCAGAGCAGCTCACAGATCACTGCACTTGTACATAGCCCATCTTTAAATATCCCATCCAACTACCTCATTCCCATATTGTTATTTATTTTATTTATTTTTTCTCCTTTGCACCCCAGTATCTCTACTTGCACATTCATCTTCTGCACATGTATCACTCCAGTGTTTAATTGCTAAATTGTAATTACTTCCCCACTACGGCCTATTTATTGCCTTACCTCTCTAATCTTACCACATTTGCACACACTGTATATAGATTTTTTTCTATTGTGTTATTGACTGTACGTTTGTTTATTCCATGTGTAACAGGTCGCAGTTGTAAATGAGAACTTGTTCTCAACTGGCCTACCTGGTTAAATAAAGGTGAAATAAATAAAAATAAAAACATTTTATAGAGGGACTTATTCACAGCATACATAATCAGAGCCACAATACACTCTATGAAACCCAACAGGCAACATCAATAGTCAGAGACCGAGGAATCTCTAACTGCTATCTGACAGTTCGTACAGGAGGTCACACCGCTCCCTAATGAGTTCCAAACTGCCTCTGGAAGCAACGTCAGCACAAGAACTGTTCATCGGGAGATTCATGAAAATGGGTTTCCTGAGCCAGCTTAATTGTGCAGCTCCCTTTTTTGCTCAGTAGCCCACATTTTTTATTTAACATTGTTATCAGGAACTATTCCAAAAGCATAAGGCTGGGGATACGAATTATCTTGACGCCCCATTTCAAGACTACCTTGTTTAGCTGAGATTCTTGAATCCTTGCTTATTGTACAACTTTGTTCCTTTTTATCTGATGATTGTATTCTTAATATAAACCAATCAGGGTTTAGGGCTAATTGTTTATAATGCTGTCAATGCCTTGGATGCTAAAAAGTGCTGTGCTGCTTTGTTTATTGATCTGTCAAAGGCGTTCGACACTGTTGATCATTCTGTTTTACTGAAGAAGTTATCAAGAATAGGCCTGGGATATACAGCCTGTTCATGGTTTCAGAATTATCTTAGTGACAGAACTCAGGTCATCTTGACAGATGGGGTTAAATCAGAATTATCTTAGTGACAGAACTCAGGCCATCTTGACAGATGGGGTTAAATCTGAATTATCTTAGCGACAGAACTCAGGCCATCTTGACAGATGGGGTTAAATCTGAATTATCTTAGTGACAGAACTCAGGCCATCTTGATAGATGGGGTTAAATCTGAATTATCTTAGCGACAGAACTCAGGCCATCTTGACAGACGGGGTTAAATCTGAATTTCTTGAGATTCAGAAAGGTGTTCCTCAAGGTCCGATATTGGGTCCATTATTGTTCACTTTGTATATTAATGACATAGGAAACACTGTTAATACTTGTAACATTGGAACACTATCAAGTTGAAGGGACACAACCTATTCATTTGTATGTAGATGGGACACAACCTCTCTCTCTCTTCCCCCCCTCTCTCTCTCTCTCCTCTCTCTCCTCTCTTTATCTCTCTGTCCTCTCTCTCCTCTCTATCTCTCTCTCTTCTCTATCTCTCTCTTCTCTCTCCTCTCTCCTCGCTCCTCTCTCCTCTCTCTCCCCTCTTTCTCCTCTGTCTCT
>NC_138305.1:22602500-22607500 GCF_965601325.2 Salmo salar
ATTCCAGCTGAACAATGGATATGTTCTGCAACAAATCCATTTTAATACATATCTAAAATCTATGAATAAAAAAATCGGAGAACAGTAATATTTTATACACACATGAAGGTACCCATGAACAATTATTTCTGATGGAAAAAAAAAACGTGAAAATTGGTCAATAGAGCGTTTTGGAACACAACTCTCCAGCTAACTGGCTGTCGGGTTGGATGGGGAGCGTTGCTACACAGCTTTTTTTAGGTCTCTCGAGAGATGTTCGATTGGGTTCAAGTCCGGGCTCTGGCTGGGCCACTTAAGGACATTCAGAGACTTGTCCCGAAGCCACTCCTGTGATGTCTTGGCTGTGTGCTTAGGGTCGTAGTCCTGTTGGAAGGTGAACCTTCACTCCAGTCTGAGGCCCTGAGCGCTCTAGAGCAGGTTTTCATCAATGATCTCTCTGTACTTTGCTCTGTTCATCTTTCCCTCGATCCTGACTAGTCTCCCAGTCCCTGAAAACAACCCCATAGTATGATGCGGCCACCACCGTGCTTTACCGTAGGGATGGTGCCAGGTTTCATCAGACCAGAAAATCTGGTTTCACATGGTCTGAGAGTCCTTTAGGTGCCCTTTGGCAAACTCAAAGCAGGCTGTCATGTACCTTTTCCTGAGGAGTGGCTTCCATCTGGCCACTCTACCATAAAGGCCTTATTGGTGGAGTGCTTTCAGAGATGGTTGTCCTTTTGGAAGGTTCTCCCATCTACACAGAGGAACTCTGGAGCTCTGTCAGAGTGACCATCGGGTTCTTTGTCACCTCTCTGACCAATGCCCTTCTCCCCGATTGATCAGTTTGGCCAGGCGGCCAGCTCTAGGAAGAGTCTTGGTGGTTCCAATCTTCTTCCATTTAAGAATGATAGAGGCCACTGTGTTCTTGGGGACCTTCAATGCTGCAGAAATTTTTTCGTACCCTTGACCAGATCTGTGCCTCGACATAATCCTGTTTCGGAGCTCTATGGACAATTCCTTCCACCTCAGAGCTTGGTTTTTGCTCTGACATGCACTGTCAACTGTTGGACCTTGTATAAACAGGTGTGTGTCTTTACAAATCATGTCCAATCAATTGAATTTACCACAGGTGGACACCAATCAAGTTGTCGAAACATATCAAGAATGATCACTGGAAACAGGATGCACCTGAGCTCAATTTCGAGTCTCATATCAAAGGGTCTGAATACTTATGTAAATAAAGTATTTCAGTTTTTTATTATCAATAAATTAGCAAATATTTCCCAAAACCTGTTTTCACTTTTTCATTATGTGATATAGTGTGTTGATTGATGAGGAAAAAATGAATTTAATACATTTTAGAATAAGGCTGTAACGTAACAAAATGTGGAAGAAGTGAAGGGGACTGAAAACTTTCTGAATGCTCTGTATACAAACGGTCAGTCACACCCCCTGGTACCTATACAAACGGTCAGTCACACCGCCGGGTACCTATACAAATGGTCAGTCACACCCCCTGGTACCTATACAAACAGTCAGTCACACCCCCTGGTACCTAATACAAACGGTCAGTCACACCCCCTGGTACCTATACAAATGGTCAGTCACACCCCCTGGTACCTATACAAACGGTCAGTCACACCGCCTGGTACCTATACAAACGGTCAGTCACACCCCTGGCACCTATACAAACAATCAGTCACACCACCTGGTACCTATACAAACGGTCAGTCACACGCCCTGGTACCTATACAAACGGTCAGTCATACCCCCTGGTACCTATACAAACGGTCAGTCACACCCCTGGCACCTATACAAACAGTCAGTCACACCCCCTGGTACATATACAAACAGTCAGTCACACCCCCTGGTACCTAAACAAACGGTCAGTCACACTACCTGGCACCTTAGATACAAACGGTCAGTCACACCCCCTGGTACCTATACAAACAGTCAGTCACACCCCCTGGTACCTATACAAACGGTCAGTCACACCCCCTGGTACCTATACAAACGGTCAGTCACATCCCTTGGTACCTATACAAACGGTCAGTCACACCGCCTGGTACCTATACAAACGGTCGGTTACACCACCTGGTTCCTATACAAACGGTCAGTCACACCGCCTGGCACCTATACAAATGGTCAGTCACACCGCCTGGTACCTATACAAACGGTCAGTCACACCCCTGGCACCTATACAAACAATCAGTCACACCACCTGGTACCTATACAAACGGTCAGTCACACGCCCTGGTACCTATACAAACGGTCAGTCATACCCCCTGGTACCTATACAAACGGTCAGTCACACCCCTGGCACCTATACAAACAGTCAGTCACACCCCCTGGTACATATACAAACAGTCAGTCACACCCCCTGGTACCTAAACAAACGGTCAGTCACACTACCTGTCACCTTAGATACAAACGGTCAGTCACACCCCCTGGTACCTATACAAACAGTCAGTCACACCCCCTGGTACCTATACAAACGGTCAGTCACACCCCCTGGTACCTATACAAACGGTCAGTCACATCCCTTGGTACCTATACAAACGGTCAGTCACACCGCCTGGTACCTATACAAACGGTCGGTTACACCACCTGGTTCCTATACAAACGGTCAGTCACACCGCCTGGCACCTATACAAATGGTCAGTCACACCCCCTGGTACCTATACAAACAGTCAGTCACACCTCCTGGTACCTATACAAACGGTCAGTCACACCGCCTGGTACCTATACAAACGGTCAGTCACACCGCCTGGTACCTATACAAATGGTCCGTCACACCGCCTGGTACCTATACAAACGGTCAGTCACACCCCCTGGCACCTATACAAACGGTCAGTCACACCCCCTGGTACCTATACAAATGGTCAGTCACACCACCTGGTACCTATACAAACGGTCAGTCACACCCCCCTGGTACCTATACAAACGGTGAGTCACACCACCTGGCACCTATACAAACAGTCAGTCACACCCCCTGGTACCTATACAAACGGTGAGTCACACCACCTGGCACCTATACAAACAAACAGTCAGTCACACCCCCTGGTACCTATACAACCGGGCAGTCACACCACCTGGCACCTATACAAACAGTCAGTCACACCACCTGGCACCTATACAAACAGTCAGTCACACCCCCTGGTACCTATACAAACGGTCAGTCACACCCTGGTACCTATACAAACGGTCAGTCACACCCCCTGGTACCTATACAAATGGTCAGTCTCACCCCCTGGTACCTCTTCAAATGGTCAGTCACACCACCTGGCACCTATACAAACAAACAGTCAGTCACACCCCCTGGTACCTATACAACCGGGCAGTCACACCACCTGGCACCTATACAAACAGTCAGTCACACCACCTGGCACCTATACAAACAGTCAGTCACACCCCCTGGTACCTATACAAACGGTCAGTCACACCCTGGTACCTATACAAACGGTCAGTCACACCCCCTGGTACCTATACAAACGGTCAGTCTCACCCCCTGGTACCTCTTCAAATGGTCAGTCACACCCCCTGGTACCTTAGATACAAACGGTCAGCCACACCGCCTGGTACCATAGATACAAACAAAAACATTTCTTTACTTTTATAGTATCGTTATACTGTATACTCACCCCTTATATGTTCTTGTTCCTCGCTCCTCAGACCGCCTCCCTGTCGGTCATACCACCTTGAAACTAACTAAGCAAAATTAAAAATCTCCTTTCCTTTTAGAGACTTACGTAATGCACTTTCCCCTAACAAGTTCTTGTTCCTCTCGCCTCAGACCGTCCCCCTGCTCCTGTCAACGTGTCTGTGATGCACCTGAGGGCCGACTCAGCCACTGTCTCCTGGGAGATACCTGAGGGTGACGTCATCATCGGCTTCTCCATCTCACAGCAGGTGACTACTATGTCGTTTTTATTAATAGTTATTAATTATTATTATTATTATTATTATTATAATTATCTAGCCTAGTGGTCCTGTTGACGAAATAGACAAATGTAATGGGTGGATGAGATCTTGGTAAAGGTTTAGTTTGCTATGTGAATTCCACTGTTAAGATGTTTATTTAGTAAATGTCATTGTTGTAGAGGTTCTGTTTACATCAGTATTTGACGTGCTAAATGTCTGATGTGTTTTAAGGTGAATACAGACGTATATACAGTGCATGTTTACTACTGTAGTGCTGTATGAATTCAGAAAGTATTCAGACCCCTTTGACTTTTTACACATTTTGTTATTTACATTTTAGTCATTTAGCAGACACTCTTATCCAGAGCGACTTACAGTAGTAAATACATACATTTCATACATTTTTTTTCCTGTGCTGGCCCCCCGTGGGAATCGAACCCACAACCCTGGTGTTGCAAACACCATGCTCTACCAACTGAGCTACAGGGAAGGCTACTGAGCTACAGGGAAGGCTTGTTATGTTACAGCCTTATTCCAACTTTTTTGTTGTTTTTGTATCAATCTACACACAATACCCCCATAATGACAAAGCAAAAACAGGTTTTTTCGAAATGTTTGCAAATTCATTACAACTCAAACTTTCAAAAAGCACTCGTACATCTGAGCAAACTTTTGTAATAGTTGAACAAGATGAAGGAGAAAGGAAACCGCACACTGCTCATGATAGTATCACTGATCTTTAATAAGCTTTACGTATCGGCCTCACGGCCTTCGTCAGAGCTTTACGTATCGGCCTCACGGCCTTCGTCAGAGCTTTACGTATCGGACTCACGGCCTTCGTCAGAGCTTTACGTATCGGCCTCACGGCCTTCGTCAGAGCTTTACGTATCGGCCTCACGGCCTTCTCAGAGCTTTACGTATCGGCCTCACGGCCTTCGTCAGAGCTTTACGTATCGGCCTCACGGCCTTCGTCTGAGCTTTACGTATCGGCCTCACGGCCTTCGTCTGAGCTTTACGTATCGGCCTCACGGCCTTCGTCAGAGCTTTACGTATCGGTCTCAAGGCCTTCGTCTGAGCTTTACGTATCGGCCTCACGG
>NC_138305.1:22622500-22682500 GCF_965601325.2 Salmo salar
ATGTTTAAACATACTACCTGTGCATACTGATGTTTAAACATATTACCTGTGCATACTGTAGGAGAATTACACAGCCTCCTGCCTGTTTAGATTTAACCTCTACGGGCTAGGCGGGACGAATTCGTCCCACCTACGTAACAGCCACTTGAAGCCTGTGGCGCGATTTTCAAAACCTTAAAAATCCTATTACTTCAATTTCTCAAACATATGACTATTTTACAGCTATTTAAAGACAAGACTCTCGTTAATCTAACCACACTGTCCGATTTCAAAAAGGCTTTACAACGAAAGCAAAACATTAGATTATGTCAGCAGAGTACCAAACCAGAAATAATCAGACACCCATTTTTCAAGCTAGCATATAATGTCACATAAACCCAGAAGACAGCTAAATGCAGTACTAACCTTTGATGATCTTCATCAGATGACACACCTAGGAATTTATGTTATACAATACATGCATGTTTTGTTCAATCAAGTTCATATTCATATCAAAAACCAGCTTTTTACATTAGCATGTGACGTTCAGAACTAGCATACCCCCCGCAAACTTCCGGAGGAATTCGCTAACATTTTACTAAATTACTCACGATAAACGTTCACAAAAAGCATAACAATTATTTTAAGAATTATAGATACAGACCTCCTCTATGCACTCGATATGTCCGATTTTAAAATAGCTTTTTGGTGAAAGCACATTTTGCAATATTCTAAGTACATAGCCCAGGCATCACGGGCTTGCTATTTAGACACCCGGCAAGTTTAGCACTCACCATAATCATATTTACTATTATAAAAGTTTGATTACCTTTTGTTGTCTTCGTCAGAATGCACTCCCAGGACTGCTACTTCAATAACAAATGTTGGTTTGGTCCAAAATAATCCATCGTTATATCCGAATAGCGGCGTTTTGTTCGTGCGTCCCAGACACTATCTGAAATGGTAAATCAGGGTCGCGCGCATGGCGCAATTCGTGACAAAAAAAATCTAAATATTCCATTACCGTACTTCGAGGCATGTCAACCGCTGTTTAAAATCCATTTTTATGCAATTTTTCTCGTAAAAAAAGCGATAATATTCCGACCGGGAATGTCCATTTAGCTAAACTGAGGAAAGTAAACAAAGCTTTCGGGCGACGCGGGCACGCGCCTGAGTCTCACAGTACTGTAACCAGCCACTACCCAAACGCGCTACTTTGTTTCAGCCAGAGCCTGCAAAGCCACGATTCAGCTTTTTGCCGCCTTCTGAGACCCTATGGCAGCCGTAGGAAGTGTCACGGGACAGCTAAGATCCTCACTCTTCAATAAACAGAGACAAGAAGAACGACACCTTGTCAGACAGGCCACTTCCTGCCTGAAACCTTGTCAGGTTTTTGCCTGCCAAATGAGTTCTGTTATACTCACAGACACCATTCAAACAGTTTTAGAAACTTTAGGGTGTTTTCTATCCATATGTAATAAGTATATGCATATTCTAGTTACTGGGTAGGAGTGGTAACCAGATTAAATCGGGTACGTTTTTTATCCAGCCGTGTCAATACTGCCCCCTATCCTAAACAGGTTTAATAGACTTCCAGTGAATGATTTAGAGTGGGGACTCTAAATGACAGAGTTTGAAACATTTGATACATGTGGTTTTGGTTACAACTTTGTCTCTTCATGTGTAAAACTCTTACTATCAGAGGAATCAAGGTAAGACCCAAGTGCAGACTGTGTAAAGTAACAATATTTATTGTAACAACAGGGGCAGGCAAACGACAGGTCAAGGCAGGCAGGGGTCGATAATCCACAGTAGAGGTCAAGATACAGGGCAGCAGGCTCAGGGTCAGGTCAGGCAGAGGTCGGTCATCCAGAGGTGGAGCAAAGGTACAGGACGGCAACAGGCTCAGGACTGTGGGGAGTTAGACAGGGAGAACAGGGAGGAGGACCGTGGGGAGTTAGACAGGGAGAACAGGGAGGAGGACCGTGGGGAGTTAGACAGGGAGAACAGGGAGGAGGACCGTGGGGAGTTAGACAGGGAGAGCAGGGAGAGGGACAGTGGGGAGTTAGACAGGGAGAGCAGGGAGGACTGTGTGGAGGTAGATAGGGAGAGCAGGGAGGACTGAGGGGAGTTAGACAGGGAGAACAGGGAGGACTGTGGGGAGTTAGACAGGGAGAGTAGGGAGGACTGTGGGGAGTTAGACAGGGAGAACAGGGAGGACTGTGGGGAGTTAGACTGAGAGAGCAGGGAGGACTGTGGAGAGTTAGACAGGGAGAACAGGTAGGACGGTGAGGAGTTAGACAGGGAGAACAGGGAGGACTGTGGGGAGTAAGATAGGGAGAACAGGGAGGACTGTGGGGAGTTAGACTGAGAGAGCAGGGAGGACTGTGAGGAGTTAGATTGGGAGAACAGGGAGGATTTTGGGGAGTTATATAGAAAGGACTGCGGGGAGTAAGATAGGGAAGAATGCGGGGTTAGACAGGGACGACTGTGGGGAGTTAGACTGTGAGAACAGGGAGGACTGTGGGGAGTTACATTTGGAGAACAGGGAGGACTGTGGGGAGTTATATAGAGAGGATTGTGGGGAGTTAAATAGAGAGGACTGTGGGATGTTAGACAGAGAGAGCAGGGAGGACTGTGGGGAGTTAGACAGGGAGAACAGGGAGGACTGTGGGGAGTTAGACGGAGAGTAGGGAGGACTGTGAGGAGTTAGACAGGGAGAACAGGGAGGACTGTGGGGAGTTAGACAGGGAGAACAGGGAGGACTGTGGGGAGTTAGACAGGGAGAGTAGGGAGGACTGTGGGAAGTTAGACAGGGAGAACAGGGAGGACTGTGGGGAGTTAGACAGGGAGAGTAGGGAGGACTGTGAGGAGTTAGACAGGGAGAGTAAGGAGGACTGTGAGGAGTTAGACAGGGAGAACAGGGAGGACTGTGGGGAGTTAGACAGAGAGAGCAGGGAGGACTATGGAGAGTTAGACAAGGAGAACAGGGAGGACTGTGGGGAGTTAGACAGAGAGAACAGGGAGGACTGTGGGGAGTTAGAAAGGGAGATCAGGGAGGAGGACCGTGGGGAGTTAGACAGGGAGATCAGAGAGGACTGTGGGAGTTAGACTGTAAGAACAGGGATGACTGTGAGGAGTTAGATTGGGAGAACAGGGAGGATTTTGGGGAGTTATATAGAAAGGACTGTGGTGAGTAAGATAGGGAAGAATACGGGGTTAGACAGGGAGGACTGTGGGGAGTTAGACTGGGAGAACAGGGAGGACTGTGGGGAGTTATATAAAGAGGATTGTGGGGAGTTAAATAGAGAGGACTGTGGGATGTTAGACAGAGAGAGCAGGGAGGACTGTGGGAAGTTAGACAGAGAGAGCAGGGAGGACTGTGGGGAGTTAGACAGGGAGAACAGGGAGGACTGTGGGGAGTTAGACAGGGAGAGTAGGGAGGACTGTGAGGAGTTAGACAGGGAGGACTGTGGGGAGTTAGACAGAGAGAGCAGGGAGGACTGTGGAGAGTTAGACAGGGAGAACAGGGAGGACTGTGGGGAGTTGGACAGGGAGAACAGGGAGGACTGTGGGGAGTTAGACAGGGAGAG
This sequence comes from Salmo salar, assembly GCF_965601325.2. Taxonomy (NCBI): domain Eukaryota; kingdom Metazoa; phylum Chordata; class Actinopteri; order Salmoniformes; family Salmonidae; genus Salmo; species Salmo salar. The sequence continues at coordinate 22,626,073 of NC_138305.1, forward strand.
TAGGGAGGACTGTGGGGAGTTAGACAGAGAGAGCAGGGAGGACTGTGGGGAGTTAGACAGGGAGATCAGGGAGAAGGACCGTGGGGAGTTAGACAGGGAGATCAGAGAGGACTGTGGGAGTTAGACTGGGAGAACAGGGAGGACTGTGAGGAGTTTGATTGGGAGAACAGGGAGGATTTTGAGGAGTTATATAGAAAGGACTGTGGGGAGTAAGATAGGGAAGAATGCGGGGTTAGACAGGGAGGACTGTGGGGAGTTAGACTGGGAGAACAGGGAGGACTGTGGTGAGTTACATTTGGAGAACAGGTAGGACTGTGGGGAGTTATATAGAGAGGATTGTGGGGAGTTAAATAGAGAGGACTGTGGGATGTTAGACAGAGAGTGTAGGGAGGACTGTGGGGAGTTAGACAGAGAGAGCAGGGAGGACTGTGGGAGTTAGACAGGGAGAACAGGGAGGACTGTGGGGAGTTAGACAGGGAGAGTAGGGGGGACTGTGAGGGGTTAGACAGGGAGAACAGGGAGGACTGTGGGGAGTTAGACAGGGAGAACAGGGAGGACTGTGGGGAGTTAGATATAGAGAGTAGGGAGGACTGTGGGGAGTTAGACAGAGAGAGCATGGAGGACTGTGGGAGTTAGACAGGGAGAACAGGGAGGACTGTGGGGAGTTAGATATAGAGAGAAGGGAGGACTGTGGGGAGTTAGACAGAGAGAGCAGGGAGGACTTAGGGGAGTTAGACAGGGAGAGCAGTGAGGAGGACCGTGGGGAGTTAGACAGGGAGAACAGGGAGGAGGACCGTGGGGAGTTAGACAGGGAGATCAGAGAGGACTGTGGGAGTTAGACTGGGAGAACAGGGAGGACTGTGGGGAGTTACATTTGGAGAACAGGGAGGACTGTGGGGAGTTATATAGAGAGGATAGTGGGGAGTTAAATAGAGAGGACTGTGGAATGTTAGACAGAGAGAGCAGGGAGGACTGTGGGGAGTTAGACAGGGAGAGCAGGGAGGACTGTGGGGAGTTAGACAGGGAGAACAGGGAGGACTGTGGGGAGTTAGACTGAGAGAGCAGGGAGGACTGTGGAGAGTTAGATAGGGAGAACAGGTAGGACTGTGGGGAGTTAGACAGGGAGAACAGGGAGGACTGTGGGGAGTTAGACAGGGAGAGTAGGGAGGACTGTGGGGAGTTAGACAGAGAGAGCAGGGAGGAATGTGGGAGTTAGACTGGGAGAACAGGGAGGACTGTGAGGAGTTAGATTGGGAGAACAGGGAGGATTTTGGGGAGTTATATAGAAAGGACTGTGGGGAGTAAGATAGGGAAGAATGCGGGGTTAGACAGGGACGACTGTGGGGAGTTAGACTGGGAGAACAGGGAGGACTGTGGGGAGTTACATTTGGAGAACAGGGAGGACTGTGGGGAGTTATATAAAGAGGATTGTGGGGAGTTAAATAGAGAGGACTGTGGGATGTTAGACAGAGAGAGCAGGGAGGACTGTGGGAAGTTAGACAGAGAGAGCAGGGAGGACTGTGGGGAGTTAGACAGGGAGAACAGGGAGGACTGTGGGGAGTTAGACAGGGAGAGTAGGGAGGACTGTGAGGAGTTAGACAGGGAGAACAGGGAGGACTGTGGGGAGTTAGACAGAGAGAGCAGGGAGGACTGTGGAGAGTTAGACAGGGAGAACAGGGAGGACTGTGGGGAGTTAGACAGGGAGAACAGGGAGGACTGTGGGGAGTTAGACAGGGAGAGTAGGGAGGACTGTGGGGAGTTAGACAGAGAGAGCAGGGAGGACTGTGGGGAGTTAGACAGGGAGATCAGGGAGAAGGACCGTGGGGAGTTAGACAGGGAGATCAGAGAGGACTGTGGGAGTTAGACTGGGAGAACAGGGAGGACTGTGAGGAGTTTGATTGGGAGAACAGGGAGGATTTTGAGGAGTTATATAGAAAGGACTGTGGGGAGTAAGATAGGGAAGAATGCGGGGTTAGACAGGGAGGACTGTGGGGAGTTAGACTGGGAGAACAGGGAGGACTGTGGTGAGTTACATTTGGAGAACAGGTAGGACTGTGGGGAGTTATATAGAGAGGATTGTGGGGAGTTAAATAGAGAGGACTGTGGGATGTTAGACAGAGAGTGTAGGGAGGACTGTGGGGAGTTAGACAGAGAGAGCAGGGAGGACTGTGGGAGTTAGACAGGGAGAGTAGGGGGGGACTGTGAGGGGTTAGACAGGGAGAACAGGGAGGACTGTGGGGAGTTAGACAGGGAGAACAGGGAGGACTGTGGGGAGTTAGACAGGGAGAGTAGGGAGGACTGTGGGGAGTTAGACAGGGAGAACAGGGAGGACTGTGGGGAGTTAGACAGAGAGAGCATGGAGGACTGTGGGAGTTAGACAGGGAGAACAGGGAGGACTGTGGGGAGTTAGACAGGGAGAGTAGGGGGGACTGTGAGGGGTTAGACAGGGAGAACAGGGAGGACTGTGGGGAGTTAGACAGGGAGAACAGGCAGGACTGTGGGGAGTTAGACAGGGAGGACTGTGGGGAGGACTGTGGGGAGTTAGACAGAGAGAGCAGGGACGACTGTGGGAAGTTAGACAGGGAGAGCAGGGAGGACTGTGGGGAGTTAGACAGAGAGAGCAGGGAGGACTGTGGGGAGTTAGACAGAGAGAGCAGAGAGGACTGTGGGGTGTTAGATAGAGAGGACAAGGAGGAATGTGGGGAGTTAGACAGGGAGGACTGTGGGGAGTTAGATAGAGAGGGCAAGGAGGACTGTGGGGAGTTAGACAGAGAGAGCAGGGAGGACTGTGGGGAGTTAGACAGAGAGAGCAGGTAGGACTGTTGGGAGTTAGACAGAGAGAGCAGGGAGGACTGTGGGGTGTTAGACAGAGAGAGCAGGGAGGACTGGGGGGAGTTAGACAGGGAGAACTGGGAGTAATATGTGGAGTTATATATAGAGCATTGTGGGGAGTTAGACTGAGAGAGCAGGGAGGACTGTGGGGAGTTAGACACCGAGAGCAGAGAGGGCTGTGGGGAGTTAGACTGGGAGAACAGGGAGTAATATGGGGAGTTATATATAGAGCATTGTGGGGAGTTAGACAGGGAGGACAGTGAGGAATTAGATAGAGAGAACAGGGATGACTATGGGGAGTTACACAGAGAGAACAGGGAGGATTGTTGGTAGTTTGTTAGGAAGGACAGTTGGATTAGACAGGGAGGAATGTGCGGAGTGAGTTCATTTCCAACTCAACTCAAACCTTGCTACCCTATATCTCTGTTTTATATCTCAGAGGCAGGAGGGCCACACCCAGCGCTTCATCAGAGAGGTGAACACCACCAGCAGGACCTGTGTTCTGTGGGATCTGGACCAGGAGACAGACTATATTATCCAGGTCCAGTCCATTGGTCTGTACGGAGAGAGTCAGGCCAGCAAGAGGGTTCACTTCAGAACCCTCAAGAAGTCTGATCGCTTCCCTTCCAACAGCTCCAAACAAGGTAACCCTGACCCCCAACACTAACCCTCCAACCAAGTTAACCCTGACCCCAACATTAACCCTCCAACCAAGGTAACCCTGACCCCCAACACTAACCCTCCAACCAAGGTAACCCTGACCCCCAACACTAACCCTCCAACCAAGGTAACCCTGACCCCCAACACTAACCCTCCAACCAAGGTAACCCTGACCCCCAACACTAACCCTCCAACCAAGTTAAGCCTGACCCCCAACACTAACCCTCCAACCAAGGTAACCCTGACCCCCAACACTAACCCTCCAACCAAGGTAACCCTGACCCCCAACACTAACCCTCCAACCAAGGTAACCCTGACCCCCAACACTAACCCTCCAACCAAGGTAACCCTGACCCCCAACACTAACCCTCCAACCAAGGTAACCCTGACCCCAACACTAACCCTCCAACCAAGGTAACCCTGACCCCCAACACTAACCCTCCAACCAAGGTAACCCTGACCCCCAACACTAACCCTCCAACCAAGGTAACCCTGACCCCCAACACTAACCCTCCAACCAAGGTAACCCTGACCCCCAACACTAACCCTCCAACCAAGGTAACCATAACCCCTAACACTAACCCTCCAACCAAGGTAACCCTGACCCTTGACCCCCAACACTAACCCTCCAACCAAGGTAACCATAACCCCTAACACTAACCCTCCAACCAAGGTAACCCTGACCCTTGACCCCCAACACTAACCCTCCAACCAAGGTAACCCTGACCCTTGACCCCTATCACTAACCCTCCAACCAAGGTAACCCTGACCCTTGACCCCCAACACTAACCCTCCAACCAAGGTATCCCTGACCCTTGACCCCCAACACTAACCCTCCAACTAAGGTAACCCTGACCCCCAACACTAACCCTCCAACCAAGGTATCCCTGACCCTTGACCCCCAACACTAACCCTCCAACCAAGGTGACCCTGACCCCCAACACTAACCCTCCAACCAAGGTAACCCTGACCCCCAACACTAACCCTCCAACCAAGGTAACCCTGACCCCAACACTAACCCTCCAACCAAGGTAACCCTGACCTTTGACCCCCAACACTAACCCTCCAACCAAGGTAACCCTGACCCCAACACTAACCCTCCAACCAAGGTAACCCTGACCTTTGACCCCCAACACTAACCCTCCAACCAAGGTAACCCTGACCCCAACACTAACCCTCCAACCAAGGTAACCCTGACCTTTGACCCCTAACACTAACCCTCCAACCAAGGTAACCCTGACAACTGTGTCCTGACCCCTAACATTCCAACCTAACATTCCAAGGTACAGTCACACTAACCCTAAAGCCTTGCACTTCAGTTTCATCACACAGAAGCTTTATATGGGCTATGGGATTGGCACTTTCAATTAAATGATCGAATTAGGTTCTTAATGAGGTTCCCGCTCAGCCCAGTCAAAACTGTTCGCTGCTCTGGCACCCCAATGGTGGAACAAGCTCCCTCACGACGCCAGGACAGCGGAGTCAATCACCACCTTCCGGAGACACCTGAAACCCCACCTCTTTAAGGAATACCTGGGATAGGATAAAGTAATCCTTCTAACCCCCCCCAAAAACATTTTTTGTAAAAAATATATAGATGTACTATTGTAAAGTGGTTGTTCCACTGGATATCATAAGGCGAATGCACCAACTTGTAAGTCGCTCTGGATAAGAGCGTCTGCTAAATTACGTAAATGTAAATGTAAATATAATACAAATCAAATCAAATGAATAGCAATATCATTGTAAATTACAGTTAATTACCAGTGCCTCTTTAACATCATTGTAATTTACAGTTAATTACCAGTGCCTCTTTAACATCATTGTAAATTTCAGTTAATTACCAGTGCCTCTTTAACATCATTGTAAATTACAGTTAATTACCAGTGCCTCTTTAACATCATTGTAAATGTCAGTTAATTACCAGTGCCTCTTTAACATCATTGTAATTTACAGTTAATTACCAGGGCCTCTTTAGCATCATTGTAAATTACAGTAATTACCAGTGCCTCTTTAACATCATTGTAAATTACAGTAATTACCAGTGCCTCTTTAACATCATTGTAAATTACAGTAATTACCAGTGCCTCTTTAACATCATTGTAATTTACAGTTAATTACCAGTGCCTCTTTAACAGTGTGTAGGACACTGTTATTGACACATTATTAACAGAGCAGAAGTGTTTTACCTGAGACCAGTCACGTTCTATCCCACATGGCCCAGACACCTCAGGAAGCTTTCTGCCTTCAGACATAAAGAAGACAGGAAGCCGCACTGGCCCACACACCTCAGGTAGCTTTCTGCCTCCAGACATAAAAAAGACAGGAAGCCCCACTTATTGCAGAGGACTACCCTGCTATTTTTCCTGCACTCTTCTCTCTCTCTCTCTCTCTCTCTCTCTCTCTCTCTCTTTCTCACTCTCGCTCTCTTTCTCTCACTCTTTCTTTCTCTCTCTCTCTCTTTCTCTCTCTCTCTCTTTCTCTCTCTCTCTCTTTCTCTCTCTCTCTCTTTCTCTCTCTCTCTCTCTCTCTCTCTCATTCTCATTCTCGCTCTCTTTCTCTCTCTCTCTCTCTCTCTCTCTCTCTCTCTCTCTCTCTCTCTCTCTCTCTCTCTCTCTCTCTCTCTCTCTCTCTCTCTCCCTCTCTCTAGTGGGGCTTGATTGACCTTGGCTGACACAATTTAAAAAATAAACTGCAAACCCAACCCATCTGGCACACCAGGCAGGCTAGAGCAAAGGCTTAAAGTATTTGAAAGATTTCAAATAGTATTTGAACCCAGGTCTATATTACAGTAGGGCCTGGAGAGGCTGGTTAAGTGCCTGTAGCCTTCAGGACTGCTCTCCAAACCGCTCCCAGGGGCCCCCACTGTCTCTATCCCTCTCTCTACCACAGTTTATATTCTCCCAGCATTATTGATAGAGTCCGAGTCTCTCTCTCTCCGTCTCTCTCTTTCTTCCCATCTCTCTTTCTCTATCCCGATCTCTTTGTCACTACACCTCTCTCTCCCCCCCTCTCTATCTCTCTCAAATCAAATCAAAATCAAATTTATTTGTCACATACACATGGTTAGCAGATGTTAATACGAGTGTAGCGAAATGATTGTGCTTCTAGTTCTGACCATGCAGTAATATCTACCAAGTAATCTAACCAATCAATTTCACAACAACTATCTTATACACACAAGTGTAAATTAATCAATTAGAATATGTACATAAAAATATATGAATGAGCGATGGCCGAACGACATAGGCAAGATGCAGTAGATGGTATAGAGTTGTCACGACTTCCGCCGAAGTCGGTCCCTCTCCTTGTTCGGGCGGCGTTCGGCGGTCGACTACACCGGTCTTCTAGCCATCGCCGCTCCACCTTTCAATTTCCATTTGTTTTGTCTTGTCTTCCTGCACACCTGGTTTACATCTCCTCATAATTACTATGTGTATTTAGCCCTCTGTTCCCTCTATGTCTGTGTGGGGTATTGTTTATTGTCAGGTTGGCACGCTTCCGGCTGGTTCTGCGCCGGGTTTTGTTTTATACCCGTGCTTTGTGGCAGCCGGTACTTTGTACTTTGTTTGTGGTATTTTGTGCTGTCTCACTTGTTCTTTGGGCATTTGTTTTTGTGACTCGGTTGCGTTCTGTTCTATAATTGCCTCAGTAAAGTGCTTTGTCCACTCATCTCTGCTCTCCTGCGCCTGACTTCCATGCATCAGCTACACCCACCATTGACAAGAGTACAGTATATACATATGAGATGAGTAATGTAGGGTATGTAAACATTATATAAAGTGGCATTGTTTTAAGTGACTAGTGATACATTACATCAAGATGGCAAGATGCAGTAGATGGTATAGAGTAAAGTATATACATATGAGATGAGTAATGTAGGGTATGTAAACATTATATAAAATGGCATTGTTTAAAATGACTAGTGATACATTTATTACATCAAGATGGCAAGATGCAGTAGATGGTATAGAGTACAGTATATACATATGAGATGAGTAATGTAGGGTATGTAAACAGTATATAAAGTGGCATTGTTTAAAGTGACTAGTGATACATTTATTACATACATTTTTTCATTATTAAAGTGGCTAGCGATGAGTCGGTATGTTGGCAGCAGCCACTCAATGTTAGTGATGGCTGTTTAACAGTCTGATGGCCTTGAGATAGAAGCTGTTTTTCAGTCTCTCAGTCCCCGCTTCGATGCACCTGTAATGACCTCGCCTTCTGGATGATAGCGGGGTGAACAGGCAGTGGCTTGGGTGGTTGTTGTCCTTGATGATATTTTTAGCCTTCCTGTGACATCGGGTGGTATAGGTGTCCTGGAGGGCAGGAAGTTTGCCCCCGGTGATGCGTGGTGCAGACCTCACTGCCCTCTGGAGAGCCTTATGGTTATGGGCGGAGCAGTTGCCGTATCAGGCGGTGATACAGCCCGACAGGATGCTCTCGATTGTGCATCTGTAAAGGTTTGTGAGTGTTTTTGGTGACAAGCCGAATTTCTTCAGCCTCCTGAGGTTGAAGAGGCGCTGCTGCGCCTTCTTCACCACACTGTCTGTGTGGGTGGACCATTTCAGTTTGTCCGTGATGTGTACGCCGAGGAACTTAAAACTTTCCTCCCTGTAGGCCGTCTCGTCGTTGTTGGTAATGAAGCCTACCACTGTAGTGTCGTCTGCAAATTTGATAATTGAGTTCGAGGCGTGCATGGCCACGCAGTCATGGGTGAATAAGGAGTACAGGAGAGGGCTGAGAACGCACCCTTGTGGGGCCCCAGTGTTGAGGATCAGTGGGGTGGAGATGTTGTTACCTACCCTCACCACCTGGGGGCTGCCCGTCAGGAAGTCCAGGACCCAGTTGCACAGGTCGGGGACGTGACCCAGGGTCTCGAGCTTAATGACGAGTTTGGAGGGTACTATGGTGTTAAATGCTGAGCTGTAGTCGATTAACAGCATTCTTACATAGGTATTCCTCTTGTCCAGATGGGTTAGAGCAGTGTGCAGTGTGATTGCGATTGCGTTTTCTGTGGACCTATTGGGGCGGTAAGCAAATTGGAGTGGGTCTAGGGTGTCAGGTAGGGTGGGGGTGATATGGTCCTTGACTAGTCTCTCAAAGCACTTCATGATGACGGAAGTGAGTGCTACGGGGCGATATGCATTTAGTTCAGTTACCTTCGCTTTCTTGGGAACAGGAACAATGGTGGCCATCTTGAAGCATGTGGGAACAGCAGACTGGGATAAGGATTGATTGAATATGTCCATAAACACACCAGCAAGCTGGTCTGCGCATGCTCTGAGGACGCAGCTGGGGATGCCGTCTGGGCCGGCAGCCTTGCGAGGGTTAACACGTTTAAAGTTTTACTCACGTTGGCTGCAGTGAAGGAGAGCCCGCAGGTTTTGGTAGCGGGCCGTGTCTGTGGCACTGTTTTGTCCTCAAAGAGAGCAAAGAAGTTGTTTCGTTTGTCTGGAAGCAAGACATTGTGGTCCGCGACAGAGCTGGTTTTCCTTTTGTAGTCCGTGATAGACTGTAGACCCTGCTAAATACCCCTTGTGTCTGAGCCGTTGAATTGCGACTCTACTCTGTCTCTATACTGATGCTTAGCTTGTTTGATTGCCTTGCGGAGGGAATACCTACACTGTTTGTATTCGGTCATGTTTCCGGTCACCTTGCCCTGATTAAAAGCAGTGGTTCACGCTTTCAGTTTTGGACGAATGCTGCCATCAATCCACGGTTTCTGGTTGGGGAATGTTTTAATAGAGGCTGTAGGTACAAAATCACCGATGCACTTGCTAATAAACTCGCTCACCGAATCAGCGTATTCATCAATGTTATTGTCCGACGCTATGCAGAACATATCCCAGTCCACGTGATCGAAGCAATCTTGAAGCGTGGAATCCAATTGGTCTGACCAGCGTTGAACAGACCTGAGCACGGGCGCTTCCTGTTTTAGTTTCTGTCTATAGGCTGGGAGCAACAAAATGGAGTCGTGGTCAGATTTTCCGAAAGGAGGGCGGGGGAGGGCTTTATATGCGTAGCGGAAGTTAGAATAACAATGATCCAGAATTTTGCCAGCCCGGGTCGCGCATTCGATATGCTGATAAAATTTAGGGAGCCTTATTTTCAGATTAGCCTTGTTAAAATTCCCAGCTACAATAAATGCAGCCTCAGGATATGTGGTTTCCAGTTTACATAGAGTCAAATGAAGTTATTTCAGGGCTGTCGATATGTCTGCTTGGGGGGGGATATACACGACTGATTATGATCAAAGAGAATTCTCTTGGTAGATAATGCGGTCGGCATTTGATTGTAAGGAATTCTTGGTCAGGTGAACAAAAGGACTTGAGTTCCTTTAAGTTATGATCACACCATGTCTCGTTAATCATAAGGCATACACCCCCGCCCTTCTTCCTACCAGAGAGATTTTTGTTTCTGTCAGCGCGATGCATGAAGAAACCAGATGGCTGTACCGACTCTGATGACGTATCCCGAGTGAGCCATGTTTCCATGAAACAAAGAACGTTACAATCTCTGATGTCTCTCTGGAAGGCAACCCTTGCTCGGATTTCGTCTACCTTGTTGTCAAGAGACTGGACATTGGCGAGTAGTTTGCTCGGGAACGGTGCGCGATGTGCCCGTCTACGGAGCCTGACCAGTCGACCGCTCCGTCTGCCCCTTCTGCAGCACCGTTGTTTTGGTTCGCCGGCTGGGATCCGATCCATTGTCCTGGGTGGTGGACCAAACAGAGGATCCGCTTCAGGAAAGTTGTATTCCTGGTCGTAATGTTGGTGAGTTGACGTTGCTGTTATATCCAATAGTTCCTCCCGACTGTATGTAATAAAAACTAATATTTCCTGGGGTAACAATGTAAGAAATTCATAGTTTCCATCTCGCTCTCTCTCGCTCTCTCGCTCTCTCTCTCACTCGTTCTCTCTCTTCACACATTGCTGCAGGCTGCTGTGAAATTAAGCAACTCTATTTCAACCCGGGATGGGTAATCAGGATTCTGACACACACTCTAAAACACTTCAAATTGGGTCCTGGGCTACGCCGATGGCTGCGTCTGAAAACGGTGGGGCCGTGACCAATCGACTGAGGCTTCAATAGCTGTCTGTACTCTCAGTCAGCACAGATGGACATGGTGGAATGAACGTGAAAGAGAACTACTCTATAGCCAATCATGGTAATTCCTAAACCAAGGTGTTGCGTTTTGGTGGCATGCTTTATTTCATGATTAAAGTGATGGTGTGGTTTAATTGGTGATGGTGTGGTTTATGTAGTGATGGTGTGGTTTAAGTAGTGATGGTGTGGTTTAAGTAGTGATGGTGTGGTTTAAGTAGTGATGGTGTGGTTTATGTAGTGATGGTGTGGTTTAAGTAGTGATGGTGTGGTTTAAGTAGTGATGGTGTGGTTTATTTGGTGATGGTGTGGTTTAAGTAGTGATGGTGTGGTTTAAGTAGTGATGGTGTGGTTTAAGTAGTGATGGTGTGGGGTTTAAGTAGTGATGGTGTGGTAGTCTATCAGGTTCTGTACAGTGAATCATCAATATGGCTAGCAGGATCAACAATAGATAGACTAGCATGATCAACAATAGAAAGGCTAGCATAATCAACAAGAGAAAGGCTAGCAGGATCAACAATAGAAAGGCTAGCATAATCAACAAAAGAAAGGCTAGCAGGATCAACAATAGAAAGGCTAGCAGGATCAACAATAGAAAGGCTAGCAGGATCAACAATAGAAAGGCTAGCATAATCAACAAAAGAAAGGCTAGCAGGATCAACAATAGAAAGGCTAGCAGGATCAACAATAGAAAGGCTAGCATAATCAACAAGAGAAAGGCTAGCAGGATCAACAATAGAAAGGCTAGCAGGATCAACAAAAGAAAGGCTAGCAGGATCAACAATAGAAAGGCTAGCAGGATAAACAATAGAAAGGCTAGCAGGATCAACAATAGAAAGGCTAGCATAATCAACAAGAGAAAGGCTAGCAGGATCAACAATAGAAAGGCTAGCAGGATCAACAAAAGAAAGGCTAGCAGGATCAACAATAGAAAGGCTAGCAGGATAAACAATAGAAAGGCTAGCAGGATCAACAATAGAAAGGCTAGCATAATCAACAAAAGAAAGGCTAGCAGGATCAACAATAGAAAGGCTAGCAGGATCAACAATAGAAAGGCTAGCATAATCAACAAGAGAAAGGCTAGCAGGATCAACAATAGAAAGGCTAGCAGGATCAACAATAGAAAGGCTAGCATAATCAACAAGAGAAAGGCTAGCAGGATCAACAATAGAAAGGCTAGCAGGATCAACAATAGAAAGGCTAGCATAATCCACAAGAGAAAGGCTAGCAGGATCAACAATAGATAGGCTAGCAGGGTCAACAGAAGTGAAAGAGCTGAAGGAGACTCATCTATTAATTTCTCAATGTCTATGTCAAGCTCTTTCACTATTTCACTTGTGGACAGATGTGCTGGGTGTCCAAGATTACATCTCAACCACACACGATAATGTTTTTCATATCAACAACACACAATAATGCTTTACCTCTCAACCATGCATGATAATGCTTTCCCTCTCAACCACACATGATAATGCTTTACCTCGCAACCACACACAATAATGCTTTCCCTCTCAAGCACACACGATAATGCTTTACCTCTCAACCCCACACGTCTTGAACTGTTGAACTCCTGAAACTTACTGAAAATGAGAGGATGAAGCACTTCAGGCACACTCCTTTAAGGCTACGGTAAAGAACATACTATATCTATTAGCAAAATCGCTAACAGTGTTAACTCCCTGACCTCAGGAAGATTAATGGTGGTTGTTATCTCAGAATTACAGTTGCATTATCTTGGTATCTCCTGCTTAGTGTTCCAGTCAGTCCTGTGGCCAGAGTACTCTTTCTGGAACCTGAGTGATGCCATTCTGCAGTTATAGCTCAGAGAGAGGAGAGGAGAGGAGAGGAGAGGAGAGGAGAGGAGAGGAGAGGAGAGGAGAGGAGAGGAGAGGAGAGGAGAGGAGAGGAGAGGAGAGGAGAGGAGAGGAGAGGAGAGGAGAGGAGAGGAGAGGAGAGGAGAGGAGAGGAGAGGAGAGGAGAGGAGAGGAGAGGAGAGGAGAGGAGCAGCTACTCTTCCTGGGGTCCACACAAAACACGAAACACAATACAGAATGACATAATACAGAACATCAATAGACAAGAACAGCTCAAGGACAGAACTACATACATTTTTAAAAAGCCACACGTAGCCTACATATCAATGCATACACACAAACTATCTAGGTCAAATAGGGGAGAGGCATTGTGCCGCAAGGTGTTGCTTTATCTGTTTTTTGAAACCAGGTTTGCTGTATATTTGAGCAATATGAGATGGAAGGAAGTTCCATGCAATTAGGGCTCTATATAATACTGTACGCTTTTTTGAATTTGTTCTGATTTAGGGACTGTGAAAAGACCCCTGATGGGACAAGTGTGTGTGTCAGAGCTGTGTGTAAGTTGACTATGCAAACCATGTCAACATATTCATGTTTCTTATAAAAACAAGAAGTGATGCAGTCAGTCTCTCCTAAACTCTTAGCCAAGAGAGACTGGCATGCATAGTATTTATATCAGCGCTCTGATTACAATTAAGAGTAAAACGTGCCGCTCTGTTCTGGGCCAGCTGCAGCTTAACTAGGTCTTTCCTTGCAGCACTGGACCACACGACTGGACAATAATCAAGATTAGACAAAACTAGAGCCTGCAGAACTTGCTTTTTGGAGTGTGGTGTCAAAAAAGCAGAGCATCTCTTTATTACGGCCAGACCTCTCCTCTTCTTTACAACCATTTAATCTATATGTTTTGACCATGACAGTTTACAATCTAAGGTAACGCCAAGTAATTTAGTCTCCTCAACTTGTTCAACAGCCACACCATTCATTACCAGATTCAACTGAGGTCTAGAGCTTAAGGAATGATTTGTACCAAATACAATGCTCTTAGTTTTAGAGATGTTCAGGACCAGTTTATTACTTGCCACCCATTCCAAAACAGACTGCAACTCTTTGTTAAGGGTTTCAGTGACTTCATTAGCTGTGGTTGCCGATGCGTATATGGTTGAATCATCAGCATACGTACATGGACACACATGCTTTGTTTAATGCCAGTGGCAGGTCATTGGTAAAAATAGAAAAGAGTAGAGGGCCTAGAGAGCTGCCCTGCGGTACACCACACTTTACATGTTTGACATTAAAGAAGCTTCCATTAAAGAAAACCCTTTGAGTTCTATTAGATAGATAGCTCTGAATCCACGATATGGCAGAGGTTGAAAAGTCACAACACATACGTTTCCTCAACAACAGGTTATGGTCAATAATATCAAAGGCTGCACTGAAATCTAACAGTACAGCTCCCACAATCTGATTATTATCCATTTCTTTCAACCAATCATCAGTCATTTGTGTCAGTGCAGTACATGTTGAGTGCCCTTCTCTATAAGCATGCTGAAAGTCTGTTGTTCATTTGTTTACAGAGAAATAGCATTATATTTTCTCAAGCTATTTTTTCAAACAGTTTGCTAAGAGCTGGCAGCAAGCTTATAGGTCTGCTGTTAGAACCAGTAAAGGCTACTTTACCACTCATGGATAGCGGAATTACTTTGGCTTCCCTCCAGGCCTGAGGACAGATACAAAAAAATATGATAGAAGGGAGTGACTATAGAGTCAATTACCATCCTCAGTAGCTTTCCATCTAAGTTGTCAATGCCAGGAGGTTTGTCATTATTTTTTTATTTTTTTATTTTATTTCACCTTTATTTAACCAGGTAGGCAAGTTGAGAACAAGTTCTCATTTACAATTGCGACCTGGCCAAGATAAAGCAAAGCAGTTCGATAACATACAAAAACACAGAGTTATACATGGAGTAAAACAACATACAATCAATGATACAGTAGACAAAAATAAGACTATATACAATGTGAGCAAATGATGTGAGATAAGGGAGGTAAAGGCAAAAAGGCCATGGTGGCAAAGTAAATAAAGTATAGCAAGTAAAACACTGGAATGGTAGATTTGTAATTTGAAGAAAGTTCAAAGTTAAAATATAAATAATGGGGTGCAAAGGAGCAAAATAATAAATAAAATAAATAAATACAGTAGGGGAAGAGGTAGTAGTTTGGGCTAAATTATAGATGGGCTATGTACAGGTGCAGTGATCTGGGAGCTGCTCTGATAGCTGGTGCTTAAAGCTAGTGAGGGAGATAAGTGTTTCCAGTTTCAGAGATTTTTGTAGTTCGTTCCAGTCATTGGCAGCAGAGAACTGGAAGGAGAGACGACCAAAGGAGGAGTTGGCTTTAGGGGTGACCAGAGAGATATACCTGCTGGAGCGCGTGCTACAGGTGGGTGCTGCTATGGTGACCAGTGAGCAGAGATAAGGGGGGACTTTACCTAGCAGGGTCTTGTAGATGACCTGGAGCCAATGTGTTTGGCGACGATTATGAAGCGAAGGCCAGCCAACGAGAGCGTACAGGTCGCAGTGGTGGGTAGTAAATAGGGCTTTGGTGACAAAACGGATGGCACTGTGATAGACTGCATCCAGCTTTATTTATTATTATTTATTTATTATTGATTGATAAAAAATATTTTTACACCTCTCCCACACTAACTTTACAAAATTTAAACTTGCAATGCTTTTCTTTCATTTTTTATATTTTTTTATGCATGAATACAATTGCTCACAGTTCGTTGTTTGCATTTCCTGCCTAAGTTTGCCCACTTTGCCACTGAAATAATCATGAATAACCCATCTGATTCGATGAAAAATTGACTTTAATTTGTCTTTCTGCCCATCATTTCATTTGAAGATGAGAAGGAGAGGGGAGGGGAGGGGAGGGGAGGGGAGAGGAGAGGAGAGGAGAGGAGAGGAGAGGAGAGGAGAGGAGAGGAGAGGAGAGGAGAGGAGAGGAGAGGAGAGGAGAGGAGAGGAGAGGAGAGGAGAGGAGAGGAGAGGAGAGGTGAGGAGAGGAGAGGAGAGGAGAGGAGAGGAGAGGAGAGGAGAGGAGAGGAGAGGAGAGGAGAGGAGAGGACGTCTGGAATTCAACCTCCACCTCCATCCCAAAATAGCCTCATCTGTCCCCCTCTCCACCACACAATTAAATTACAACTCACCTCCTTAACGTAATGTCACAAGTCTCTCTTTTATATGAGATTCAGACCCACCGACCGAGCATCGGCTGTGCTTTGAAAAGCCTTTTTAATCTGGCTTCCTCACAACATCACAGAGACATTTCAGGGATGTTTTGTTACAGCCAAAGCAGAATGCTTTTTCCCATCTCACATTCAATCTCCCATTCAAACTTAATTGATTAGCAGAGCAGCTGAATGCATGTACAGGCCTTCCAATGAGACACAGCTATACAGTCCAGAATCAATAACAGTGTTATTATTCCCACCAGCAAATCTTCTACAGTGCCGTGAAAAAGTATTTGCCCACTTTCTGATTTTCTCTATTTTTGCCTATTTTTCTCACTAAATGTAATCAGATTTTCAACCAAAACCTAGATAAAGGGAACCCGAGTAAACAAATAACACAAAAAAATGGATACTAATTGTTTTAATAAACAAAGTTATGCAACACCCGATGCCCCTACGGACAGATGGCCTGACATTCTCCTATAGAATTCTCTGATATAGAGCAGAATTCATGGTTCCTTCAATGTTAAGACATGAGGTAGCAAAGCATCACACCACCCCCACCATGCCTGACCGTTGCTATGAGGTTCTTACTGTAGAATGCAGTGTTTGGTTTTTTGCCAGACATAACGGGAACCATGTCGTCCAAGTAGCGTCACAGGCTCTCTTCCCTTTCCCAGATGCATCCGGTTCCTTGTGACCCCGCAGAGGGGTAACAAGGCATTCTCTCAACCAGCTTCACCTGGAATGCTTTTCCAACAGTCTTGAAGGAGTTCCCACATATGCTGAGCACTTGTTGGCTGCTTGGAATGCCTGGAATGCATTTCAATTAACAGGTGTGCCTTGTTAAAGTTAATTTGTGGAATTTCTTTCCTTCTAATGCGTTTGTGCCAATCAGTTGTGTTGTGACAAGGTACCAACCACTGTGTCTTTGTGAGATGCAGAGCAGGTGAACAGATGATCACCACATGTATGGTTCCCACCGTGAATCATGGAGGAGGAGATGTGGGGGTGCTTTGCTGGGGACATTTTTTGTGATTTATTTAGAATTCAAGGCACACTTAACCAGCATGGCTACCACAGAATTCTGCAGCGATTCCCGATCTCATCTGGTTTGCGCTTAGTGGGACAATCATTTGTTTTTCAACAGGACAATGACCCAAAACAGGCTGTGTAAGGGGTATTTGACCAAGGAGAGTGATGGAGTGCTGCATTAGATGGCCTGGCCTCCACAATCACCCGACCTCAACCCAATTGAGATGGTTTGGGATGAGTTGGACCGCAGAGTGAAGGAAAAGCAGCCAACAAGTGCTCAGCATATGTGGGAACTCCTTCACTCCTTCACTGTTGGAAAAGCATCCCAGGTGAAGCTGGTTGAGAGAACACCAAGAGTTTGCAAAGATGTCATCAAGGCAAAGGGTGGCAAGTTCTAAGAATCTCCAATATAAAATACATTTTCATTTGTTTAACACTTTTTTGGTTACTACATGATACCATATGTGTTATTTCATAGTTTTGATATCTTCACTATTATTCTAGAATGTAGAAAATAGTAAATATAAAGAAAAACCCTTGAATGAGTAGGTGTGTCCAAACTTTTAACTGGTACTGTGTATATATGTACAGCACATACCAAAATATGTGGACACCCATTTGAAATTTGTGGATTTAGCTATTTCAGCCACACCTGTTGCTGACAGGTGTATAAAATCGACCACACAGCCATACATGCTCCATAGACAAACATTGGCAGTAGAATGGCCTTACCAAAGAGCTCAGTGACATTCCACATGTCACTGTCATAAAATGCCACCTTTCCAACAAGTCAGTTTGTCACATTTCTGCCCTGCTAGAGCTAATCTGGTCAACTCTAAGTGCTGTTATCGTGAAGCGGAAACGTCTAGGAGCAACAACGGCTCAGCCGCAAAGTGGTAGTCCATACAAGCTCATAGAACGGGACCGCGGACTGCTCAAGGGCGTAGCTCGCAAAAAATGGTCTGTCTTCGGTTGCAACACTCACTGCCTTGTTCCAAACGGCCTCTAGGAAGCAACGTCCACACAACAACTGTTTGTTGGGCACTTCATGAAATGGGTTTCTATGGCCGAGCAGCCGCACATAAGCCTAAGATCACTATGCGCAACGCCAAGCGTTGGTTGTAGTGGTGTAAAGCTCGCCACCATTGGACTCTGGAGCAGTGGAAACACGTTCTCTGGAGTCATGAATCATGCTTCTGGGTTAGGCGGATGTCAGGACAACGCTACCTACCCCAATGCATAGTGCCAACTGTAAAGTTTGGTGGAGGAGGAATAATGGTCCGGGGCTGTTTTACATGATTCGATTTACTTCTGGAACGATTCAGTCTGTCTACAGTTGTAGACATTCAATGCACCATTCATTTGATATGAGCTGAACAAGCTTATCGTTCTCCTGCTGCAAAGATGTGTTTGTGTTCATCTGTTCAGAAACAGTCTGTTTTACAGCCTATTGGGAGGCAGACAGCGTTGTGTTTTGCTTTCTAACTGTTGTCTGTTGTCAAGCCTGTGCAGCTGATTTTAGATAGTGAGTGAATCATCAGTCAGAACCTGTCTTTCATTTGAAGTATCACAGTAATTGTGTCTAAAGGGACCTCTTTATCAGATGTGTGAATTTTTCTATAATACTCCAACGGAAGTACACAGTTCACATAGAGTACAAAGAGTTGACATGTTTACATCCAAATAACCATATTCCCCATTCATAGGGATCTGGTCAAACATAGTGCTCTATATACTAACCCATAAGGGTCCTGGTCTAAAGTAGTATACTATATACCAAACCCTAAGGGTCCTGGTCTAAAGTAGTATACTATATACCAACCCCTATGGGCCCTGGTCTAAAATAGTATACTATATACCAACCCCTAAGGGCCCAGGTCTAAAGTAGTATACTATATACCAACCCCTAAGGGCCCTGGTCTAAAGTAGTATACTATATACCAACCCCTAAGGGTCCTGGTCTAAAGTAGTATACTATATACCAACCCCTATGGGTCCTGGTCTAAAGTAGTATACTATATACCAACCCCTAAGGGTCCTGGTCTAAAGTAGTATACTATATACCAACCCCTATGGGCCCTGGTCTAAAGTAGTATACTATATACCAACCCCTATGGGTCCTGGTCTAAAGTAGTATACTATATATCAACTCCTAAGGGTCCTGGTCTAAAGTAGTATACTATATACCAATCCCTAAGGGCCATGGTCTAAAGTAGTATACTATATACCAACCCCTAAGGGCCCTGGTCTAAAGTAGTATACTATATACCAACCCCTATGGGCCCTGGTCTAAAGTACTATACTATATACCAACCCCTAAGGGTCCTGGTATAAAGTAGTATACTATATACCAACCCCTATGGGCCCTGGTCTAAAGTAGTATACTATATACCAACCCCTATGGGTCCTGGTCTAAAGTAGTATACTATATATCAACCCCTAAGGGTCCTGGTCTAAAGTAGTATACTATATACCAATCCCTATGGGCCCTGGTCTAAAGTAGTATACTATATACCAACCCCTAAGGGCCCTGGTCTAAAGTACTATACTACATACCAACCCCTAAGGGTCCTGGTCTAAAGTAGTATACTATATACCAACCCCTATGGGCCCTGGTCTAAAGTTGTATACTATATACCAACCCCTATGGGTCCTGGTCTAAAGTAGTATACTATATATCAACCCCTAAGGGTCCTGGTCTAAAGTAGTATACTATATACCAATCCCTATGGGCCCTGGTCTAAAGTAGTATACTATATACCAACCCCTAAGGGCCCTGGTCTAAAGTACTATACTACATACCAACCCCTAAGGGTCCTGGTCTAAAGTAGTATACTATATACCAACCCCTATGGGCCCTGGTCTAAAGTTGTATACTATATACCAACCCCTAAGGGCCCTGGTCTAAAGTAGTATACTATATACCAACCCCTATGGGTCCTGGTCTAAAGTAGTATACTGTATACCAACCCCTATGGGTCCTGGTCTAAAGTAGTATACTATATACCAACCCCTATGGGTCCTGGTCTAAAGTAGTATACTATATACCAACCCCTAAGGGTCCTGGTCTAAAGTAGTATACTATATACCAACCCCTAGGGGCCCTGGTCTAAAGTAGTATACTATATACCAACCCCTATGGGCCCTGGTCTAAAGTAGTATACTATATACCAACCACTAAGGGCCCTGGTCTAAAGTACTATACTACATACCAACCCCTAAGGGTACTGGTCTAAAGTAGTATACTATATACCAACCCCTATGGCTCCTGGTCTAAAGTAGTATACTATATACCAACCCCTATGGGTCCTGGTCTAAAGTAGTATACTATATACCAACCCCTAAGGGTCCTGGTCTAAAGTAGTATACTATATACCAACCCCTATGGGCCCTGGTCTAAAGTAGTATACTATATACCAACCCCTATGGGTCCTGGTCTAAAGTAGTATACTATATATCAACCCCTAAGGGTCCTGGTCTAAAGTAGTATACTATATACCAATCCCTAAGGGCCATGGTCTAAAGTAGTATACTATATACCAACCCCTAAGGGCCCTGGTCTAAAGTAGTATACTATATACCAACCCCTATTGGCCCTGGTCTAAAGTAGTATACTATATACCAACCCCTAAGGGTCCTGGTCTAAAGTAGTATACTATATACCAACCCCTATGGGCCCTGGTCTAAAGTAGTATACTATATACCAACCCCGATGGGTCCTGGTCTAAAGTAGTATACTATATATCAACCCCTAAGGGTCCTGGTCTAAAGTAGTATACTATATACCAATCCCTATGGGCCCTGGTCTAAAGTAGTATACTATATACCAACCCCTAAGGGCCCTGGTCTAAAGTACTATACTACATACCAACCCCTAAGGGTCCTGGTCTAAAGTAGTATACTATATACCAACCCCTATGGGCCCTGGTCTAAAGTTGTATACTATATACCAACCCCTAAGGGCCCTGGTCTAAAGTAGTATACTATATACCAACCCCTAAGGGTCCTGGTCTAAAGTAGTATACTATATACCAACCCCTATGGGCCCTGGTCTAAAGTAGTATACTGTATACCAACCCCTATGGGTCCTGGTCTAAAGTAGTATACTATATACCAACCCCTATGGGTCCTGGTCTAAAGTAGTATACTATATACCAACCCCTAAGGGTCCTGGTCTAAAGTAGTATACTATATACCAACCCCTAGGGGCCCTGGTCTAAAGTAGTATACTATATACCAACCCCTATGGGCCCTGGTCTAAAGTAGTATACTATATATCAACCACTAAGGGCCCTGGTCTAAAGTACTATACTACATACCAACCCCTAAGGGTACTGGTCTAAAGTAGTATACTATATACCAACCCCTATGGGCCCTGGTCTAAAGTTGTATACTATATACCAACCCCTATGGGCCCTGGTCTAAAGTTGTATACTATATACCAACCCCTATGGGTCCTGGTCTAAAGTAGTATACTATATATCAACCCCTAAGGGTCCTGGTCTAAAGTAGTATACTATATACCAATCCCTATGGGCCCTGGTCTAAAGTAGTATACTGTATACCAACCCTATGGGTCCTGGTCTAAAGTAGTACATACCAACCCCTATGGGTCCTGGTCTAAAGTAGTATACTATATACCAACCCCTAAGGGTCCTGGTCTAAAGTAGTATACTATATACCAACCCCTAGGGGCCCTGGTCTAAAGTAGTATACTATATACCAACCCTATGGGCCCTGGTCTAAGTAGTATACTATATACCAACCACTAAGGGCCCTGGTCTAAAGTACTATACTACATACCAACCCTAAGGGTACTGGTCTAAAGTAGTATACTATATACCAACCCCTATGGGTCCTGGTCTAAAGTAGTATACTATATACCAACCCCTATGGGTCCTGGTCTAAAGTAGTATACTATATATCAACCCCTAAGGGTCCTGGTCTAAAGTAGTATACTATATACCAACCCCTATGGGCCCTGGTCTAAAGTAGTATACTATATACCAACCCCTATGGGTCCTGGTCTAAAGTAGTATACTATATATCAACCCCTAAGGGTCCTGGTCTAAAGTAGTATACTATATACCAATCCCTAAGGGCCATGGTCTAAAGTAGTATACTATATACCAACCCCTAAGGGCCCTGGTCTAAAGTAGTATACTATATACCAACCCCTATGGGCCCTGGTCTAAGTAGTATACTATATACCAACCCCTAAGGGTCCTGGTCTAAAGTAGTATACTATATACCAACCCCTATGGGCCCTGGTCTAAAGTAGTATACTATATATCAACCCCTATGGGACCTGGTCTAAAGTAGTGCACTATGTAGGAAATATGGTACCATTCGGGATGCAGTCATCTCTCTTCTGAAGGCCTCTCTTTATGGCCTGCAAAATCACGTGTGTGCGTTTTTATATTTTTACGAGGCAGTAATGAAATTGAACTATGCTTGTTTTTCCAGATTCTTATACAAATTCCACATAATAACCTATTCAAATTCCCCTATCCATCCATCCACACATACTGCATTGTATGCTATTGAAACTGCAGCTTTGTCATTGTTAATTTTAATGAATGTATTGGTTAGGGATCAACGCCAAGGAGAACAGGATTTATGTCTGTCAGTATCTGCCTCGGAGTCATAATTATATTCTATAGATCAAAAGCTGACTACACCGGTGGAGGCTCCTCAGAGGAGGAATGGGAGAACCATCCTCCTCAGTGAATTTTATAAAAATAAACATTTTAAAACATTGAAAAAGTTGTCATTAAAAAAACTATACTAAATATATTCACATGTAAATAAATAATTGATTAAAACACACTGTTTTGCAATGAAGGTCTACAGTAGCCTCAACAGCACTCTGTAGGGGTAGCACCATGGTGTAGCTGGAGGACAGCTAGCTTCCGTCCTCCTCTGGGTACATTGACTTCAATACAAAACCTAGGAGGCTCATGGTTTTCACCCCCATCCCCAGACTTACACAGTAATTATGACAATTTCCGGAGGACGTCCTCCAACCTATCAGAGCTCTTGCAGCATGAACTGACATGTTTTCTACCCAATCAAGGGATCAGAGAATTAATCTAGTACTGAAAGCATACGTTTCAGCTAGCTAGCACTGCAGTGCATAACATGTGATGAGTAGTTGACTCAAAGAGAGAGAAAGACAATAGTTGACCAGTTTTCAACAAATTAATTTCAAGCAAGAGAGAGAGAGATTGTCACTTTTTTTTCACTTTCAGTTTCACTTACTTCGCTAGAAAATGTTACTGGCTAGTTTAGTTACTCAAACACCAGGCTCAAACAGAGGAGTGCTATGTTAGTTAACTGGCTATGACTATCCAACACAACACTGGAACTCTTCCAAGTCAAGGTAAGCTTTTGGTTTTATTAATTTATTGCCACCGGGGCCCGCCGGTGTAACTGCTTACTGACTATACACTGTAACGTTACTGCATGACTATAACGATTTTACTAACACATTAGTTCTATTAGCTATGTTGACTAGGACGTTACTTTAGCTAATATGGGGACAACGATGTAGGCTGTGTGCAGCGGTTATGATATGGTTTGGCTTGGAAAGGTTTTTTCGCCTGGTCACATACAGCTGATGTGTTGTGCATTGAAGTCCACAAATGAAAGGAAAATGTGAGAGGAGAGTGCATAGAGGCTAGAATGAATGCAACATGGCTGCTATGAAAGTGACCCCACAAAAACAACCCCAAACTTAAAGGGAGGGAAGGGAGGGTGGCCACCGTCAACGACGGTCACTGTGCTACAACCCCCCTTCGCCAATCTTCCCACTACGGAGGTGGCTCTGGTTCTGGGCGTAGCTCCCGTTCAGGAGACTCCGGGCTGAGGAGCGTCGCTGGAGGCTCCGTGCTGAGGAGCTGTCATCAAATCAAAGGCTGGCTACTTTGAAGAATCTCAAATATAAAATATATTTTGATCTGTTTAACACTTTTTTGGTTACTACATGATTCCATATGTGTTATTTCATAGTTTTTGATGTCTTCACTGTTATTCTACAATGTAGAAAATAGTAAAAAAATAAAGAAAAACCTTTGAATGAGTAGGTGTGTCCAAACTTTTGACTGGTACTGTATATATACGCTACCTGAACAAAAGTATGTGGACACCTGCTCATCGAACATCTAAATCGAAAATCATGGGCATTAATAGGGAGTTGGTCCCCACCTTTGCTGCTATAACAGCCTCCACTCTTCTGGGAAGGCTTTCCACTAGATGTGGGAACATTGCTGCAGGGGGACTTGATTCCATTCAGCTACAAGAGCATTTTTTTTTTGTAACCTTTATTTAACCAGGTAAAGCCCATTGAGGATAAAAACCTCTTTTGCAAGGGCGACCTGGCAAGAAGGCAAAACAGGGAAATAGCAACGTGTCCATAAAACATTACAGAAAACAAATACAGAATACACACAAATGGCAAAGTGTCACAAGTTAAAGATACAACTGAAGATTAGAAACAACTGCAGTGTTGTCGATCAGAGTCTTAAAAACAGACAAGGACACTATAACTCCCCTAACTTTACAATCTTCTGAAGCATCTTCCAAGATGAAGGGGCATTATGGGAAAAATATTGTTTCCCCATCTCAGTTCTAAGCCTTAGGAACAGGCAAGGACAGCAAAGACTGTGAACGAAGACTGAATTGAATGACTGATCTGGTCAGTAAAGAACAGAGATACAAAAGGGAGTTGTCTCATCAATGCTTTGTACACAAAAGTGTTCCAGTGCTTTAGCCTCCGGGTGGAGAGACAGGTCCATTGCACCATAGCATACAGATCACAGTGATGGGTCAGTGATCTAGCGTTGGTAATAGATGTTAAAGCACCATGATACACTGTGTCCAGAGTTTTCAAGGTACTTTCTGAGGCCTGCATTTCGACAATATCACCATCATCCAGCACTGATTAAAAATAAGTGCTTTGAACAAGATATTTCCTAAAAAACAATATTTGTTCCTGAAATAGAAACCCAACTTCAGTTTCTGTGTCAATTTATCAATGTGCTGTTTAAAATTCAGCTTTTTCATCTAACCAAATCCCAAGATACTTATAGGAGGTGACCCTATCAATTTGCTATCCTTTATAGTTAAAATCTGCAAGTTACTCCATCGGTTTACTTTCAGGGAAGAGAAAACCATAAACTTTGTTTTCCTTTCATTAAGCACAAGTTTCAATTGGAAAAGGCTGCCTTTGAATAACATCAAAGGCCAAAATGTAAGTCCTGAAAAGCCTTCTCAATATTAGATGCGCTAGAATAAATAATTGTATCAGCATACAGATGGAGATTTACAGAGTCAACCGTCTTCCTTATATCATTTATATACAGTGTAAAAAAGGATCAGACCTAAAATTGAGCCCTGGGGAACTCCTTTTGTAAGCCTTCGAAACTCAGATTTCATACCCTCTGTCACGGTTGTCTAAAGGACCGGACCAAAATGCAGCGTGTGTTTCGTTCCACATATTTATTAGACTGTGAAACTTTATGCAATACAAAATAAACGGAAGGACAAAACAACAAACTGTGACGCAGAGGAGAAACAAACACTACTCACAAAATATAATCACCCACAAAAACAGGTGGGACAAACATCAGCTTAAATATGACCTCCAATTAGAGACAACGACGACCAGCTGCCTCTAATTGGAGATCATACCAAACAACACCAACATAGAAATACAAAACTAGAAACTGAATATAGAAATACAAAACATAGACAAACACCCCCTGTCACTCCCATACCTACTCTACCATAGAAAATAACAACATACTATGGTCAGGACGTGACATCCTACTGAGCTACACACTGTGTTCTGTCAGAATGGTCGTTTTGGAACCAATCCAATGCATCAACACTGTCGTGTCTTTGGGGTACCATTAAACTGAAGACATGTTTATCAATTAACTCCCTGTAATTATTATCACGCGATCAAACTGATTCATCGTTTAATTGTAATTAACTAGGAGATCGGGGCACCAAGGAAAATATTCAGATTACAAAGTTATAATTTTCCTAATATAACTTTCCTATATTATAACATTATATATTATATTCTATTATAGTATAGGCGATTATCTTCTGGTTTAAATGGTGTATTTTACCTCGCGTCGAGTCTCATTCCAAACGTCGTAAATTGTTGTATCTGCACGAACCCAGTCTTTACTAAGAGTCATCCATACATCAATGGTCTTAAAATCATTTATTTACTAAACTAAGTAATTCACAGAAAGTATACAAACAGTAATTATCATCACAAAGAATTGGTAGAGTAATGTGCCCTAGTGGCTAAACAGGCCTGGCTGGTGTCTTGTTAAACAATGGGTCATAAAATGTTCAGCTGAGGATGCACACAGAGTTCCTTAGTATTAACAATTGATATGCTAATCCTTTGCACATGAACGCTCACTCATTCGAGAACAATTGCAATCAATATATATTTACGCTCAGTGTGTCGTCGGGATCCTTGTTGGAGCATCGTTCTGTTGGAGAGCTCTCGCTCTCTCTCTCTCTCGGTTAGAATGGATCTTTCAAAGCGACATTCATTAATGTCGTCATAGAATGGATGTTTCGTTGGTCTTCGCGTTCAATGATATAATTTCTAGCTGCAGACTATTAATTAATATCAAAGACTTGTTCTTATTCTGTCGGTATCAATAGTCTAAAAGTTAACCACGTGGTATGGTTCACTTTCAGTAGAGTACTTGGATGGTCAAACCTATTGGCCAACTCGCAATGGAGTGGAGGCCTGGTCTGAAGAAAGTAGATCAGGGTATAGTTTTATAGTGAACATGTCACATGACGCCTGGTCCTGTCTGTGTCCCTGGGGGCGTGCCTATGACTGAGTTAAGCTTGGTACAGAAACACAATTCTATCACATTAACATCAGTACATAGCATCTCAATGTATTACAAATAGCTTTATCCTTATTAATACATTCTATACAACCATGTGGATGCAAGTCTCAAGGCTGAGGCTATTATATAAACCGTTTTATGGTAATATGGCTATATTGTCTCTTCTGAGTATCACAAAATTGTACCAAGCGGACCAGTTCGTAGCTGGATTCTTCACCAATCTTCCATACCTTCTCCAGAACACAAATGTCGCTTGGCTCCCCAATTCTGTGAGTTGGAAGAATTTCCTGTGTCTCTCTATGGGCCATGTGGCAAGAGATTCTCCTGGAATTTTACCACTCCTTCACACAGGGACTGGGTGGGGGAAGGTAGGTTGGGGGATGGTGCAAGGGGGGAGGGGGTCAACTGTCCTCCCTGTACTCAAAGAGGCCAACGTCATGACAACACTTAAACCTTTTTTAGTCTATTCAACAGCAGGGCATGGTCAACAAGTGTCAAAGGCCTTCGATAAGTCAATAAAAAGTGAAATATAGTTATTTTTCTTGTCCTGAGCATCTAGAATATCACCTGCAACCTTACTTACAGCAGTAATTGTGTTATGCTTGGCTCCACAACCCTACTGGAATCAAGATAAAACTGAGTTATTATAAAGAATGTCTTTCAATTGTGAGTTCACAAGATTTGTGAATTGCATTAGTGAACTATGAAAACCACCAGCAGACCATTATTCCTCCTCCACCAAACCTTACAGTTGGCAATTGGGGCAGGTAGCATTGTCCTGGCATCCACCAAACCCAGATTAGTCCGTCAGACTGCCAGATGATGAAGCGTGATTCAGAGAATGTGTTTCCACTGCTCCAGAGTCCAATGGCGACGAGCTTTACACCACTCCAGCCAACGCTTGGCATTGCCACTCCAGTCATTGTCAACAGTGAAGAGGCGACTCTGGGATGCTGGCCTTTTAGCGAGAGTTCCTCTGTCCAGTGTCTGTGTTCTTTTGCCCATCTTAATCTTTTCTTTTTATTGGCCAGTCTGAGATATGGCTTTTTCTTTGCAACTCTGTCTAAAGGGCCAGCATCCCGGAGTTGCCTCTTCACTATTGGTGTTGAGACTGGTATTTTGCTGGTACTATTGAATGGAGATGCCAGTTGAGGACTTGTGAGGCGTCTGTTTCTCAAACTAGATACTCTAATGTACTTGTCCTCTTGAATATCAGAGCGACGTCAACTTACCAACATTACGACCAGGAATACGATTTTCTCTGAAGCGGATTCATCACCCAGGGCATTTAATCTGATTCCAGAGGCTGACCCAAAACATCATTGTGGCAGAAATGGTAGATGGCCTCCTGGTCAGACTTCGGAGGTGTGCACACCACCCACCACTTGCTATGGAAGCGTTCCACCATGCTACAGGTTAAAGAATAGTTGCTATGGAAGCGTTCCACCATGCTACAGGTTAAAGAATAGTTGCTATGGAAGCGTTCCACCATGCTACAGGTTAAAGAATAGTTGCTATGGAAGCGTTCCACCATGCTACAGGTTAAAGAATAGTTGCTATGGAAGTGTTCCACCATGCTACAGGTTAAAGAATAGTTGCTATGGAAGCGTTCCACCATGCTACAGGTGAAAGGGCCAGTCTGTGTTGGTATTGTCTGGTACATTTCAGCAGATGCTCTTATCTAGAGCAACTTACAGTAGTGAATGCACACATTTCATAAACATTTTTTTCGTGCTGGTTCCCCATGGGAATTGAACCCACAACCCTGGCGTTGCAAACACCATGCTCTAACAACTGAACCACATGGGACCAGTACTGACTGTTGTCTGGTATTGACTGTTGTCTGGTACTGACTGGTACTGACTGTTGTCTGGTCCTGACTGTTGTCTGGTACTGACTGGTACAGACTGTTGTCTGGTACTGACTGGTACTGACTGGTACTGACTGTTGTCTGGTACTGTCTGTTGTCTGGTACTGACTGGTACTGACTGTTGTCTGGTACTGTCTGTTGTCTGGTACTGACTGGTACTGACTGTTGTCTGGTACTGACTGTTGTCTGGTACTGACTGGTACTGACTGTTGTCTGGTACTGACTGGTACTGACTGTTGTCTGGTACTGACTGTTGTCTGGTACTGACTGGTACTGACTGTTGTCTGGTACTGACTGGTACTGACTGTTGTCTGGTACTGTCTGTTGTCTGGTACTGACTGGTACTGACTGTTGTCTGGTACTGACTGGTACTGACTGGTACTGACTGTTGTCTGGTACTGACTGTTGTCTGGTACTGACTGGTACTGACTGGTACTGACTGTTGTCTGGTACTGACTGGTACTGACTGTTGTCTGGTACTGACTGGTACTGACTGTTGTCTGGTACTGTCTGTTGTCTGGTACTGTCTGGTACTGACTGGTACTGACTGTTGTCTGGTACTGACTGGTACTACCTGTTGTCTGGTACTGACTGGTAATGACTGTTAGTTTTCTCTCTTGTGTATTATAGTCTTTGGCCTATGGTCTCTCTTGTGTATTATAGTCTTTGGCCTATGGTCTCTCTTGTGCATTACAGTCTTTGGCCTATGGTCTCTCTTGTGTATTATAGTCTTTGGCCTATGGTCTCTCTTGTGTATTATAGTCTTTGGCCTATGGTCTCTCTTGTGTATTATAGTCTTTGGCCTATGGTCTCTCTTGTGTATTATAGTCTTTGGCCTATGGTCTCTCTTGTTTATTATAGTCTTTGGCCTATGGTCTCTCTTGTGTATTATAGTCTTTGGCCTATGGTCTCTCTTGTGTATTATAGTCTTTGGCCTATGGTCTCTCTTGTGTATTATAGTCTTTGGCCTATGGTCTCTCTTGTGTATTATAGTCTTGGTACTGACTGATACTAACCAGGTCTGTTGTCTCTTTTCCCACAGATGACCCTGCTGTGGAGGGAGTGGACAAGTCCCGACAGCTCCAGACTGGGGAGATGATCATCATCGTGGTAGTGCTTCTCATGTGGGCAGGTAAGGACTGGTTTTACAGGTACATACTGGCTGTACAGGTAAGGACTGGTTTTACAGGTACATACTGGCTGTACAGGTAAGGACTGGTTTTACAGGTACATACTGACTGTACAGGTAAGGACTGGTTTTACAGGTACATACTGGCTTTACAGGTAAGGACTGGTTTTACAGGTACATACTGGCTGTACAGGTAAGGACTGGTTTTATAGGTACATACTGGCTGTACAGGTAAGGACTGGTTTTACAGGTACATACTGGCTTTACAGGTAAGGACTGGTTTTACAAGTACATACTGGCTTTACAGGTAAGGACTGGTTTTACAGGTACATACTGGCTGTACAGGTAAGGACTGGTTTTACAGGTACATAGTGGCTGTACAGGAAAGGACTGGTTTTACAGGTACATACTGGCTTTACAGGTAAGGACTGGTTTTACAGGTAAGGACTGGTTTTACAGGTACATACTGGCTTTACAGGTAAGGACTGGATTTACAGGTACATACTGGCTGTACAGGTAAGGACTGGTTTTACAGGTACATACTGGCTTTACAGGTAAGGACTGGTTTTACAGGTACATACTGGCTTTACAGGTAAGGACTGGTTTTACAGGTACATACTGGCTGTACAGTTAAGGACTGGTTTTGCAGGTACATACTGGCTTTACAGGTAAGGACTGATTTTACAGGTACATACTGGCTTTACAGGTAAGGACTGACTTTACAGGTATGGACTGGCTTAACAGGTACACACTGGCTTTACAGTTACGGACTGACTTTACAGGTAAGGACTGGCTTTACAGGTACATACTGGCTTTACAGTTACGGACTGACTTTACAGGTACGGTCTGACTTTACAGGTATGGACTGGCTTAACAGGTACACACTGGCTTTACAGTTACAGACTGACTTTACAGGTAAGGACTGGCTTTACAGGTTCATACTGGCTTTACAGGTAAGGACTGACTTTACAGGTATGGACTGGCTTAACAGGTACACACTGGCTTTACAGTTACGGACTGACTTTACAGGTAAGGACTGGCTTTACAGGTACATACTGGCTTTACAGGTAAGGACTGGCTTTACAGGTAAGGACTGGCTTTACAGGTACGGCCTGGCTTTACAGGTATTGACTGGCTTTACAGGTACGGACTGGCTTTACAGGTACATACTGGCTTTACAGGTACATACTGGCTTTACTGGTAAGGACTGGCTTTACTGGTAAGGACTGGCTTTACAGGTACGGCCTGGCTTTACAGGTACGGCCTGGCTTTACAGGTACAGGTGTGATCATTACAGGTACAGCAGTGATCATTACAGGTACAGCAGTGATCTTAATAATTTATTAACTGTATATGTTTTACATTATTTACAGGATCATTAACGATGAGCTAGGGAGTACGAGTTATTTACAGGATCATTAACGATGAGCTAGGGAGTAAGAGTTATTTACAGGATCATTAACGATGAGCTAGGGAGTACGAGTTATTTACAGGATCATTAACGATGAGCTAGGGAGTACGAGTTATTTACAGGATCATTAACGATGAGCTAGGGAGTACGAGTTATTTACAGGATCATTAACGATGAGCTAGGGAGTAAGAGTTATTTACAGGATCATTTATGATGAGCTAGGGAGTACGAGTTCAGATAGTGCTTCAGGTGCTGCTTTCTCTGTCAATCAATCAATCAATCAATCAATCAATCAATCAATCAATCAATTATTTAATCAATCAACCAATCAATCAAAGCACTTCAAGGTCATCTTTTGACGACAATACTAAGAGGACCATATAGGCCAAATCGGGTTTTGTTCTAATTTACGTAAGACCACATAAACAGTATGGCTCAGTATTTCTACATAGCTTCCCCTCTATGATCACGTCAAATCTACCTCACACTTCTCCCACTGCTCCCAGATATTCAACCCTCCACCCCGGTAATGATTAGCCATAATAATTAATAAAGGAACCCTGGAGAGAAGACAGGAGCCTCTGAAGCCGAGAGAGAAGACAGGAGCCTCTGAAGCCTGGAGAGAAGACAGGAGCCCCTGAAGACAGGAGAGAAGACAGGAGTCTCTGAAGACAGGAGCCTCTGAAGACAGGAGCCTCTGAAGACAGGAGAGAAGACAGGAGCCTCTGAAGACAGGAGAGAAGACAGGAGCCTCTGAAGACAGGAGAGAAGACAGGAGCCTCTAAAGACAGGAGCCTCTGAAGACAGGAGCCTCTGAAGACAGGAGAGAAGACAGGAGCCTCTGAAGACAGGAGAGAAGACAGGAGTCTCTGAAGACAGGAGCCTCTGAAGACAGGAGAGAAGACAGGAGCCTCTGAAGACAGGAGCCTCTGTGATGTAAAATAGAAAATGACTGTGTGTCCCAAATGGCACCATACCCACTATATAGAGACCATCATATGAAGGGAATCGGGCACTATGAAGGGAATAGGGTGCTATTTGAATGGAATAGTGTGCTAGGGTGCTATTTGAAGGGAATAGGGTGATAGGGTGCTATTTGAAGAGAATAGGGTGATAGGGTGATATTTGAAGGGAATAGGGTGCTATTTCAAGGGAATAGGGTGCTATTTCAAGGGAATAGGGTGATAAGGTGATATTTGAAGGGAATAGGGTGCTATTTGAAGGGAATAGGGTGATAAGGTGATATTTGAAGGGAATAGGGTGATATTTGAAGGGAATAGGGTGCTATTTGAAGGAAATAGGGTGATATTTGAAGGGAATAGGGTGATAAGGTGATATTTGAAGGGAATAAGGTGATATTTGAAGGGAATAGGGTGATAGGGTGCTATTTGAAGGGAATAGGGTGATATTTGAAGGGAATAGGGTGACAAGGTGATATTTGAAGGGAATAGGGTGATATTTGAAGGGAATAGGGTGATATTTGAAGGGAATAGGGTGATAGGGTGCTATTTGAAGGGAATAGGGTGCTATTTGAAGGGAATAGGGTGCTATATGAAGGGAATAGGGTGCTATTTGAAGGGAATAAGGTGCTATTTGAAGGGAATAGGGGTGATATTTGAAGGGAATAGGGTGATATTTGAAGGGAATAGGGTGATAAGGTGATATTTGAAGGGAATAGGGTGATATTTGAAGGGAATAGGGTGATAGGGTGCTATTTGAAGGGAATAGGGTGATATTTGAAGGGAATAGGGTGATAGGGTGCTATTTGAAGGGAATAGGGTGATATTTGAAGGGAATAGGGTGACAAGGTGATATTTGAAGGGAATAGGGTGATATTTGAAGGGAATAGGGTGATATTTGAAGGGAATAGGGTGATAGGGTGCTATTTGAAGGGAATAGGGTGCTATTTGAAGGGAATAGGGTGCTATTTGAAGGGAATAGGATGCTATTTGAAGGGAATAGGGTGCTATTTGAAGGGAATAGGGGTGATATTTGAAGGGAATAGGGTGCTATTTGAAGGGAATAGGGTGCTATATGAAGGGAATAGGGTGATAAGGTGATATTTGAAGGGAATAGGGTGCTATTTGAAGGGAATAGGGTGCTGGGACGAAGGGGTGCTGGGGGTAATGGGACGAAGGTTTATAAATTCTTATTAAATAGCTTATAAATGTGTTATGAGTGCTTTATAAACTAGCAATATCATCGTCACACCATTGGCTTTTCTCTGAACAGCTACTCTATACCCTCATAAAGAATTCAACACACAGAAGATTGAATTGAATTGCCAGTTTCTCCTGGTGATGGGTGGATAAATGGTTTGCTGACTTCACGTCATTCTCAGGATCGTCTGCTTCCTGGATATAAAGGCACCTCAGATTTGACTTCTGAATGGAAACCATCGGATGGGGTTGTAGGAGGCCGTGAATTAAAGAAGAAGAAAATACCTACATGAAATTGCAATGAGAACACATTTGGTATTGCTTTATGATAGAGGCAATTTGTCAAACACTGTGTGTGTCTGAACGACAACATCGTCTAGCCTTTCCATGCTGGCTTCCAGCAGCGTTACTATAGTACCACCGTATAGGAAGGTACATGACATTCAGCTAGCTACGTCAGTCTCAGTGCTACTGATGGTCTTCGCGGTGAGATCTCTGTGTCCCTGCCCTTAACATATTATAAGCACTATTAAATACCCTAATATATACACAGCATTATAAACCATATTATATATACACTATTATATATACATTATTACATAAACTATTATATATATACACTATTATATATACTATTATATGTACACTAGTATATACCCTATTATATATACACTACTATATATCCTATTATATATACACTATTATATATACATTATTACATAAACTATTATATATACACTACTATATACCCTATTATATATATATATACTACTATATACCCTATTATATATACACTATTATATACCCTATTATATATACACTTCTATATACCCTATTATATATACACTACTATATAACCAATTATATATACACTACTATATGCCCTATTATATATACAGTACTATATACCCTATTATATATACGCTACTATATACCCTATTATATACACTATTATATATACACTACTATATACCCTATTATATATACACTACTATATACCCTATTATATATACACTACTATATACCCTATTATATATACTATTATATAAACACTTCTATATGCCCTATTATATATACAGTTCTATATAGCCTGTTATATACACTATTATATATACTATTATATATACACTTCTATATACCCTATTATATATACACTACTATATACCCTATTATATACACAATTATATATACACTACTATATACCCTATTATATATACACTACTATATACACTATTATATATACTATTATATACACTATTATATATACACTACTATATACCCTATTATATATACACTACTATATACCCTATTATATACACTATTATATATACTTTTATATACCCTATTATATATACTATTATATACACTATTATATATACACTACTATATACCTTATTATATACACTATTATATATACACTACTATATACCCTATTATATATACACTACTATATACCCTATTATATACACTATTATATATATACTATTATATACCCTATTATATACACTATTATATATATACTATTATATACCCTATTATATATACTATTATATACACTATTATATATACTATTATATATACTATTATATACACTATTATATATACTATTATATACCCTATTATATATACTATTATATACACTATTATATATACTATTATATACCCTATTATATATACTATTATATATACTATTATATACCCTATTATATATACTATTATATACCCAATTATATATACTATTATATATAGTATTATATACACTATTATATACACTATTATATATACTATTATATATACACTACTATATATACTGTTTAATACACTCACAGCTTCTGCACCATTCTCATCCAGGGAACCTAACAGGCAGATAACCCAGCTAACATTCTCATCCAGGGAAACAAACAGGCAGATGAACCAGCTAACATTCTCATCCAGGGAAACAAACAGGCAGATAACCCAGCTAACATTCTCATCCAGGGAAACAAACAGGCAGATAAACCAGCTAACATTCTCATCCAGGGAACCTAATAGGCAGATAACCCAGCTAACATTCTCATCCAGGACCTGCTTAGCATCTGACCGCAAGGTTCTACAGAGGGTAGTGCGTTCGGCCCAGTACATCACTGGGACCGACCTCCCTGCCAGGCGGTGTCTGAGGAAGGCACAAAAAAAATTATCAATGACTCCAGCCACCCAACTTGTAGACAGATATCTCTGCTACCGCACAGCAAGTGGTACCGGAGTGCCAAGTCTGGGACAAACAGTACCCTGAACAGCTTCTACCTCCATTCCATAAGACTGCTAAATAGTTACATAGTAAATCAATGGCTACCCGGAGAATCTGCATTGACCCCCAACTCTTTTGACTCATCACATACGCTGCTGTTACTGTTTATTATCTATCCTGTTGCCTAGTTACTTTATACCTTCCTATATGTACATATCTACGTCAATTACATTACCCCTGCACATCAACTCAGTACTGGTACGACGTGTATATAGCCAAGTTATTACCTCGTACCGCTGCACATCAACTCAGTACTGGTACCACGTGTACATAGCCAAGTTATTACCTCGTACCGCTGCACATCAACTCAGTACTGGTACCACGTGTACATAACCAAGTTATTACCTCGTACCGCTGCACATCAACTCAGTACTGGTACCACGTGTATATAGCCAAGTTATTACCTCGTACCGCTGCACATCAACTCAGTACTGGTACCACGTGTACATAGCCAAGTTATTACCTCGTACCGCTGCACATCAACTCAGTACTGGTACCACGTGTACATAGCCAAGTTATTACCTCGTACCGCTGCACATCAACTCAGTACTGGTACCACGTGTACATAGCCAAGTTATTACCTCGTACCGCTGCACATCAACTCAGTACTGGTACGACGTGTATATAGCCAAGTTATTACCTCGTACCGCTGCAC
This sequence comes from Salmo salar, assembly GCF_965601325.2. NCBI lineage: Eukaryota > Metazoa > Chordata > Actinopteri > Salmoniformes > Salmonidae > Salmo > Salmo salar. Next base: position 22,662,160 of record NC_138305.1, read on the forward strand.
ATCAACTCAGTACTGGTACCACGTGTACATAACCAAGTTATCGTTACTCATTGTATATTTATTCCTTGTGTTCTTTTTCTATAATTTTTCAGTTTTTCTCTCTGCATTGTTGGGAAAGGCTCGTAAGTAAGCATTTCACTGTTAGTCTACTCCTTTTGTTTTACGAAAAACATGAGAAATAAAATTTGATTTGATTTAGAAGAGTCCCATATTTAAAATGGAATTTTGGGAACGTTTTCCAGAATTTTGCAACCCTTTACGACCACCTCTCAGGCAATGAGCATCAGTCTACGGATGGTTCTTGTCACGTCCTGACCAGTAAAAGGGGTTATTTGTTATTGTAGTTTGGTCAGGGAGTGGCAGGGGGTGTTTGTTTTGTGTGTTTTGTGGTTTTTGGGTTATGTTCTATGTTAGTCTATTTCTATGTTTATTCTAGGTTGTCTATGTCTAGGTTGGAAGTGTTTGGGATTGGTCTCTAATTGGACGCAGCTGTATCTCGTTGCCTCTGATTAGAGACCATATTTAAGTAGGGTTTTTTTCTCATTGTGGTTGTGGGTGGTTATTTTCTGTTTAGTGTTTCGTGTACCTGACAGTACTGTTTGGCTGTCGATTTTTCCTGGTTTTGTTTAGTGTTCTAAATAAAGTTAATTATGAGCATTCAACCCGCTGCGCCTTGGTCTACTCCCTTCGACGGCCATTACAGTTCTGAATACACTGCGATGCAATATACTAATCTTCCCCTGCTGAAAAAATAAAGACACCACCATCGACTCCACCATTGTGATCACCACCATACACTCCCTGGGTAATGAGACAGCTACCTTTTCAACATGCCTCTACTACCCCAGGTTACAATAACAGGAAGTGATGACAGGCCTGTGAGTGACAATGACAGTATGTTAATCCCCATCTCTCTTGTCTAACCCCCCCCCCCCACCACCACCACCACCCACCCCTCCCTTCCCCCTCCCCGCAGCTGTAATCGCCTTGTTCTGTCGGCAGTATGACATCATCAAGGACAACGACTCCAGCTCCGGTAAAGACAAGGTTAAGCCGTTGTCGTTGGCGAGCACGCCAGAACACTGCTCTGGAGGACTGCTACGGAGCAAGGTACATAGATGAATGACTGAATCGATGGAAAGAGAGAGAGAGAGAGAGAGATGTATGGATGAATGAATGAACACCGAAGCGGAGGAGTACCACGGAGCAAGGTGGGCATGGTAGACCATGGGACACAGTTTGTAGATTGTAGTCAACATATAAGCCAATAAGTCAAGTACGTATCACACCCTATAGTAAGCAATCACTTCATGTGCTACATTTAGCACCACATCGTCTACCTGTTGATGTATTCATGTACCTACATCATATGAATACAGAAGCAGTGCAAAAGCTAAGCTACAACATCTGCAGGCACTCTGTATCTCCTCTCTCTGTACTTCACACTTGAACTGTTTCCACATTGTGCTGGGCTGAATGACTGCTGCTCTATAGCCCGCGGTTACCGGAACCCATCTCACCCACAGACCTTATTTCCCAGAGTCCATTTGGAGCACTGTGACCACTATATACCACCAGTTACTGTTGTTGTGACCCTCTCAGTAACGTTTATAGTGGTGTCCATTACTGTTGCTGCCCTCTCAGGAACGTCTATAGTGGTGTCCATTTCTGTTGCTGCCCTCTCAGTAACATCTATAGTGGTGTCCATTTCTGTTGCTGCCCTCTCAGTAACATCTATAGTGGTGTCCATTTCTGTTGCTGCCCTCTCAGTAACATCTATAGTGGTGTCCATTTCTGTTTTTGCCCTCTCAGTAACATCTATAGTCGTGTCCATTTCTGTTGCTGCCCTCTCAGTAACCTCTATAGTGGTGTCCATTTCTGTTGCTGCCCTCTCAGTAACCTCTATAGTGGTGTCCATTTCTGTTGCTGCCCTCTCAGTAACATCTATAGTGGTGTCCATTTCTGTTGTTATTTGTGGGAATACGTAGGAACAGATGCATTTTTTTAACAAAAACTAAAAGCCTCAAAAAATGCTGAACCCTGGCTTATAGGAGCACTAGATAACACTGGATGATGGCCAGCAGATTTAGGATCATCTAGAGGCGAAATGCACGCACACCTGTTTAAGAGAGGTGCTGGCTAGCTGAGTAGAACATGTGTTTAGGAGAGGTGCTGGCTAGCTGAGTAGAACATGTGTTTAGGAGAGGTGCTGGCTAGCAGAGTAGAACACCTGTTTAGGAGAGGTGCTGGCTAGCAGAGTAGAACACCTGTTTAGGAGAGGTGCTGGCTAGCAGATTAGAACTGTCACGACTTCCTCCGAAGTCGGTCCCTCTCCTTGTTCGGGCGTCGTTCCGCGGTCGACGTCACCGGTCTTCTAGACATCACCGATCCACCTTTCATTTTCCATTTGTTTTGTCTTGTCTTCCCACACACCTGGTTTCAATTCCATCAATTCCATGTTGTGTATTTAACCCTCTGTTCCCCCCATGTCCATGTCCGGTATTGTTTATTGTAAGTTTTTGTGCACGTTATGTCTGGTGTGCATCGGGTTTTGTACCCATTTATTGATTGTTCTGTTTACCGGTGGTTTTTATTATTAGACTGCGCCGTTGGAAATACAGTTTTTGCTCTCCTGCGTCTGACTTCTCTGCCGCCAGTACGCACCCCTTACAGAATACCGGACCAAATTTATGGAGTCAGCAGGAGCAGGTAGCCCGGGTATAGGGGTGGAGGAGCGAGTCCGGGAGCACGCAGCAATTCTCCACCATCTTGGCACCGCCATGGACCACGTTGTCCAGACAATGGACCGCTGGGAGAGACAGGGAGTTCTCCCAGCGCCTCCACCAGCACAGCCGGGGTCTCCACTACGCACCCCTCCTTCTCCTGGTCCCAGTGGGATTTGTCTCTCCCTTCCCCAGGAATACAATGGGACGGCTGCGAACTGCCAGGGGTCTTATACCAGCTGGACTTATACCTGGCAACCGTCCACCCGGCTCCTTCGGGCTGTGAGAGGGTGTCCGCCCTCGTCTCGTGCCTCACCGGGAAAACCCTGGAGTGGGCCAACGCCGTGTGGAGAGAGGGAGATGTGGCGTTGTACCAGTTTGAGGAGTTCACCCGCAGCTTCTGGGCAGTCTTCGACCTCCCGCCCGAGGGTAGAGCGGTGGGTGAACGCCTATTCCATCTGAGGCAGGGGACGAGGAGTGCCCAGGAGTTCGCCCTGGAGTTTCGGACCCTGGCTGCCGGCGCGGGATGGAATGACAGGGCCCTGATCGACCATTATCGCTGCAGTCTGCGCGAGGACGTCCGTCGGGCGTTGGCCTGCAGAGACACCACCCTCACGTTCGACCAGCTGGTGGACCTGTCCATCCGGCTTGATAACCTGCTGGCTGCCCGCGGACTTTCAGATCGGGGTCTGTTGGTTCCATCCCCCCGCACCCCCTCTCCTATACCCATGGAGCTGGGAGGGGTGGTGCGCAGGGAGACCGGAGGGGGTTCCAGCTCGTGCACCATCTGTGGCCGCAGAGGTCACACTGCCGGTCGGTGCTGGGTTGGTTCCTCTGGGCATTAAGGCAGCAGGCAGAGCACTCTGGCGTCACCCCAGGTTAGCCGGCACCATTCTTACCCAGAGCCCTCTGTCGCACATATGTTTGTGTACGTCACTTTTTCTGAGTTTTCCCCGCATAAGGCGCTCGTCAATTCAAGCGCAGCTGGGAAATTTATAGATAGATCGTTCACCCACAGTTTAGGGATCTCCATTGTTCCCGTGGCTGTGCCTTTCCCCGTTCACGCCTTAGATAGTCAACCATTAGGGTCAGGGTTGATCAGGGAGGTCACCTCTCCTCTGGGCATGGTGATGCAGGGGGGTCACAAGGAGAGAATAAGTCTCTTCCTTATTGACTCTCCTGCGTTTCCCGTGGTACTAGGCCTTCCCTGGTTAGCTTGTCATGACCCCACCATTTCATGGCAACAGAGGGCTCTCACGGGGTGGTCGCGAGAGTGTTCGGGGAGGTGTGTAGGAGTTTCCATTGGTGCTACCACGGTGGAAAGTCCACCGTGCGCATCCCCCCAGAATATGCCGATTTGGCTCTCGCCTTCTGTAAAAAGAAGGCGACTCAATTACCATCCCATCGACGGGGCGATTGCGCGATAAATCTCCTGGTAGACGCTGCACTTCCCAGGAGTCACGTGTATCCCCTCTCACAGGCGGAGACGGCGGCTATGGAGACATATGTCTCCAAATCCCTGCGTCAGGGGTACATTCGGTCATCCACTTCACCTGCCTCCTCGAGTTTCTTTTTTGTGAAGAATAAGGAGGGAGGTCTGCGCCCGTGTATTGACTATCGGGGTCTGAACCAGATCACCATGAGGTATAGTTACCCGCTACTCCTCATAGCCACAGCAATTGAGTCAATGCACAGGGCGCGTTTATTCACCAAACTAGATCTCAGGAGCGCTTACAACCTGGTGCGTATCCAGGAGGGAGACGAGTGGAAGACGGCTTTCATTACCACCTCAGGGCACTATGAGTACCTCGTCACACCGTACGGGTTGATGAATGCTCCATCAGTCTTCCAGGCCTTTGTAGATGAGATTTTCCGGGACCTGCACGGGCAGGGTGTAGTGGTGTATATCGACGACATTCTGATATACTCCGCTACACGCGCCGAGCATGTGTCCCTGGTGCGCAGGGTGCTTGGTCGCCTGTTGGAGCATGACCTGTACGTCAAGGCTGAGAAGTGCCTGTTCTTCCAGCAGTCCGTCTCCTTCCTAGGGTACCGCATTTCCACCTCAGGGGTGGAGATGGAGAGTGACTGCATTTCAGCCGTGCGTAATTGGCCGACTCCCACCACGGTAAAGGAGGTGCAGCGGTTCTTAGGGTTTGCCAACTACTACCGGAGGTTTATCCGGGGTTTTGGTCAGGTAGCGGCTCCCATTACCTCACTGCTGAAGGGGGGCCCGGTGCGTTTTCAGTGGTTGGCTGAGACGGACGGGGCTTTTGGTCACCTGAGGGCTCTGTTTACCTCGGCTCCCGTGCTGGCCCATCCGGATCCCTCTTTGGCGTTCATAGTGGAGGTGGACGCGCCTGAGGCTGGGATAGGAGCTGTGCTCTCTCAGCGCTCGGGTACGCCATCGAAGCTCCGCCCCTGTGCCTTCTTCTCGAAGAAGCTCAGCCCGGCGGAGCGAAACTATGATGTGGGTGACCAGGAGCTGTTGACTGTCGTCAAGGCTTTGAAGGCATGGAGACATTGGCTTGAGAGGGCTAAACACCCTTTCCTCATCTGGACTGACCACCGCAATCTGGAGTACATCCGGGCAGCCTTGGCCCACCTGCCTCGCCAGGCAAGGTGGGCCATGTTTTTCACCGTTTTGTGTTTACCCTTTTCTACAGACCAGACTCCCAGAACGTGAAGGCAGACGCATTGTCCCGGCTGTATGACACAGAGGAGCGGCCCATGGATCCCACTCCCATACTCCCCGGCTCCTGCCTGGTGGCGCCGGTAGTGTGGGAGCTGGACGCGGACATTGAGCAGGCGTTACGTGCAGAGCCCACTCCCATCCAGTGTCCCGCTGGGCGTCTGTACGTCCCGTTTGCTGTTCGTGACCGGTTGATCTATTGGGCCCACACGTCACCCTCCTCTGGTCATCCTGGGATCGGTCAGACAGTGCGCTGTTTGAGCGGGAGGTACTGGTGGCCTACCTTGGCTAAGGACGTGAGGGTTTATGTTTCCTCCTGCTCGGTGTGTGCCCAGTGTAAGGCTCCTAGGCACCTGCCCAGAGGGAAGTTACAACCCTTACCCGTTCCACAACGGCCTTGGCCGCACCTGTCAGTGGATTTTCTAACCGATCTCCCCCCTCACAGGGTAACACCGCGATCCTGGTCGTTGTGGATCGGTTCTCGAAGTCCTGTCGTCTCCACCCTCTGCCCAGTCTCCCTACGGCCCTACAGACTGCGGAGGCCTTGTTTACGCACGTCTTCCGGCACTACGGGGTGCCTGAGGATATAGTGTCTGATCGAGGTCCCCAATTTACGTCTAGAGTCAATTCACCCCGAGTGTAATGGGCAGGTGGAGAGATTAAACCAGGAGTCTGAGGTAGGGGAGGTTCCTCCGCCCCCTCTGGACATCGAGAGGGCCCCGGCATACTCCGTTCACTCCATACTGGATTCGAGGCGTCGGGCGAGGGGCCTTCAGTATCTCGTAGAGTGGGAGGGGTACGGTCCGGAGGAGAGGTGCTGGGTTCCAGTCGAGGACGTGTTGGACCCTTTAATGCTGCAGGAGTTCCACGGTCTTCGTCCGGATCGCTCTGTGCCTCGCCCTCCGGGTCGTCCCCGAGGCCAGTGTCGACGCGCGGGTCAAGGGGGGGGTACTGTCACGACTTCCTCCGAAGTCGGTCCCTCTCCTTGTTCGGGTGGCGTTCGGCGGTCAACGTCACCGGTCTTTTCCACTTGGAAAAGAAAACGAGAGCCTCACACTCTAGGAGCTCGTTTTCGACAGACAACCTGTCTTCATCAGGATATAATAACAAACACTGTGGGTGACTACTTTATATAGTGTCAAAGGACACACACAGGTGTCTGTGGTGATGGCTGAGTGTGGCCTTATATCATTGGTTAATTCTCAGATATAAAAATAACATACAGATAGCATGAATGGATAGCATATGATCATAGATGAAATTTGCCTACATAGGCCTACAAACATTTACAATGAACAGCAAAATCACAATAACCCCAAGAATGGCTTCAGATCAAAGTCTACGTTTAGACTGAAGGGAGCAAGGGTCTCTTCCTCTGACAGGACTGGTAACAGATGTCTCAGTCCTCTTCCTCTAACAGGACTGGTAACAGGTGATGTCTCAGTCCTCTTCCTCTGACAGGACAGGTAACAGGTGATGTCTCAGTCCTCTTCCTCTGACAGGACTGGTAACAGGTGATGTCTCAGTCCTCTTCCTCTAACAGGACTGGTAACAGGTCATGTCTCAGTCCTCTTCCTCTAACAGGACTGGTAACAGATGTCTCAGTCCTCTTCCTCTAACAGGACTGGTAACAGATGATGTCTCAGTCCTCTTCCTCTAACAGGACTGGTAACTGGTGATGTCTCAGTCCTCTTCCTCTAACAGGACTGGTAACAGGTGATGTCTCAGTCCTCTTCCTCTAACAGGACTGGTAACAGGTGATGTCTCAGTCCTCTTCCTCTAACAGGACTGGTAACAGGTGATGTCTCAGTCCTCTTCCTCTAACAGGACTGGTAACAGGTGATGACTCAGTCCTCTTCCTCTAACAGGACTGGTAACAGGTCATGTCTCAGTCCTCTTCCTCTAACCTGTTATGGCTAGGGGGCAGTATTTTCACGGCTGGATAAAAAACGTACCCGATTTAATCTGGTTACTACTCCTGCCCAGTAACAATAATATGCATATAATTATTGGCTTTGGATAGAAAACACTCCAAAGTTTCTAAAACTGTTTGAATGGTGTCTGTGAGTATAACAGAACTCAAATGGCAGGTCAAAACCTGAGAGATTCCTTTACAGGAAGTGGCCTGTCTGACCATTTCTTGAACTTCTTTGCCATCTCTATCTATTACAAAGGATCTCTGCTCTAACGTGACACTTCCCACGTCTTCCATAGGCTCTCAGAGCCCGGGAAAAACCTGAATGTCGTCATTCCAGCCCCAGGCTGAAACACATTATTGCCTTTCTCAAGTGGCCGATCAAGGGACTGCGGGCTTAGGCGCGTGCACTGGCCGCCCCTGTCTTTGTGATTTTTCCTCTGTTTGCCGAAAAGGAGATTCCCGGTCGGAATATTATCGCTTTTTTACGAGATAAATTGCATAAAAATTGATTTTAAACAGCGGTTGACATGCTTCGAAGTACGGTAATGGAATATTTAGAATTTTTTGGTCACGAATTGCGCCATGCGCACGACCCTGATTTACCATTTCGGATAGTTTCTGGAACGCACGAACAAAACGCCGCTATTCGGATATAACGATGGATTATTTGGGACCAAACCAACATTTGTTATTGAAGTAGCAGTCCTGGGAGTGCATTCTGACGAAGACAACAAAGGTAATAACATTTTTGTTATAGTAAATCTGATTTTGGTGAAGGCTAAACTTGCCGGGTGTCTAAATAGCTAGCCCGTGATGGCTGGGCTATGTACTTAGAATATTGCAAAATGTGCTTTCACCAAAAAGCTATTTTAAAATCGGACATATCGAGTGCATAGAGGAGTTCTGTATCTATAATTCTTAAAATAATTGTTATGCTTTTTGTGAACGTTTATCGTGAGTAATTTAGTAAATTGTTAGTAAATTCCCCGGAAGTTTGCTAGTTCTGAACGTCACATGCTAATGTAAAAAGCTGTTTTTTGATATAAATATGAACTTGATTGAACAAAACATGCATGTATTGTATAACATAATGTCCTAGGTGTGTCATCTGATGAAGATCATCAAAGGTTAGTGCTGCATTTAGCTGTCTTCTGGGTTTTTGTGACATTATATGCAAGCTTGAAAAATGGGTGTCTGATTATTTCTGGCTGGGTACTCTGCTGACATAATCTAATGTTTTGCTTTCGCTGTAAAGCCTTTTTGAAATCGGACAGTGTGGTTAGATTAACGAGAGTCTTGTCTTTAAAATGCTGTGAAATAGTCATATGTTTGAAAAATTGAAGTTTTTGTATTTTTGAGGAATTTGTAATTCGCGCCACGCCTATCATTGGATATTGGAGCAGGTGTTCCGCTAGCGGAACGTCTAGATGTAAGAGGCTAACAGGACTGGTAACAGGTGATGTTTCAGTCCTCTTCCTCTAACAGGACTGGTAACAGGTGATGTCTCAGTCCTCTAACAGGACTGGTAACAGGTGATGTCTCAGTCCTCTTCCTCTAACAGGACTGGTAACAGGTGATGACTCAGTCCTCTGACAGGACTGGTAACAGATGATGGCTCAGTCCTCTTCCTCTAACAGGACTGGTAACAGGTCATGTCTCAGTCCTCTTCCTCTAACAGGACTGGTAACAGGTGATGTTTCAGTCCTCTTCCTCTAACAGGACTGGTAACAGGTGATGTTTCAGTCCTCTTCCTCTAACAGGACTGGTAACAGGTGATGTCTCAGTCCTCTTCCTCTGGTGATGTCTCAGTCCTCTTCCTCTAACAGGACTGGTAACAGGTGATGTCTCAGTCCTCTTCCTCTAACAGGACTGGTAACAGGTGATGTCTCAGTCCTCTTCCTCTAACATGACTGGTAACAGGTGATGTCTCAGTCCTCTTCCTCTAACAGGACTGATAACAGGTGATGTCTCAGTCCTCTAACAGGACTGGTAACAGGTGATGCCTCAGAGGAACTCTTCCTCTGACAGGACAGGATAGAGCTTCTTAACAACAGTCACATGTATATATTTCTCTCTCCCTATCTATTGCAGTTTCATCCATCGCTACAATCTATCAACATCATGGAGGTTTGATGGGAAAAGTGAAGAAGTCAACTTCCCCCCTCCTCCTTCTCCTCCTCCTCATTCCTCCTTTACTTCTTTCCTCCTCCTCATTCCTCCTTTCCTTCTCTCCTCCTCCTCATTCCTCCTTTTCTTCTCTCCTCCTCCTCATTCCTCCTTTCCTTCTCTCCTCCTCATTCCTCCTTTTCTTCTCTCCTCCTTATTCTTCCTTTTCTTCTCTCCTCCTCCTCATTCCTCCTTTCCTTCTCTCCTCCTCCTCCTCCTCCTCCTCCTCCTTCCCTCTGATGAAGACAGAACTCTGGGCGGAACAAGCCATTATCTTAACTGCCACCGCGAGGAGCGACTGTCAATGCCGGTCGGCCAAGTTAATCTAGCAAAGGACACACATGCATCCGCACACACACACAGCACACACACACACACACACACACACACACACACACACACACACACACACACACACACACACACACACACACACACACACACACACACACACACACACACACACAGTTGAGTATAAGTGCACAAAACACAACACACACACACACACAGTTGAGTATAAGTGCACAAAACACAAACACACACACACACACACACACACACAAACACACACACACACACAAAAATACACTTTCTCCTGCAGGTTGATTGTGCATACTGTAATGTTAATTAACACTTTTCAGTTAACATTAAAGCATTCGCCATATAGATACTTGGTTTGCAATTGCAAAACACTTGTGGCCGTCTGTGTCCTCATGTTTTCATGAGCAGGTTATTTGTGATATTGTCTAACTGGACTGACTCCCTGCTCTTCTATTCTTGGTTAAATAGCCTGTCATTTTTCAGTTTTTTGTTTTTTCCTAATTCTTCTCTTCCCCTTTAGTTAGTTGTTCTGCTTATCATAATTCTCTTCCCCCTTAGTTGTTCTGCATATCCTAATTATCTTCCCCCTTAGTTGTTCTGCTTATCCTAATTATCTTCCCCTTTGTTGTTCTGCTTATCATAATTCTCTTCCCCCTTAGTTAGTTGTTCTGCTTATCATAATTCTCTTCCCCCTTAGTTGTTCTGCTTATCCTAATTCTATTCCCCCTCAGTTCGTTTTTCTGCTTTTCCTAATCCTATTCCCCCTTAAATAGTTTTCAGGTTTTTGCTTATCCCAACCCTGTAATGAGGTGCGTAACTGGTGGCAGGGAAGTCAGACACAGGAGAGCAGAACTAGGTAATAGCCGGAGTAGTTTAATCCAAAAACCAACGGCATAAAAACACAACAGAATATGGGTACAAAAAACCCTACCTGCACCAGAAAACAAGTGTACAACCACTTACAACAAACAATCCCACACAAAGACATGGGGGGAACAGAGGGTTTAAATACACAACAAGCAATTGAGGGGATTGAAACGAGGTGTGAGGAAAACAAGACAAAACAAATGGAAAATGAAAAGTGGATCGATGATGGCTAGAAGACCGGCGACGCCGCCCGCCGAGCGCCGCCCGAACAAGGAGAGGACCCGACTTCGGCGGAAGTCGTGACAGACCCTCTTCCCCCTTAGTAAATGTTTCTGCTTTTCCCTAATCCTCCTTACCCTTAGATCACTTTTGTACAGTCAATATGATCCAATTTGGTTGCTACAAATAATTAGATAATTCTTCAAGTAGTTATAACAGGTGAAATATTGTGATTGGAATCAAACCATAGAATATAGCCAAACAATGTTAATATGTGTAAATGATATAAAGTAGTTCTGGACACATGTAGTTGTGGATGAAACAGCAGACCATTCCCCAACGCATTAATGACCCATGACTGTACAGTATGGTAAAGAAAGAAAGGTTCCACACGTTGTCTACTGGAGGGCGCATGCTGGTCTTTCACCTGTCGGGTTAGCACCAAAAGATGCCAAAATAAATGTTATTTATGTTATTATTGTCCTCCTTCCTCTCAGTGAGAGACTTGTTTGTCTGTTCAAACCTTTGAGTTTTTGACCATATTGTAAATATCCTGATCACTCTGTTTTACCTGACTTATCGCAACCAGAGTCTGTTTTTTCAGCTGCCCAAAAGGTACGATTATGACGAAACAGGAAATTATCCGAGTACTAATTGCGTGCATAGTCAATTGTCTACTACTAAAACAGATAACACATTTTCTATATTGTTTTCTATATTCACTCATAGGACGATGATAAAGATTATTGCTTAATAAATTAATAAAGTTATCATGTTATTCTTGTTTGTTTATGCTAAAGAATGGGTGCCCCCCCCCCCAAAAAAAAAAGTATTTATGTACTGTCCTATTTTCTCTTGCCATCATGAATTGCTCCAGAATTTGCCAAGAAACAATAGCACAGTAATGACACAATAGTAGACTAGACACCATTTCAGTCACACAGTTTGAGAGGAGAGTTGATAGTGAGGAGAATGTTCAGCACATTTAAAGGATTATTAGCTAATTTACTACATCATCACACTGCAGTTAATTAACTGTTAATTAGTCATGTATGAATAGCTAACGAGGAAATCAATGACCACCAGTGGTGTAAAGTACTTAAGTAAAAATACTTTAAAGTACTACTTAATTCGTTTTTGGGGGGTTAACTGAACTATACTTTACTATTTATATTTTTAAATTGTTTTACTTTTACTTCACTACGTTCCTAAAGAAAATCATGTACTTTTTACTCCATATATTTTCCCTGACACCCAAAAGTACTCCTTACATTTTAAATGCTTAAGAGGACAGGAAAATGGTTCAATTCACACACTTATCAAGAGAACATCCCCGGTCATCCCTACGGCCTCTGATCTGGAGCACTCACTAAACACAAATGCTTCGTTTGTAAATCATGTCTGAGTGTTGGAGTGTGCCCCTGGCTATCCGTAAATAAAAAAATCAAGAAAATTGTGCCGTCTGGTTTACTTAAGAGGTTGCCTGGTTGGGAGGTGGTTGGGAGGTTGACTGGTTGGGAGGTTGTTAAGAGGTTGACTGGTTGGGAGGTTGACTGGTTGGGAGGTGGTTGGGAGGTTGACTGGTTGGGAGGTTGTTGAGAGAATGCCTGGTTGTGAGATGGTTGGGAGGTTGACTGGTTGGGAGGTTGACTGGTTGGGAGGTTGCCTGGTTGGGAGGTTGACTGGTTGGGAGGTTGACTGGTTAGGATGTTGACTGGTTAGGATGTTGACTGGTTAGGAGGTTGACTGGTTGGGAGGTTGACTGGTTGGGAGGTTGACTGGTTAGGAGGTTGACTGGTTGGGAGGTTGACTGGTTGGGAGGTTGACTGGTTGGGAGGTTGTTGGGATGTTGACTGATTTGGCATATTATGAAGCAGAATATGAGTCAGTATTATTGTGTTTCACATGGCAGAGATATTGTGGCAGCCAAAACAGAAAAATATTGATGCTGTCTATATTATAATATTCATGTTATCTATATTATAATATATCTATATTGATGTTATCTATATTATACTGACATTGTATTAATGTTATCTATATTATTATATACATTTACATTTTAGTCATTTAGCAGACGCTCTTATCCAGAGCGACTTACAGTAGTGAATGCATACATTTCTTTCTCCGTACTGGTCCGCCATGGGAATCGAACCCACAACCCTGGCGTTGCAAACACCATGCTCTACCAACTGAGCCACAGGGGACTAATATATCTATATTGTATTAATGGTATCTATATTATAATATACCTATATTGTATTGATGTTATCTATATTATATTATAATACGCCAAGCCGTCTAAGTTGTGGAGTCAACTACTATTTTGGGCCGATTTTCATCGTCCTCTTACATCCGATAGGCCACTTTATATTCCACCATTTTATTGTATTTTTTAATTATTTGTTTTGTTTTTGTGTTTGGAATGGCATGGTTACTATTGCATCATGTCAATGCCATTATGATGTAATTTTGCTCCCAATATGTATATAAAAGCGCAGGTCCAGCTACTCAGTGGGTATAACAACATTCATCACCCAGTCTGCAGGAGGCATAGAGCTACTCAGTGGGTATAACAACATTCATCACCCAGTCTGCAGGAGGCATAGAGCTACTCAGTGGGTATAACAACATTCATCACCCAGTCTGCAGGAGGCATAGAGCTACTCAGTGGGTATAACAACATTCATCACCCAGTCTGCAGGAGGCATAGAGCTACTCAGTGGGTATAACAACATTCATCACCCAGTCTGCAGGAGGCATAGAGCTACTCAGTGGGTATAACAACATTCATCACCCAGTCTGCAGGAGGCATAGAGCTACTCAGTGGGTATAACAACATTCATCACCCAGTCTGCAGGAGGCATAGAGCTACTCAGTGGGTATAACAACATTCATCACCCAGTCTGCAGGAGGCATAGAGCTACTCAGACAGTGAGGCGCAAGGGGACAGTTGGCAGGAGGAGACGTTAGGTCCCTTCCATTAGCAACACATCACCTCCCTGTTAGGTACAGGAAGCCTCCTTTGGGCTGCAAACTTAGACGACATTCTCTATGTTACGTTAGATTATTCTTTGTTTATTGTAGATTGCTATTTGTTTATTATAGATTATTATTTGTTTATTTTAGATTGTTATTTGTTTATTTTATATTGTTATTTGTTTATTTAAGATTGCTATTTGTTTATTATAGATTAGTATTTGTTTATTTTAGACTGTTATTTGTTTATTTTAGATTGTTATTTGTTTATTATAGATTATTATTTCTTTATTTTAGATTGTTATCTGTTTATTTTGATTGTTATTTGTTATTTTAGATTGTTATTAGTTTATTATATATTATTATTTGTTTATTTTAGATTGTTATTTGTTTATTTTAGATTGTTATTTGTTTATTTAAGATTGCTATTTGTTATTTTAGATTGTTATTAGTTTATTATATATTATTATTTGTTTATTTTAGATTGTTATTTGTTTATTTCCCCGGTTGTTGGAATGGCACCGTTACTACGGGAGATGACGCTGTCAAAAAGCATTTGATGTTGGCTAAACATTTGTAGGTCAGAATGACATATACAGAACCGGTCAAAACATTTGGACACACCTACTCATTCAAGTGTTTTTCTTTATTTGTATTATTTTCTACATTGTAGAATAATAGTGAAGACATCAAAACTATGAAATGACACATATGGAATCATGTAGTAACCAAAACAGTGTTAAACAAATCAAAATATATTTTATATTTGAGATTCTTCAAAGTAGCCACCCTTTGCCTTGATGACAGCTTTGCTCACGCATGGCATTCTCTCAACCAGCTTCATAAGGTAGTCACCTGGAATGCATTTCAATTAACAGGTGTGCCTTGTTAAAAGTTAATTTGTGGAATTTCTTTCCTTCTTAATGCGTTTGAGCCAGCCAATCAGTTGTGCTGTGAAAAGGTAGGGGTGGTATACAGAAGATAGCCCTATTTGGACCAAGTCCATATTATGGCAAGAACAGCTCAAATAAGCAAAGAGAAATGACAGTCCATCATTACTTTAAGACATGAAGGTCAGTCAATACGGAACATTTCAAGAACTTTGAAAGTTTCTTCAAATGCAGTCACAAAAACCATCAAGCGCTATGATGAAACTGGCTCTCATGAGGACCGCCACAGGAAAGGAAGACACAGAGTTTCCTCTGCTGCAGAGGATAAGTTCATTAGAGTTAACAGCCTCAGAAATTGCAGCCCAAATAAATGCTTCACAGAGTTCAAGTAACAGACACATCTCAACATCAACTGTTCAGAGGAGACTGTGTGAATCAGGCCTTCATGGTCGAATTGCTTCAAAGAAACCACTACTAAATGACACCAATAAGAAGAAGAGACTTGCTTGGGCCAAGAAACACAAGCAATGGACATTAGACCAGTGGAAATCTGTCCTTTGGTCTGATGAGTCCAAATTTGAGATTTTTGGTTCCAACCACCGTGTCTTTATGGGACGCGGATTAGGTGAATGGATGAGGGAGGTGGGGGAGGTGTGATGGTTTGGGGGTGCTTTGCTGGTGACACTGTCAGTGATTTATTTAGAATTCAAGGCACACTTAACCAGCATGGCTACCACAGCATTCTGCAGCGATACGCCATCCCATCTGGTTTACACTTAGTGGGACTATCATTTGTTTTTCAACAGGACAATGACCCAAAACACACCTCCAGGCTGTGTAAGGGCTATTTGACCAAGAAGGAGAGTGATGGAGTGCTGCATCAGATGACCTGGCCTCAACCAAATTGAGATGGTTTTGAGATGAGTTGGACCGCAGAGTGAAGGAAAAGCAGCTAACAGGTGCTCAGCATATGTGGGAACTCCTTCAAGATTGTTGGAAAAGCATTCCACGTGAAGCTGGTTGAGAGAATGCCAAGCGTGTGCAAAGCTGTCATCAAGGCAAAGATTCTTTGAAGAATCTCAAATATAAAATATATTGTTTAACACTTTTTGGTTACTGCATGATTCCGTATGTGTTATTTCATAGTGTTGATGTCTTCACTATTATTCCACAATGTAGAAAATAGTAAAAAAAGAAAAAATTAAAACTTGAATGAGTAGGTGTGTCCAAACCTTTGACCGGTACTGTAGTCCGAGTCGATATTCACATAATAATAAGGAATTCCCCACAAATTATGGAAAACAAACATTCTTTCCCATTGACCCCCAGTGTAAAAGAGCCAACTTCATTGTCAATTTTTTTGTTTTACACAAATAAAAAATAATGCAAAAATATGTTGTGTTGTTCAATATACATGTAACTAGGTCAAATAACCTGACCTATGACTTATAGAGCCTGTGAAAAGAGCCCTGAGGCTCTTCAGGCTATTCAACGTGGGAGAGTGGGAACTGTGGAGACCCGGTGTCCAAGTAGACTACACGTAGATATGTGTGAGGAAAACATTTCATCACATGTAAGACATTTAGTACAGTTTGTTTTGTAACACCACTCTCTACTTGTAGCTAGCTGTACAGTCCGTTTGTTTGTGTTCTAGGTCTTGTGGTCGGTAGCTAGCTGTCACCGTCATGAAAAGGGGCATGAGGGAAACCCTACCATATTACATTTCTCTAAGTAGTGAGAACGCTCTGGGAGCAGGCAATGTCGAAAAGTAATCTTCAGACATGTTGTAATTTTCTTAAATGTAGTTTTGTAATTGTCTAAAACAAGCCGACAACAAGAAAATAAAGATTGAAAAAGTTGATTTTTTGTTGTTGTTGCTGTAAGCCAATGGGGTAACCTAAGTAACCACAAGCTGTGTTCCCCAGAGGCGAGCCGGGGCAGCAAAGTTCTATCTAACACTGACTGGGAATATTACCCATAATGCTCATTTAATGCACATCCCTAACTACCATGCTAATTATGCATCACAGTAGGAATATTAATTTAGCAACATGCAGCAATCTGCGGTACAGTACCGACTGCACTGCCGTGCGTATATTCTATAATCTAATGACCCACTGCCCTGCTGTGAAATAAAGCAAGGTATATAATGAGAAATAAGCACTAAGCCTAAAACATAGGCAACAAACGTGAGCTTGTGGAAATTAAACTTCCCCGCTTGGATGTGGTCGCGTCCGTGTGAGCTACAAATTCTAGCTGCCCGCTGGGCACAGAATTCAGTTCCAATGTTGTCAGCTAATGTGAATTCAACGTGAAAGCAACAAAAATAATTTTCTCCCTGTATTACAGTGTTGCCCTGTCCCTGTTTCTCCCTGTATTACAGTGTTACAGTGTCCCTGTTTCTCCCTGTATTACAGTGTTACAGTGTCTCTGTTTCTCCCTGTATTACAGTGTTACAGTGTCTCTGTTTCTCCCTGTATTACAGTGTTACAGTGTCCCTGTTTCTCCCTCATTTACAGTGTTACAGTGTCCCTGTTTCTCCCTGTATTACAGTGTTACAGTGTCCCTGTTTCTCCCTGTATTACAGTGTTACAGTGTCCCTGTTTCTCCCTGTATTACAGTGTTGCCCTGTCCCTGTTTCTCCCTGTATTACAGTGGTACAGTGTCTCTGTTTCTCCCTGTATTACAGTGTTACAGTGTCTCTGTTTCTCCCTGTATTACAGTGTTACAGTGTCTCTGTTTCTCCCTGTATTACAGTGTTACAGTGTCCCTGTTTCTCCCTCATTTACAGTGTTACAGTGTCCCTGTTTCTCCCTGTATTACAGTGTTACAGTGTCCCTGTTTCTCCCTGTATTACAGTGTTACAGTGTCCCTGTTTCTCCCTGTATTACAGTGTCTCTGTTTCTCCCTGTATTACAGTGTTACAGTGTCTCTGTTTCTCCCTGTATTACAGTGTTACAGTGTCCCTGTTTCTCCCTGTATTACAGTGTTACAGTGTCCCTGTTTCTCACTGTATTACAGTGTTACAGTGTCCCTGTTTCTCCCTGTATTACAGTGTTGCCCTGTCCCTGTTTCTCCCTGTATTACAGTGTTACAGTGTCCCTGTTTCTCCCTGTATTACAGTGTTGCCCTGTCCCTGTTTCTCCCTGTATTACAGTGGTACAGTGTCTCTGTTTCTCCCTGTATTACAGTGTTACTGTGTCTCTGTTTCTCCCTGTATTACAGTGTTACAGTGTCTCTGTTTCCCCCTGTATTACAGTGTTACAGTGTCCCTGTTTCTCCCTGTATTACAGTGTTGCCCTGTCCCTGTTTCTCCCTGTATTACAGTGTTACAGTGTCCCTGTTTCTCCCTGTATTACAGTGTTACAGTGTCTCTGTTTCTCCCTGTATTACAGTGTTACAGTGTCTCTGTTTCTCCCTGTATTACAGTGTTACAGTGTCCCTGTTTCTCCCTCATTTACAGTGTTACAGTGTCCCTGTTTCTCCCTGTATTACAGTGTTACAGTGTCCCTGTTTCTCCCTGTATTACAGTGTTACAGTGTCCCTGTTTCTCCCTGTATTACAGTGTCTCTGTTTCTCCCTGTATTACAGTGTTACAGTGTCTCTGTTTCTCCCTGTATTACAGTGTTACAGTGTCCCTGTTTCTCCCTGTATTACAGTGTTACAGTGTCCCTGTTTCTCCCTGTATTACAGTGTTACAGTGTCCCTGTTTCTCGCTGTATTACAGTGTTGCCCTGTCCCTGTTTCTCCCTGTATTACAGTGGTACAGTGTCTCTGTTTCTCCCTGTATTACAGTGTTACAGTGTCTCTGTTTCTCCCTGTATTACAGTGTTACAGTGTCTCTGTTTCCCCCTGTATTACAGTGTTACAGTGTCCCTGTTTCTCCCTGTATTACAGTGTTACAAAGCCCCTGTTTCTCCCTGTATTACAGTTTTACAGTGTCCCTGTTTCTCCCTGTATTACAGTGTTACAGTGTCCCTGTTTCTCCCTGTATTACAGTGTTACAGTGTCCCTGTTTCTCCCTGTATTACAGTGTTTCCCTGTCCCTGTTTCTCCCTGTATTACAGTGTTGCCCTGTCCCTGTTTCTCCCTGTATTACAGTTTTACAGTGTCTCTGTTTCCCCCTGTATTACAGTGTTACAGTGTCCCTGTTTCTCCCTGTATTACAGTTTAAGTGTCCCTGTTTCTCCCTGTATTACAGTGTTACAGTGTCCCTGTTTCTCCCTGTATTACAGTGTTTCCCTGTCCCTGTTTCTCCCTGTATTACAGTGTTACAGTGTCCCTGTTTCTCCCTGTATTACAGTGTTACAGTGTCTCTGTTTCTCCCTGTATTACAGTGTTGCCCTGTCCCTGTTTCTCCCTGTATTACAGTGTTACAGTGTCTCTGTTTCTCCCTGTATTACAGTGTTGCCCTGTCCCTGTTTCTCCCTGTATTACAGTGGTACAGTGACTCTGTTTCTCCCTGTATTACAGTGTTACAGTGTCTCTGTTTCCCCCTGTATTACAGTGTTACAGTGTCCCTGTTTCTCCCTGTATTAGTGTCCCTGTTTCTCCCTGTGTTACAGTGTCCCTGTTTCTCCCTGTATTACAGTGTTACAGTGTCCCTGTTTCTCCCTGTATTACAGTGTTACAGTGTCCCTGTTTCTCCCTTTATTACAGTTTTACAGTGTCCCTGTTTCTCCCTGTATTACAGTGTTACAGTGTCCCTGTTTCTCCCTGTATTAAAGTGTTACAGTGTCCCTGTTTCTCCCTGTATTACAGTGTTACAGTGTCTCTGTTTCTCCCTGTATTACAGTTTTACAGTGTCCCTGTATTAAAGTGTTACAGTGTCTCTGTTTCTCCCTGTATTAAAGTGTTAGTGTCCCTGTTTCTCCCTGTATTACAGTGTTTCAGTGTCTCTGTTTCTCCCTGTATTACAGTGTTACAGTGTCCCTGTTTCTCCCTGTATTACAGTGTTGCCCTGTCCCTGTTTCTCCTTGTATTAAAGTGTTACAGTGTCCCTGTTTCTCCCCGTATTACAGTGTTACAGTGTCTCTGTTTCTCCCTGTATTACAGTGTTACAGTGTCCCTGTTTCTCCCTGTATTAAAGTGTTACAGTGTTTCTGTTTCTCCCTATATTAAAGTGTTACAGTGTCCCTGTTTCTCCCTGTATTACAGTGTCTCTGTTTCTCCCTGTATTACACTGTTACACTGTCCCTGTTTCTCCCTGTATTAAAGTGTTACAGTGTCTCTGTTTCTCCCTGTATTACAGTGTTACAGTGCCCTTGTTTCTCCCTGTATTACAGTGTTAGTGTCCCTGTTTCTCCCTGTATTACAGTGTTGCCCTGTCCCTGTTTCCCCTGTATTAAAGTGTTAGTGTCCCTGTTTCTCCCTGTATTACAGTGTTTCCCTGTCCCTGTTTCTCCCTGTATTACAGTGTTACAGTGTCCCTGTTTCTCCCTGTATTACAGTGTTACAGTGTCTCTGTTTCTCCCTGTATTACAGTGTTGCCCTGTGCCTGTTTCTCCCTGTATTACAGTGTTACAGTGTCCCTGTTTCTCCCTGTATTACAGTTTAAGTGTCCCTG